>NC_069504.1:316418644-317018644 GCF_027579735.1 Bombina bombina | reverse complement strand
ATGGGAGTCTGACCATAGCGAAAGTACAAGTTCTCTGCTGACAGACATCCCATTGATTTCTATGGGAGCTGTCTGCACCTAACACCCTAACATGTACCCCGAGTCTAAACACCACTAATCTGTCCCCCCCTACACTGCCACAACTAAATAAAATTATTACCCCCTAAACTGCCGCTCCCGGAGCCCACCGCAAGCTACTCTATACATATTAACCCCTAAACTGCCGCTCCCTGAACCCGCCGCAACCTATATTAAATGTATTAACCCCTATCCTGCCCCCCCTACACCGTCGCCACCTATAATAAATGTATTAACCCCTAATCTGCCCCCCTACACCGTCGCCACCTATAATAAATTTATTAACCCCTATCCTGCCCCCCACTACGCCGCCGCCACTGTAATAAAATTATTAACCCCTAAACCTAAGTCTAACCCTAACGCCCCCCTAACTTAAATATTAATTAAATCAATCTAAATAATATTTTTATTATTAACTAAATTAATCCTATTTAAAACTAAATACTTACATTTAAAATAAACCCTAATATAGCTACAATATTAATAATAATTATAATCTAGCTATTTTAGGATTTATTTTTATTTTACAGGTACCTTTCAACTTATTTTAACTAGGTACAATCGCTATTAAATAGTTATTAACTATTTAATAACTTACCTAGCTAAAATAAACTGAAATTTACCTGTAAAATAAATCCTAACCTAAGTTATAATTACACCTAACACTACACTATACTTTAATAAATTATTCCTATTTAAAACTAAATACTTACCTGTAAAATAAACCCTAAGATAGCTACAATATAAATAATAATTATATTCTAGCTATTTTAGGATTTATATTTATTTTACAGGTAACTTTGTATTTATTTTAGCTAGTTAGAATAGTTATTAAATAGTTATTAACTATTTAATAACTACCTAGCTAAAAGAAATACAAAATTACCTGTAAAATAAATCCTAACCTAAGTTACAATTAAACCTAATACTACACTATCATTAAATTAATTAAATAAACTACCTACAAATAACTACAATTAAATACAATTACATAAACTAACTAAAGTACAAAAAATAAAAAAAGCTAAGTTACAAAAAATAAAAAAATAAGTTACAAACATTTTAAAAATATTACAACAATTTTAAGCTACTTACACCTAATCTAAGCCCCCTAATAAAATAACAAACCCCCCAAAATAAAAAAATGCCCTATCCTATTCTAAATTAAATAAAGTTCAAAGCTCTTTTACCTTACCAGCCCTTAAAAGGGCCATTTGTGGGGGCATGCCCCCAAAAGTTCAGCTCTTTTGCCTGTAAAAGAAAAATACAACCCCCCCCAACATTAAAACCCACCACCCACATACCCCTAATCTAACCCAAACCCCCCTTACAAAAACCTAACACTAATCCCCTGAAGATCATCCTACCTTTTCTTCACTCAGCCGAGCAGCGATGGAACCGAAGTGGACATCCGGAGCGGAAGAAGTTAATCCTCCAAGCGGCGCTGAAGAAATCTTCCATCCGATGAAGTCATCATCCAGGCGGCGCTGAAGAAGTCTTTGATCCGGCCGATGTCATCTTCCAAGAGGCGCTGAAGAGGTCTTCTATCCGGGCGATGTCATCTTCCAAGCCGGGTCTTGAATCTTCCTCCCGCCGACGCGGAACCTCCTTCTTCACCGACGGACTACGACGAATGAAGGCTCCTTTAAGGGACGTCATCCAAGATGGCGTCCCCTCAATTCCGATTGGCTGATAGGATTCTATCAGCCAATCGGAATTAAGGTAGGAAAATCTGATTGGCTGATGGAATCAGCCAATCAGATTGAGCTCGCATTCTATTGGCTGATCGGAACAGCCAATAGAATGCGAGCTCAATCTGATTGGCTGATTCCATTATTTAGTTTTAAATAGGAATAATTTATTAAAGTATAGTGTAGGTGTAATTGTAACTTAGGTTAGGATTTATTTTACAGGTAAATTTCAGTTTATTTTAGCTAGGTAAGCTATTAAATAGTTAATAACTATTTAATAGCTATTGTACCTAGTTAAAATAAATTGAAAGGTACCTGTAAAATAAAAATAAATCCTAAGATAGCTAGAATATAATTATTATTTATATTGTAGCTATATTAGGGTTTATTTTATAGGTAAGTATTTAGTTTTAAATAGGATTAATTTAGTTAATAATAAAAATATTATTTAGATTTATTTAACCCCTTAATGACAACTGACGTACCAGGTACGTCATGCATTAACAAGCAGTTAATGACAATGGACGTACCTGGTACGTCAGTTGTCAAACAGAGTGCTGGAAGCGATCACAAATGCTTCCAGCAGCTCTGAGGGTATTGCAGTGATGCCTCGATATGGAGGCATCCTGCAATACCACTTTACAAGCCTCCGATGCAGAGAGAGCCACTCTGTGGCCCTCTCTGCACCGGTAGCGATAGTGCCAGTGTCCGCCGGGTGCACGATGCGCGTGCACGTGCGCGCGCGTGCACCCATTAGCCACACTGACACCAATGAATGAGGGCAGAAAGTGGAAAAAAAAGGGAATTTTTTTTAAAAAATATATAAAAGGATCTGGGAGGGGGTGGGGGTGGGGGTATTGTGGGGGGCTGCTACACTACAGAAATAGTTTTTTAAGTAAAAAATAAAATAAAAATACTTTTTGGGGGGTTTTTGGGGCCAAACTGGGTACTGGCAGACAGCTGCCAGTACCCAAGATGGCGGTAATTAGGTAGGGGAGAGGGTTAGAGAGCTGGAGGGGGGATCAGGGAGGTTGGGGCTAAGGCAGGGGTCCATCACAGCTAAAATACTTTATTATTTTTATTTAAAAAAAAAAAAAAAACTCTTTTATTTAGTACTGGCAGACTTTCTGCCAGTACTTAAGATGGCGGGAACAATTGTGGGGTGGGGGAGGGAAGAGAGCTGTTTGGGAGGGATCAGGGGGTGGGATGTGTCAGGTGGGAGGCTGATCTCTAAAATTAACCCTGCAAGCTCCCTACAAGCTACCTAATTTAACCCCTTCACTGCTGGGCATAATTAACGTGTGGTGCGCAGCAGCATTTAGCGGCCTTCTAATTACCAAAAAGCAACGCCAAAGCCATATAAGTCTGCTATTTCTGAACAAAGGGGATCCCAGAGAAGCTTTTACAACAATTTCTGCGATAATTGCACAAGCTGTTTGTAAATAATTTCAGTGAGAAACCTAAAATTGTGAAAAATGTTAAGTTTTTTTTTTTATTTGCTCGCATTTGGCGGTGAAATGGTGGCATAAAATATACCAAAATAGGCCTAGATCAATACTTGGGGTTGTCTACTACACTACACTAAAGCTAAAATTAACCCTACAAGCTCCCTACAAGCTCCCTAATTAACCCCTTCACTCCTGGGCATAAAACACGTGTGGTGCGCAGCGGCATTTAGCGGCCTTCTAATTACCAAAAAGCAACCCCAAAGCCATATAAGTCTGCTATTTCTGAAAAAAGGGGATCCCAGAGAAGCATTTACAACCATTTGTGCCATAATTGCAGAAGCTGTTTGTAAATAATTTCAGTGGGAAACCTAAAGTTTGTGACAAATTTTGTGAAAAAGTGAACTTTTTTTTTTTTTGATCGCATTTGGCGGTGAAATGGTGGCATGAAATATACCAAAATGGGCCTAGATCAATACTTTGGGTTGTCTTCTAAAAAAAAAATATACATTTCAAGGGATATTCAGGTATTCCTGACAGATATCAGGGTTCCAATGTAACTAGCGCTAATTTTGAAAAAAAGTGGTTTGGAAATAGCGAAGTGCTACTTGTATTTATTGCCCCATAACTTGCAAAAAAAGCAAAGAACGTGTAAACATTGGGTATTTCTAAACTCAAGACAAAATTTAGAAACTATTTAGCATGGGTGTTTTTTGGTGATTGTAGATGTATAACAGATTTTGGGGGTCAAAGTTAGAAAAAGTGTGTTTTTTTCCATTTTTTCCTCATATTTTTTTTTTTTTTTTTTTTAGTAAATTATAAGACATGATGAAAATAATGGTATCTTTAGAAAGTCCATTTAATGGTGAGAAAAACGGTATATAATATGTGTCGGTACAGTAAATGAGTAAGAGGGAAATTACAGCTAAACACAAACACTGCAGAAATGTAAAAATAGCCATTGTCATTAAGGGTAAGAAAATTGAAAAATGGTCCGGTCATTAAGGGGTTAATTAATATTTAAGTTAGGGGGGCGTTAGGGTTAGACTTAGGTTTAGGGGTTAATATTTTATTACAGTGGCGGCGGCGTAGTGGGGGGCAGGATAGGGGTTAATAGGTTTAATATAGGTTGCGGCGGGTTCAGGGAGCGGCGGTTTAGGGGTTAAACTATTTATTTAGTTGCGGAGAGGTGCGGGATCAGCAGGAGAGGGGTTAATAACTTTATTATAGAGGGCGACGGTGTAGGGGGGGCAGGATAGGGGTTACTAGGTATAATGTAGGTGGCAGCGGTGTCCGGGAGCGGCGGTTTAGGGGTTAATACATTTATAAGAGTTGCGGCAGGGTCTAGGAGTGGCGGTTTAGGGGTTAATACATTTATAAGAGTTGCGGCAGGGTCTAGGAGCGGCGGTTTAGGGGTTAGTAACTTTATTTAGTTGCGGGGGGCTCCGGGGGCGCCGGTATAGGGATAGAACAGTGTAGTTTAGTGTGAGTGCTTAGTGAAAGGCTAGCAATAAAGCTGGGAAAAAGCCGAAGGGCAGCGAGATCGGATGAGTGATAACTCTCACAGTCCGCTGCTCATCGCCCTGCGGCTTTTTGACAGCTTTTTTTGATAACTTAGGCGAATGTATTCAAGGTCCGCGGCGGCGAAGGTAGGCGAGCGTATTGGGCCGGCGAAGGCAGAAAAGTAGACGGCTTGATAACTACTCCCCGGAGAGGTTAATTCAGGCTCGCTAACATGAACCTGAAATGCTGGGGCTCCAAAGCTGCTATCGCAGCTTGGTAAATGGGGCTGGACTGTCAGCCCTCTCACCAGCACTATTACAATTATTTAGAAAAACTTCTCAAATCACTTAGCTACGAAAACCCTCATTATTTTTTCTGAAGGATTGTGATCAACTCCTATGAGACATATTTCACACTGGCAGCTAAACTAGGTTCAATTAATATTATTACAATTTGCAAATGCAGTTAATACTCGTACTGTACTGACCTAATTAACATAAGGAAACTACTGTGCTTGTCTTTCATTGAATTTACAAATTGTATAATTAAGATTAAAAAAAAACTTGACATCTGTTTTTATATTTCATTAGATGGTTTAATTACTTTCCATGGTTGTTTTAATTTTAGAATAACAACATACAACAAGTATTTAATCCACATGTATCACTGAATTATCTTGAAGAAAGGCAAACGTATATGATCACAATTGATTCCATAAAAGAACATCATACACTAAGCACTAGATCATTTGTTATAGGTAAGTATATAAAACGGACTACTGAGTAGCTAAATCTCATTTTTATAATGTTAAGTGTAATTTAATGGGATTAACTAGGATTAGATACAGATTATGAGTACTGGAACTGCTCTTAAATTACTCAAACATGCAATGTAAAAATGTAAAATGTATGAAAAATGCCATATTCTATGACATGGGTCAGACAGCCTAAAGAGCGTCTCAGCATCATGGGAAATGTAGTTCCAAAACATCTGGGGCCCAAGGTTTCTGACCCCTTTTCTATGATTATAAGCATGTAGCTGGAGTGTGTACCGCAAGGTATTCAATGAGCTAAAGTGATATTAATAAGAGCTGATAGTGTCCTACAAACCGAGCTCTAGGGTTGCCAACTCAGCCAATGGTAACCTAAACAGTTATTATTTACACATACTGCAGGGTGTGCTGGGAGTTTTGGAATTTGTAAATGGATTATTCATTTATATGTATTTCCTGATATTATTATGCTGCTAGCTATAGTCTACAAATACTTAAGTGTTCAAAGGGTTCACGTAGGTTAAACGAATATAACTTAATGCACTGTTTATTAGATTTAAAGTTTTTATATAAAATATTTAGTAATGTGTAGTTAAACAATTTTGCAATTTAAAAATGTCTACTTTTCACAACTGATATTGTACACTACAGACTTGTGGAGGCTAACCCTGCGACATATATGTCCCTAATTGGCTTTAGCAAATAACAACTGGAAACAATGCACACATACTAACATAATGACCATGGCTAGCCTTGATTGACTTCTCTGATAAGGTGACATTTGGCTATTGAAAAGCAATTGCAGCAAACACGATGTTAAGTGGTTTAAAAAATGTTTAGACATTGCTGTATTTTAATTTGTTATTCTATAGTAAGACAGCAGACATTTATTTCAATTGCTTTAATTTGTTTACAAGTAGCTATTGGAGTGTTCAGAAATGATCTAGCTGGGTATTTTTGTTTTCTTCTATCTTGTTATGTGACTTAATAGTAGTTGTAATACAGCTTTTTTCTCTAGACACAATAAATCCATTGGACATCAGAACAATAGTGACAAGCACATCTGTGGCCTTTAACTGGAGCAAGCTACATGGCGAATATTCGGTGTCAATTTTTTTAAGTAATACCACACATGTGATGTCCAAAAACGATAATTTTTATGAATGGAACAATCTAACACCAGGAAGTTTTTATAATTTCATGTTTGTATTTAAACATCGGCAATTGGATTCAACAAATATATCTCAGACTGTTAGGATCAACATTCAAACAGGTATAAATATTAATGATAACCCTGTGACAAATATACATATTTTTTTATTTAATATATTGCTGAAAGAAACTATACTAAACAAACACACAAATATATTTTATTACATGGAAATTTGTGCACAGTAAAAGAGACATGCTTTGTTATAGCGTGTCATTTTATCACTATTGACCCAGCAAATACCGTGTTTAACCCCAGCTGATTAAACACAGCAGTTCTCTGTGGCTCCCCAGTGGTACTTTATCTATGTGTTTAACATAATTAGGGGGCTTAAACACATAGATAATTTACTTCTATTATCAAATGTGTGTAATTCTCTTAGTATCCTTTGCTGAAAGAGCATCAATGTTACTGCAAATTTGATAAATACTGGCATACCTCAGAGATATTGCAGGTTTGGTTTCAGACCACCACAATAAAGCAAATATAGCAATAAAGTGAGTCACTCTCATTTTTATTCTTTCCCAGTGCATATAAAAGTTTTATATTTACACTATACTGTAGTCTGTTAAAGGGACACTAAACCCAAAATTTTTCTTTCATGATTCGGATAGAGAATTCAATTTTAAACAACATTCCAATTTACTTCTATTATCTAATTTTCTTCATTATTTAGATATTCTTTGCTGAAGAAATAGCAATGCACATGCGTGAGCCAATCACACGAGGCATCTATGTACAGCCACCAATCAGCAGCTACTAAGCCTATCTAGATATGCTTTTCAGCAAAGGATAAAAAAGAGAATGAAGCAAAATAGATAATAGAAGTAAATTAGAAAGTTGTTTAAAATTGCATGTTAAATCTGAATCATGAAAGAAAAAATGTGTGTTTCATGTCCCTTTAAGCAGAGGTGGGACCAAGTCATTGGTTTGCAAGTCACAAGTAAGTCTTTGCATGAAACTCCCAAGTCAAGTCCCGAGTCAAGATAGGCAAGTCCCAAGTCAAGTCCCAAGTCAAGACAGGTAAGTCCAAGTCAAGTCTAGAGTCAACAAAGGCAAGTCTAGGTCAAGTCCTCAGCTTTAAGCTTCAAGGGCGCGATCCGATATCGATCGCAGTTTGCGGCGCAAGCGAGGGAACCGGCGTCGCCCGCAGTTTCAGCTCGCAACTCGAGCCATCCCATATAGGTCGCCGTCAGATGCTAACGTGCCGTAAGTCTCACAAACCAGCGATGTCCAGAAATCTGCGTAAGTACAAATTTCTGGCGTCGCCAGTGACTTGCGCCACGTTAGAATCTGCCGGCGCCTATAAAACCTGACTAAAGTCTAAAACACCCGCACTGTCTAACACGCCTCCCTAACATAGCCCGCACTGTCTAACACGCCTCCCTAACATAGCCCGCACTGTCTAACCCTCTATCCGCTATCCCCCCTCACTAGCCTAACAATAAAAAAGCTATTAACCCCTAAACCGCCGCTCCTTTACCCCGCCGCAACCTAATAAAGTTATTAACCCCTAAACCGCCGCTCCCGTACCCCGCCGCCAGCTATATTATATCTATAACCCCCTAAAGTGAGCCCCTAACACCGCCGCCATCTATATTAAAATTATTAACCCCTAATGTAAGCCCCTTACACCGCCGCCATCTCTATTAAAATGATTAACCCCTAATTTAATCTACCTACCCCGCCGCCAGCTATATTATCTATATTAACCCTAAGTATATTATAGTTAATATAGTTATTACATTATATATATTAACTATATTAACCCTAATTATATTAGGGTTAATATAGTTACTATAGTATTTATATTAACTATATTAACTCTATCTAACACTAACACCCCTAACTATATTTATATTAAATTAATCTAATTAATTTATAAACTAAAATATTCCTATTTAAATCTAAATACTTACCTATAAAATAAACCCTAAGATAGCTACAATATAATTAATAATTACATTGTAGCTATGTTAGGGTTAATATTTATTTTACAGGTAAATTGTTAATTATTTTAACTAGGTATAATAGATATTAAATAGTTATTAACTATTTAATATCTACCTAGTTAAAATAATTACCCAATTACTTGTAAAATAAATCCTAACCTAAGTTATAAATACACCTACACTATCAATAAATTAAATAAAGTACAAACATCTATCTAAAAATACAATTAAATTAACTAAACTAAATTACAAAAAATAAAAAAAAGATTACAAGATTTTTAAGCTAATTACACCTATTCTAAGCCCCCTAATAAAATAATAAACCCCCAAAATAAAAAAAATTCCCTGCCCTATTCTAAATTAAACATATTTCAAAGCTCTTTACCTTACCAGCCCTTAAAAGGGCCTTTTGTGGGGCATGCCCCAAAGAATTCAGCTCTTTTGCATTCAACAAATACAATCCCCCCCCCCCCATTACAACCCACCACCCACATACCCCTATTCTAAACCCACCCAAACCCCCCTTAAAAAAGCCTAACACTACCCCCCTGAAGATCTCCCTACCTTGTCTTCACCACACCGGGCCGAACTCCTGATCCAATCCGGGCGATGTCGTCCTCCAAGCGGCAAAGAAGAATTCTTCCTCCGGCGATGTCATCCTCCAAGCGGCAAAGAAGAATTCTTCCTCCGGCGACGTCTTCCTCCAAGCGGCAGCAAAGTCTTCATTCTTCCGGCGGCATCTTCAATCTTCTTTCTTCGCTCAGCCAATAGAATGCGAGCTCAATCTGATTGGCTGATTAGATCAGCCAATCGGATTGAACTTGAATCTGATTGGCTGATTCAATCAGCCAATCAGATTTTTTTAACTTAATTCCGATTGGCTGATAGAATCCTATCAGCCAATCGGAATTCGGCGGACGCCATCTTGGATGACGTCATTTAAAGGTACCTCATTCCAAGTTTAGCAGTCGGCCGGGATGGATGCTCCGCGGCGGCGGAGCGAAGAAAGAAGATTGAAGATGCCGCCGGAAGAATGAAGACTTTGCTGCCGCTTGGAGGAAGACGTCGCCGGAGGAAGAATTCTTCTTTGCCGCTTGGAGGATGACATCGCCGGAGGAAGAATTCTTCTTTGCCGCTTGGAGGACGACATCGCCCGGATCGGATCAGGAGTTCGGCCCGGTGTGGTGAAGACAAGGTAGGGAGATCTTCAGGGGGGTAGTGTTAGGCTTTTTTAAGGGGGGTTTGGGTGGGTTTAGAATAGGGGTATGTGGGTGGTGGGTTGTAATGGGGGGGGGGGGATTGTATTTGTTGAATGCAAAAGAGCTGAATTCTTTGGGGCATGCCCCACAAAAGGCCCTTTTAAGGGCTGGTAAGGTAAAGAGCTTTGAAATATGTTTAATTTAGAATAGGGCAGGGAATTTTTTTTATTTTGGGGGTTTATTATTTTATTAGGGGGCTTAGAATAGGTGTAATTAGCTTAAAAATCTTGTAATCTTTTTTTTATTTTTTGTAATTTAGTGTTTGTTTTTTTTTGTAATTTAGTTTAGTTAATTTAATTGTATTTTTAGATAGATGTTTGTACTTTATTTAATTTATTGATAGTGTAGGTGTATTTATAACTTAGGTTAGGATTTATTTTACAGGTAATTGGGTAATTATTTTAACTAGGTAGATATTAAATAGTTAATAACTATTTAATATCTATTATACCTAGTTAAAATAATTAACAATTTACCTGTAAAATAAATATTAGCCCTAACATAGCTACAATGTAATTATTAATTATATTGTAGCTATCTTAGGGTTTATTTTATAGGTAAGTATTTAGATTTAAATAGGAATATTTTAGTTTATAAATTAATTAGATTAATTTAATATAAATATAGTTAGGGGTGTTAGTGTTAGATAGAGTTAATATAGTTAATATAAATACTATAGTAACTATATTAACCCTAATATAATTAGGGTTAATATAGTTAATATATATAATGTAATAACTATATTAACTATAATATACTTAGGGTTAATATAGATAATATAGCTTGCGGCGGGGTAGGTAGATTAAATTAGGGGTTAATCATTTTAATAGAGATGGCGGCGGTGTAAGGGGCTTACATTAGGGGTTAATAATATTAATATAGCTGGCGGCGGTATAGGGGGATTAGATTAGGGGTTAATAATTTTTATATAGGTGGCGGCGGTGTAAGGGGTCAGATTAGGGGATAGATAAGGTAGATGGCGGCGGTTTTAGAGGCTCACAGTAGGGGGTTAGTTTATGTAGATGGCGGCGGGGTCCGGGAGCGGCGGGTTTAGGGGGTAATAACTTTATTAGGGATTTCGGGGGGGGGGGGATCGCGGTTGACAGGGAGATAGACATTGCGCATGCGTTAGGTGTTAGGTTTATTTTAGCAGATCGCGGCTGACAGGGAGATAGACATTGCGCATGCGTTAGGTGTTAGGTTTATTTTCTAGTTAGTTTAGGGAGTTACGGGGCTCCAATAGTCAGCGTAAGGCTTCTTACGGCTGCTTTTTGTGGCGAGGTGAAAATGGAGTAAGTTTTCTCCATTTTCGCCACGTAAGTCCTTACGCTGCATATTGGATACCAAACTGCGCGGGTTTGGTATACCTGCCTATGGCCCAAAAAACTGCGGGCGACGGCAGAAATATACGCGCGTAACTTCTAGCTTACGCCGTATATAGGATACCAAATCCGCGCAATTATTGGCGTGGCCGGCTTTTGCGGGCGACGATTTTTATCGGATCGACCCCCAAGTGTTCAACAAGTCATTAGTATTCTTTGCATAATATAGTGTCAGAGTATTAATTACTGTATATAATGTATACTAATTCATATCAGGAAGGTGTTTAATATATGTTTTTTTTAAATGTATATTTTTATTGAAGTTCACAGGCATACAGAAACCATATTCAAGTTACAGTGTCAAAATTCACAAATGGTTGAGTGTCGTACATAGAGATATTACAGAAAAAGAGAAACTTTCCAGAAATACCTAGTGAATCCCTTCATAAATTTTTAAAACTTAACTTTTTAGAAAATGTGACAGTCTAGGCTAAACATTTGTCCCAGGGTGGGATGCTTTTTAGTTTGTGAATAGAAAACAGTTTAATATATGTTTATCTTTTCCAAGTTCAATATCATGTGAGATTTAAAATTTGAAATTGTGAGATAAGGACAAACAGTTAAAAAAACAGTATATATTGGTAAATGAGAATAACAAAATTATTATAGAAATAACACAACTGCCAAGTATCCAAAAACTCAAGTAATTGAAAAATGCTGTGCTGTCATACTTTGAGAGAGAGTCAATGTGAGTGAGGGTTCTTTTCTTTTAACCCTGTCATGGATACCGGGCTGCCAAGGCTACCTCCTCCCATATTGTGTATTATTGTGTCCCCACCATCTTCCCGTTCATCGTTACCCTGATTGCACTTTGTCACAGATGAGAATGTGTATATAAGATGTGTGGTTTTCCCAATAAAGCCTGTTCGTGTTTTAAATTAATACTGATCTTGTCTAGTTATTGGGGGGGGAACTTGCTATAATCACTTCTCCGCTCTATAGCTATAAGTTCCAGGTACAGGAAGGACCCTTTTGGCAGAGCTACCTATTTGGGGTAGCTGGAGTCCGTCACAAACCCTATTAGGCATTGCACTTGCAAAAGATTAACGCCTAGATTTAGAGTTCTGCGGCCAAAGGGGTGCGTTAGCTACGCGTGCTTTTTTTCTGGCCGCACCTTTTAAATACCGCTGGTATTGAGAGTTCACAGAATGGCTGCGTTAGGCTCCAAAAAAGGAGCGTAGAGCATATTTAACGCAACTTCAACTCTCGATACCAGCGGTGCTTACGGACGCGGCCAGCTTAAAAAACGTGCTCGTGCACGATTCCCCCATAGAAAACAATGGGGCTGTTTGAGCTGAAAAAAAACCTAACACCTGCAAAAAAGCCGCGTTCAGCTCCTAACGCAGCCCCATTGTTTGCTATCGGGAAACACTTCCTACGTCTGCACCTAACACTCTAACATGTACCCCGAGTCTAAACACCCCTAACCTTACACTTATTAACCCCTATTCTGCCGCCCCCGCTATCACTGACCCCTGCATATTATTATTAATCCCTTATCTGCCGCTCCGTAAACCCCCGCTACTTACATTATCCCTATGTACCCCTAATCTGCTGCCCCTAACACCGCCGACCCCTATATTATATTTATTAACCCCTAATCTGCCCCCCACAACGTCGCCTCCACCTGCCTACACTTATTAACCCCTAATCTTCCGAGCGGACCGCACCGCTATTATAATAAAGTTATTAACCCCTAATCCGCCTCACTAACCCTATAATAAATAGTATTAACCCCTAATCTGCCCTCCCTAACATCGCCGACACCTAACTACAAACATTAACCCCTAATCTGCCGACTGGAGCTCACCGCTATTCTAATAAATGTATTAACCCCTAAAGCTAAGTCTAACCCTAACACTAACACCCCCCTAAATTAAATATAATTTAAATCTAACAAAATTAATTAACTCTTATTAAATAAATTATTCCTATTTAAAGCTAAATACTTACCTGTAAAATAAATCCTAATATAGCTACAATATAAATTATAATTATATTATAGCTATTTTAGGATTTATATTTATTTTACAGGCAACTTTGTATTTATTTTAACCAGGTACAATAGCTATTAAATAGTTAAGAACTATTTAATAGCTAAAATAGTTAAAATAATTACAAAATTACCTGTAAAATAAATCCTAACCTAAGTTACAATTAAACCTAACACTACACTATCAATAAATTAATTAAATACAATATCTACAAATAAATACAATGAAATAAACTAACTAAAGTACAAAAAATAAAAAAGAACTAAGTTACAAAAAATAAAAAAATATTTACAAACATCAGAAAAATATTACAACAATTTTAAACTAATTACACCTACTCTAAACCCCCTAATAAAATAACAAAGCCCCCCAAAATAAAAAATGCCCTACCCTATTCTAAATTAAAAAAGTTCAAAGCTCTTTTACCTTACCAGCCCTGAACAGGGTCCTTTGCGGGGCATGCCCCAAAGAATTCAGCTCTTTTGCCTGTTAAAAAAACACATACAATACCCCCCCCAACATTACAACCCACCACCCACATACCCCTAATCTAACCCAAACCCCCCTTAAATAAACCTAACACTAAGCCCCTGAAGATCTTCCTACCTTATCTTCACCATACCAGGTTCACCGATCGGTCCTCGGAAGTCTTGATCCAAGCCTCGGAAGTGTTGATCCAAGCCCAAGCGGGGAGCTGAAGAGTGACGTCCATCCTCGGGCTGAAGCCTGGATCCAAGCGGCGACTGAAGAACTCCAGCATCGGGCTGAAGTCGGAAGTCCATCATCGGGATGAAGTCTTCTATCAAGCAGCATCTTCAATCTTCTTTCTTCCGGAGCCATCATCTTCCAGCCGACGCGGAACATCCTCTTCTCCCGACGCTTCCTCGCCGAATGACAGTTCCTTTAAATGACGTCATCCAAGATGGCGTCCGTCGAATTCCGATTGGCTGATAGGATTCTATCAGCCAATCGGAATTAAGGTAGGAAAATTCTGATTGGCTGATGGAATCAGCCAATCAGATTGAGCTTGCATTCTATTGGCTGATCGGAACAGCCAATAGAATGCGAGCTCAATCTGATTGGCTGATTGGATCAGCCAATCGGATTGAACTTCAATCTGATTGGCTGATTCCATCAGCCAATCGGAATTCGACGGACGCCATCTTGGATGACGTCATTTAAAGGAACCGTCATTCGGCGAGTAGGCGTCGGGAGAAGAGGATGTTCCGCGTCGGCTGGAAGATGATGGCTCCGGAAGAAAGAAGATTGAAGATGCTGCTTGATAGAAGACTTCATCCCGATGATGGACTTCTGACTTCAGCCCGATGATGGATTTCTTCACTCGCTGCTTGGATCCAGACTTCAGCCGAAGGATGGACGTCACTTTTCAGCCCCCCGCTTGGGCTTGGATCAACACTTCCGAGGCTTGGATCAAGACTTCCGAGGACCGATCGGTGAACCTGGTATGGTGAAGATAAGGTAGGAAGATCTTCAGGGGCTTAGTGTTAGGTTTATTTAAGGGGGTTTGGGTTAGATTAGGGGTATGTGGGTGGTGGGTTGTAATGTTGGGGGGGGTATTGTATGTGTTTTTTTTACAGGCAAAAGAGCTGAATTCTTTGGGGCATGCCCCGCAAAGGACCCTGTTCAGGGCTGGTAAGGTAAAAGAGCTTTGAACTTTTTTAATTTAGAATTTGGTAGGGCATATTTTTATTTTGGGGGCTTTGTTATTTTATTAGGGGGCTTAGAGTAGGTGTAATTAGTTTAAAATTGTTGTAATATTTTTCTAATGTTTGTAAATATTTTTTTATTTTTTGTAACTTAGTTCTTTTTTATTTTTTGTACTTTAGTTAGTTTATTTCATTGTATTTATTTGTAGGAATTGTATTTAATTAATTTATTGATAGTGTAGTGTTAGGTTTAATTGTAGGTAATTGTAGGTATTTTATTTAATTAATTTATTGATAGTGTAGTGTTAGGTTTAATTGTAAGTAATTGTAGGTATTTTATTTAATTAATTTATTGATAGTGTAGTGTTAGGTTTAATTGTAACTTAGGTTAGGATTTATTTTACAGGTAATTTTGTAATTATTTTAACTAGGTAACTATTAAATAGTTATTAACTATTTAATAGCTATTGTACCTGGTTAAAATAATTACAAAGTTGCCTGTAAAATAAATATTAATCCTAAAATAGCTATAATATAATTATAATTTATATTGTAGCTATATTAGGGTTTATTTTACAGGTAAGTATTTAGCTTTAAATAGGAATCATTTATTTAACAAGAGTTAATTTATTTCGTTAGATTTAAATTATATTTAACTTAGGGGGGTGTTAGTGTTAGGGTTAGACTTAGCTTTAGGGGTTAATCCATTTATTACAGTAGCGGCGAGATTCGGTCGGCAGATTAGGGCTTTATAATTGAAGTTAGGTGTCGGCGATGTTAGGGAGGGCAGATTAGGGGTTAATACTATTTATTATAGGGTTATTGAGGCGGGAGTGAGGCGGATTAGGGGTTAATAACTTTATTATAGTAGCGGTGAGATCCGCTCGGCAGATTAGGGGTTAATAAGTGTAGGCAGGTGGAGGCGACGTTGAGGGGGGCAGATTAGGGGTTAATAAATATAATATAGGGGTCGGCGGTGTTAGGGGCAGCAGATTAGGGGTACATAGCTATAATGTAGGTGGCGGCGCTTTGCGGTCGGCAGATTAGGGGTTAATTATTGTAGGTAGCTGGCGGCGACGTTGTGGGGGGCAGGTTAGGGGTTAATAAATATAATATAGGGGTCGACGGTGTTAGGGGCAGCAGATTAGGGGTACATAAGTATAACGTAGGTGGCGGTCGGCAGATTAGGGGTTAAAAAAAATTAATCGAGTGGCGGCGATGTGGGGGGACCTCGGTTTAGGGGTACATAGGTAGTTTATGGGTGTTAGTGTACTTTAGAGCACAGTAGTTAAGAGCTTTATAAACCGGCGTTAGCCCAGAAAGCTCTTAACTACTGACTTTTTTCTGTGGCTGGAGTTTTGTCGTTAGATTTCTAACGCTCACTTCAGCCACGACTCTAAATACCGGAGTTAGAAAGATCCCATTGAAAAGATAGGATACGCAATTGACGTAAGGGGATCTGAGGTATGGAAAAGTCGTGGCTGCAAAGTGAGCGTTAGACCCTTTCCTGACTGACTCCAAATACCGGCGGTAGCCTAAAACCAGCGTTAGGAGCCTCTAACGCTGGTTTTGACGGCTACCGCCAAACTCTAAATCTAGGCTTAAATTAGCCAAAAGTCTATCAGACATTTGTCCATGATGGGGCCATAGTATGATGCCTCCATGGCTGAAAACACGCTCCACCGGAGCACTAGAAGCAGGCACTTCCAAGACCACGATGGCCACTTTAAATAGTGCTGGAAGAGTCTTCATGTTCATAACCTAGAACAAGAGAGCATTCTGACCATCAGATATGTCAAGGTAATGACTGAGGTGGTTTCTTGCGATATACTTCAAACAGCCCCACCTCATCTTCAGGCTGTTAAACCTCTTTCTTTTCATCCTCAAAACAAAAAGCAGCAGAAACATCCTCAACAGCATCTTGCAGGATCAGTTCTAGCAAAGAGTAAGCACAGCAGAAAGTAACAGACAAATAATACTATTATAACTAAAGATGCAGTTAGTTAAACTAAATTTGTTTTTCTTTCAATCATTTAAAGTGTGCCATTACAGGAAAAATCTTTAAAGGGATATGAAACCCAAACATTTCTTTCATGATTCAGATAGAGCATGCAATTTTAAATTTACTCCTATTATCAATTTTTCTTAGTTCTCTTGGTATCTTTATTTAAAAAAAAGGAATGTAATCTTAGGAATAAGCCAATTTTGGTTCAGCACCTAGGTAGCGCTTGCTGATTGGTGGCTAGCTACACATTAAGCCCCTAATCATCAAGTGCTACCCAGGTGATGAACCAAAATTGGGCTGGCTCCAAAGCTTACATTCCTGCTTTTAAAATGAAGACACCAAGAACCAAAGCTTACATTCCTGCTTTTAAAATGAAGACACCAAGAACCAAGATAATGATGAAAAATTGATAATAGGAGTGAGTTAGAAAGTTTTTTAAAATCGCATTCTCTATCTGAATCATGAAAGAACAAAATTGGGTTTAATATCCACGTGATGCTCTACACACTGCAGTGAAAAAGCTGGATCCAAGACAGTTGCTTTTAGGTAGATTGGGTCTGAAAAAGGCACAGTGGTTCCATCTTTTGTGCTTGTCATTTCACATTGGCAAAGATTCCAAAGAATCTTTTGATCAGGGATGACTGCATACTTCTGACCAGGCTAGTTAAGAAACAGACCTAAAACTTCAGCTTCTCCAAGTGATGATTCAGAGCAAGAACAAATGGAACAACAGAGCTGATTGTCACCATTTTCTCCCCCTGGGTCAAATCTGTTGGTGTCTGCAAATGGCTTCAGGATGTCCACCAACTCCTTCAATTGATGCCACTCCCTTGATGTGAACAACAGTTCCTTATATCCAGACTTTTCCAGAACAAAACAGATCTTTTGATGATCACATTCAATTACTGCAAATACCTGTCTGTGTTGCGTTCCATCTTGTGTTAACAGCAGCTGGAATCCTTCTTTCTCCAATTCAGACTGAAAAATGTCTTTAAATGTTGTGCTTTTGTGACGCAATGAGCTGAATTTGGATAATTTTGAGAGAACCCACAACATCACATTTGTTTCATTCAAGCCGTCCCCCACTAAGAGCTGAAGAGTGTGGGCGAAACAATGAAACCGTTGTTTACTTGCCATAGCAGCATCCAGGGATTGCTGCTCCTCCAGAGCTGTGGATCATCAAGTTGGTCCTCATCGTGTATGTCTTCTTTTTGTTCAGTGGGGAGGCACACAGTGAAGGCTTTCTTCATTTTGGCCGCATAATCACTAATAATACAGGGAGTGCAGAATTATTAGGCAAGTTGTATTTTTGAGGATTCATTTTATTATTGAACAACAACCATGTTCTCAATGAACCCAAAAAACTCATTAATATCAAAGCTGAATAGTTTTGGAAGTAGTTTTAGTTTGTTTTTAGTTATAGCTATTTTAGGGGGATATCTGTGTGTGCAGGTGACTATTACTGTGCATAATTATTAGGCAACTTAACAAAAAACAAATATATACCCATTTCAATTATTTATTTTTACCAGTGAAACCAATATAACATCTCAACATTCACAAATATACATTTCTGACATTCAAAAACAAAACAAAAACAAATCAGTGACCAATATAGCCACCTTTCTTTGCAAGGACACTCAAAAGCCTGCCACCCATGGATTCTGTCAGTGTTTTGATCTGTTCACCATCAACATTGCGTGCAGCAGCAACCACAGCCTCCCAGACACTGTTCAGAGAGGTGTACTGTTTTCCCTCCTTGTAAATCTCACATTTGATGATGGACCACAGGTTCTCAATGGGGTTCAGATCAGGTGAACAAGGAGGCCATGTCATTAGATTTTCTTCTTTTATACCCTTTCTTGCCAGCCACGCTGTGGAGTACTTGGACGCGTGTGATGGAGCATTGTCCTGCATGAAAATCATGTTTTTCTTGAAGGATGCAGACTTCTTCCTGTACCACTGCTTGAAGAAGGTGTCTTCCAGAAACTGGCAGTAGGACTGGGAGTTGAGCTTGACTCCATCCTCAACCCGAAAAGGCCCCACAAGCTCATCTTTGATGATACCAGCCCAAACCAGTACTCCACCTCCACCTTGCTGGCGTCTGAGTCAGACTGGAGCTCTCTGCCCTTTACCAATCCAGCCACGGGCCCATCCATCTGGCCCATCAAGACTCACTCTCATTTCATCAGTCCATAAAACCTTAGAAAAATCAGTCTTGAGATATTTCTTGGCCCAGTCTTGACGTTTCAGCTTGTGTGTCTTGTTCAGTGGTGGTCGTCTTTCAGCCTTTCTTACCTTGGCCATGTCTCTGAGTATTGCACACCTTGTGCTTTTGGGCACTCCAGTGATGTTGCAGCTCTGAAATATGGCCAAACTGGTGGCAAGTGGCATCTTGGCAGCTGCACGCTTGACTTTTCTCAGTTCATGGGCAGTTATTTTGCGCCTTGGTTTTTCCACACGCTTCTTGCGACCCTGTTGACTATTTTGAATGAAACGCTTGATTGTTCGATGATCACGCTTCAGAAGCTTTGCAATTTTAAGAGTGCTGCATCCCTCTGCAAGATATCTCACTATTTTTGACTTTTCTGAGCCTGTCAAGTCCTTCTTTTGACCCATTTTGCCAAAGGAAAGGAAGTTGCCTAATAATTATGCACACCTGATATAGGGTGTTGATGTCATTAGACCACACCCCTTCTCATTACAGAGATGCACATCACCTAATATGCTTAATTGGTAGTAGGCTTTCGAGCCTATACAGCTTGGAGTAAGACAACATGCATAAAGAGGATGATGTGGTCAAAATACTCATTTGCCTAATAATTCTGCACTCCCTGTATAGTCTAATTTATCTTTAATGCTGAAATCATTACAAATGGTCTCAAATTGCTCACTTATTAAATATCTTGGAGTGTAATTAATACAAAAATGAGTTATGTATCTAAAATATATTATTTTGTTTGTCATTCTCCAGGGACAATCATAAGTCACAACTCTGACCTTTAGCATGTATAAAGACTTGGCAAGTCATAGGGTCCAAGTCAAGTCTCGAGTCATTGCTGTCAAAGTCTAAGTCAAGTCACCACAAGTCTTCCTTGATCATGTTAAGACGAGTCACAAGTCATCAAATTTGTGACTTGAGTCCAAGTCAAGTCCAAGTCATGCGACTCAAGTCCACATCTCTGCTATTAAGTGTGCAATAATATTATGTCTAAATAAAAACAATGTGCTACCTTAATTAAAAAATACTTTATTGCTAAAAAATACTAACCATCATCTGAGCCTTCAGTTAGTCTTAATCTTTTTGCTGATGGTGTGTGTATATATAAGTGTTTATATATGTGTATTTATGTGTTTATATGTCTATATATGTTGGAAAAATTGTGCCAATAGACTTGCTCGATAGAGATTGGCACAAACCTTCAATTTGTAAAAAGAGAAATATCTGGGAAGCAGAATAAAGCTAAATGCAATAAGACAAGGTATGCCTGTATCTCTTGTGAGCCAACGAACTGAGGTATATATGAGCAACCAATCAGCAGATAGCTCCCAATAATGTATTGGTACTTCAGAGTCTACCTCTGTATGCTTCTCAACAAAGGATACCATTAGTAAAATGCAAATTATATATAAGAAGTAAACTGTTCACAATTTCATACTCTATCTGAATTATGAACATTTACATTTTGACTTTGCTGTCCTTTTAAAACTTTAATATTGTATAGAATAGATTATCATTATTAACTTAGTCTACCAGAGTAAATCAGTATAAACCAGTGATTCCTAAAGATATCAAGATTTGATTTGATTAGAGAAGATCTTGCTGAAGTTTACAACACATTAAATGCTAAACCATATTCTAGTTGTAAACTCAACAACTTGTAGTAGCAAAATACTTTCATATAATTTAATATTATCTACGACTGATAACGTTTCCTCCTATAGCAAAATGTCAATCGATGCTTTAGATTGTGAATAACAATTAAAAAATAACTGAGTGCAGTTTTCACAAATGAGTCTGAAAACATTACTCTAATACCAGTATTAACAATTTATTTTCACAGGGTTCTGCTCAGATGATTGGGTTGCTTTTAAAAGTAGCTGCTATAAAATTGCTCATGATAGCCAGCCCTGGGATAACGCTCGAGACAGCTGTAAAGCTTTTCATATTGACGCAGATCTTGTAAATATACAGAGTGAGGAGGAACATATTTTTGTATCATCTTATCTTTATAAGATGAATGCAATAATCTTACTTTGGAGTGGACTCAATGATAAGAAGGTAGGTTTGATAAACTTCCTACAACATATTACTTGTTTGAAGCAACAGATCATTATCCATATTGTGATCTGGAGAAAACACTCAAATCAGTGTCTCACAGTGTGACTTGACTAGACACTAGAAACCATTCAAACAGGGGCTACTAAAATGGGATATGATCGAGTAAATAAAACTTACAAGGAAATAATTTGTGATCTTAAAGGGAGAGTCTAGACCCAAAACTTAATTTTGATTACTTATTGTAACATACCAGAGAAGCATCCTGCAACTGGTCCCACATCTATAAGCTTGTAAGAAGTACATGAAACATTTAAATATTCATTGTTTGATAGGAGCTTACAATGGCTGCCAAGCTTCGCCCACTTGTTGCATGTATATTTTGGTATGTTAAATTTCTCCAATCACGATTGACTTGTGAATACATTTTCCTACTTGCACACGCTGATTTGTGCATGTGCAATTTGAAATAGCTAACTGAAAAATATTCAACGTGCACTGCTTAACTGTCATACAAGAAAATAGCTAACTGGACAGGAGCTGTGGGTGGAACTTAGCAGCCATTTTCAGCTGCTAACAAACAATGGTTATTTAAAAGTTTAATGTACTTCTTACAAGCTTATAGATGTGGAACCCGCTGCAAGATGTGTGTCTGGTATGTTACAATAAGTAATAAAGAAAAAGTATTGGGTCTAGACTGTCCCTTTTAATATATATATATATATATATATATATATATAGCTCAGAGGAAAAAAAAGTAGAAAGGTGATACACCTGTATCACCTCACCATCAGCACCACCCCATTAAATTGTAGCTGTCCAGCCTCATCTACTGCAGCCCCCCAGGAAATGTCCTTGTGTCCTGGTAGGCCAATCCTGACATTATATAGACGTGTTTAAAGGTTTTCACATGAGTATAGAATAGAAAACCTCTCTTGCTCTACAATGTATTAAAAACCCATGTTTCAACTAGTCATTAAAAAGCTAGGGAGGTTGAATCAGGAAGATATGAATTAAAATTCTTCAATTTTTTTTTTTTTTTTTTTTTTTTTTTTATTTTATAAACCAAAACAATTTACATAAATCAGATATCATACATTTACTATTTTGTACAAAAAACAAGAGTAAAGAATAAGATATAAGGCCATTGAAACATATTATATCTATTTAGGTATACAAAGGAAAAAACAAAATTAGATTGATTTTTACATAACCTGTAAATTTAAAACTATATCAATTGTACTTCATATTTCTTATATATTTATCCTTAGAAGTATCTAGAACCAAAATATAATTAATGCAAATCAGAAATAATACACTTATTGTTCATCTAGATCACAGAGAGAAATAGGAACAGAAAATACAAAGACTATGAAGTCATAGAATAGAGCAGTGACCTTGTATTAGTTATGTCTAATCTATTTAGTCTTAGGAAGGTAAATTAATTGCCATTCATAATATTGTTATATCTTATATAATTATCTATGAGAGGTGTCTTGGGGTTTTATTTATTTTTCCAATCCCACCCCATATCTCCCCCCCCCCCCACGTGTGATAAAAGGAAAGAAGAGAAAAAAAAAAAAAAAAAAAAAAAAAAAAAGATTGTTTACTCTTATGAAGAAATTCTTATCTACCAGTTCCCTAACAGGACTATTTCCGTGTTTTGAAAAGGAAAAATTATGTGATTTATTTCTGTGGGAGAGAATATTTTTAAAAAGATTGCCCAGTTGTTGAAAAATCTTTTAACATCTTGTTCATTATCAATATTTGTGTCCCTTTGTTCTAAAATACACTGTTTTTTTAAACAGTTTTTTACTTCAGAAAGAGAGGGGATTGACCGGGTCTTCCATTTTTTACAGATTAAATATCTTGTGGCCAAAATGGTAGAAATTACAACCTTTTCATTGTTTTGTTTGCCGGGTTCTTCCCTTAGGCCAAATATAATCTGAAATAATGTCAGAGAAAGAGGGGTTATTTTTAATACATTTTTCAACCAATATTCTATTTTGAGCCATAGAATCCTGACTTTTGAACAATGCCATATCATATGCAAAAAATTAGCTGCAGAATGTGAGCATTTGGGACATTTATTGAAGCTTAAGTTGGCGCACTTGTAGCCTATCTCGGGGGTAAAATATGCCCTATGAAGGAATTTAACATGGGCTTCTCTCCATGTAGCCGAAAGTGTATTTTGGGTGATCTTTTTAAGTGAAAGTTGGATGGTTTTTGCTTCTATATTGCTCGAAGCAGTTAGTATATTCCACTTTGCAGTCAGTTGCATTAGGACAGATAGACCTTTATTTGTGCCTAAGAAATAGTAGCATGGTGTGATGGACATACGTCCATTTCTAGTTAATATTAACCAATCTTCAAGTTTGCCCATATTCCAGTTCCAGCCTTTTTCCTTAACTAGTTCAAGCGCATAGTGCCTAAGTTGTAGGTATGCATAAAAGTCTTTATTTAGTAGGCCAAATTCTATATTTAATTCTTGAAATGATTTAATACAATGTCTTTCTTTGTCTATTATTTGATAAACATTGGTCAGACCAGAGTAGTACCATCTCTTAAAGACACCAGAAAGGATGCCTGCCTGAAATTTGGGATTCCCTAATATCAGCAAATATGGGGAGGCTTTGCTATTTATTGCTAGGAGCTTTGCTATTTTTTGCCAAGCTTTGAGCGGATTATATATTGTTTTAAGTTTTTTTATTTCTGTCGGGGTTTCTTTTATTTCAAGATGAATCAATGCAGATAAACAGTATGGATAACAGACGTTGGATTCTAGTTCGTTATTTAGAATGTAGTTGTTAGAAGAGATCCAGTCTGTAACTATACGTGCAAGAAAAGAAAGGTTATATAGCCATATGTCGGGCATGGCCAGTCCCCCGGCCTCCCTTGGTACTGAGAGTTTCCTCAGAGATATTTTTGCTCTTTTCCCGTGCCATAGAAATTCTGTAAGTGCGGTGTTAAGTGAACGAATATCTTTCCCTAGCAGTAATATAGATGTATTTTGAAGGATATAGAGTAACTTCGGGAGAAGGGCCATTTTAAATAGAGCTATTCGACCAGATAATGATATTGGCAGATTATGCCAGTTCTTAAGTTTTTCTTTAATTACTTTCAAGACTGGGGGAATATTGAGTTTGTATAGGTCCTCGATATTAAGCGGGATGTGAATTCCTAAATATTTAAAAGAGTCTGTGACTTGTCGTAGTGGTATATTTGTTACCGAGTTCTTAGTCTTTCTAAGCCAGAATATTTCAGATTTTGTATAGTTAACTTTGTATCCTGAAAAGGAACCGAAATAGTCCATTATACAGAAAAGTTTAGGGATATTTAATTTGGTATTTGTCATATAGACAAGCAAATCGTCTGCATAGAGCCCAAATTTGATTTCGTGCTTACGAATTCTAATCCCGTCGAGAGATTGTCTTATTTTAATTGCCAGGGGTTCAATTGCAATGTTAAAGAGAAGCGGGGAGAGAGGGCAGCCCTGACGCGTCCCTCTGCCTATGGAAATAGGTGGGGAAAGATTATTGTTAATTATAAATCTTGTGGCAGGCAAAGCATATAGATTCATTATAAACTCCGTAAATTTACCCTTGATACCAAAGTGTTCAAGTGAAGAATATATATGCTCATGAATAATTGAATCAAATGCTTTCTCCGCATCAACAGAGACAATAGCAAGGTCCTGTATGCCCTCTCCCCCGCCACTCACATCCGACATTGCCTTGTAATATTCTGTCACAACTAATACCTCTCTAATTTTTGCGGCAGAATTTCTGTTATTTAGAAACCCTGACTGATCTGGATGGATAATTTCTGCAAGGGCCCCTTGTAATCTAGCCGCCAATACTGCTGTTAAAATTTTATAATCCACATTGAGAAGGGCTATGGGTCTGAACGATTCCTTGCAGACTGGGTCTTTATCGCCTTTCAGTATTAATGTTGTATAAGACTGTGAAAAAGATAGGGGAGTAGGTTTACCCTCAGTAAAGAAGCTGTTGAAAAGAGTACGAATATGTGGGGTGATTTCACTGAGCAGTATTTTATAGAATTCGCTGGGGAGGCCGTCAGGACCGGGTGCTTTATTTGATGACAGCTTAGATATTACTTTCTCAATCTCTTCCGCCGATATAGGGGCGTTGAGATTATTAATGGCATCTGGGGCCAATATGGGATGTTCAATTTCACTCCAGAACTCAGCGGATTTATTTGCCTCAGTAGTTTTAGGGGTATACAATTCTTTAAAATATTCATAAAATATCGTCAAAATATCATCTGGTTTAGTAACATGCTTCCCTTTCTGTAGCAATTTATCTATATTTAACTGTTTTTTTTTCATTTTTAATTAATTTAGCCAATATTCTGCCTGACTTGTTGCCATACCTGTACATTCTAGTTTGAATCTTCAATTCTTTTTGTGTTTCTTGGGATAATACAAAGGCATCTCTCTCTTTTTTCGCTCGTAGATAATTTGCCCAGTTAGCAGGAGTTCTATCAGAGAGATATTGATTATAGGAATTCAACAAAAATTTATAGGATTCTTTTTCCCTAAGCCTGGTTTTTTTTAATAGCATAGCACCATAAGCGATAATTTCCCCTCTCATTACAGCTTTCGCCGTTTCCCAAAATATTTCGGGACTGTTAAGATGTTCTCTATTAAAATGTACATACTCTTTATATTTGTTTGATAGCCAGTTTTTAAACTTTAGGTCTGATGTTAGGTAATAGGGGAAAAAGAAGCGTGAAGAAGACGAATGTACATCTGCTAAATGTATTTCAAGAGAGATAGGTGCGTGGTCTGATAATAGTATCGGCATAATTGTCGCTTTGGCCCTTGACACTGGAATGCGCTCGTCAATTAGGAAGATGTCTATTCTAGACATAGTTTTATGGGCCTTCGAAAGGCAGGTGTAGCTATGAGTAATTGGATTTTGGTTTCTCCATATGTCATATATGGCTAAGTTATGCATGATTTTTTTATATAGCTTGGTTTCTAAGTTGTCTCTTTTTTGTTTCAAGTGTTTAGTGTCTTGTCTTAATCTGTCTATTGGATATTGAGGTGCCATGTTAAAATCGCCGCCAATGATTAGAGAGCCTTCTGTGTAGGATAAGAGTTTCGACTGAAGAGCATTCCAGTATCCAGGGTCAAATACATTTGGACCGTATGTGTTGCAAAGTGTGTATAACTTCTTAGCAATCTTTATTTTTAACAGGACATATCTCCCCCCTGGGTCGGCCACACAGTGAACAACTTCTGACTTGTTTTTTTTACCTATTAGTATTGCTACCCCCCTCTTTCTCTTAACACCAGCCGCAAAATATACTTCTTTAACCCAGGAAGTTTTTAATTTTAAGGTTTCCTCTGCTGACAAATGTGTTTCTTGAAGGAAACCAATATCAGTTTGAAATTTGCATAGTTGTGTAATGATCGCCTTGCGTTTGATAGGTGTAGAAATTCCCCCTACATTCCATGACACTATCCTACATTTTCCTATTTTTCCCATTTGGGAGAGATATATAGTTGGGAAAAGGGGGGAAACCCAGCCACAACATCAACGGGGGTTCGAAAAGAAGACATATAATAGAGGGAGAAAAAAAAAAAAAAAAAAAAAAAAAAGGAAAGGGAAAGAAGGATTTTTCTATTACATTCGCCACACACGTGAGGGGAGAAAGTCCCATGACCCTTGTCTATCCATAGACCGGGGTCTTCCCTACATAAAGCCTGCATTTCAAAAACAAAAGAAAAGGTTATTTTTTTTTATTATTTGTTAATTTTTTAAACTTTCTTACACTCCTGTGTTTTTATTGTTAGTTTAGAGAGTCGAGTGTTTTGTAAAAATTTTCAGCCGCGCTAGATTCTTCAAACCAGTGTGTTTCTTCCTGTGCTATAACCTTAAGTTTGTGGGGATATATTATCATTGCTCGATAACCTTTTTGGATAAATTTAGAGCAGATGGGGGCGAGTTCCCGTCTCTTTGCTGCTGTATCAGCAGAGAAGTCTTGGAACATTAAAATTGTAGCCCCATTGAATGTAATCGGTTGTTGTCTGCGGTAGTGTTGAAGTAGGGTAATTTTATCCTGATAATTTAAGAGTTTCGCTATAATCGGCCTGGGTCTATTTCTACCTTTACTATCTGTATGTGGAGAACCTATCCTGTGTACTCTCTCAACCATTATGGGTTGATGGGTGGATGATATTTTAAGAATTTTAGGTAATAGTTCTGAGATAAAAGATATAAGATTCTCGTTTTGTTGTTCCTCTGGAAGGCCAATGATTCTTATGTTGTTCCTTCTGGAACGATTCTCTAGGTCTTCTAATTTGTTTTGGATTTTTTGTATATTAGTATTTGCTGATTCCAATTTAGAGCTATGTAAATTTGTGAGGTCTTCCAGATCAGATACCCTTTGTTCTACTTCTTGTAGTCTGGCAGAGAACTGCCTGACTTCCTGTGTTAATAAAAGAATATCTTGTTTTAATTCGGCTTTGAGAGCATCGAATTTAGGGGTAAGGGCATCTGAGATACTGGTAACCAAATTTTGGATATTGGTTACTTCTTGTATCCCTGCTGTATTGGCCATTATTGGTTGTATGTCAGTGACATTCTCTTGTGTGGTCTTCATTTTCCTATCCCTCTGTCTGGCTGCCATGGCTGGAGAGGGGGTCTTGTGGGGGACGTGAAGAAATTTATCCATGTGCCGAAGAAAAAGCTTGAAAAAGTGAGTTTTAATATCGTGACGCCGAAAAAGTGAGAGTGGAGTGCTCTGAAAACCCAAAGAGACCAAGGGAGTGGGAGGTTAAGGAGGTGTTTAAGCCTCAAAAAGTGGGAAAGTGAGGAAGGGGGTGAATAGTGTAGGAGAAGTGGGGAATAGGAAGGGGAGAGAGGAAAAAAAAAAAAAAAAGAAGAGGAGAAAGAAAGGGGAAGGGGGGCAAGGTGTCTATTTAAGGGTGAATAAACTGGTTGTGTTATAGGTCCAGCCGTGGGAGTAAGAGAGGGGGAATGTTTAAAATAATTAGATAGAGTTTGTCACTGAAGAGGGGGCGTAGTTTTTAAAGCGGTTAGAGTGGAATTTAATGAGGGATAGACTGTGTATTAGTTCTTTTAATACTTATGTATCTGGTTAGACAGGCAGTGGGGTACTAACAGGTTATTTAGTTAGCATCTATGATCAGGAGGTGATTTAATATTTAGCAATTATACTTAGGAGAAAAATTCTTAGAACAGACATATATTAAGGTTATACTCTGTTTTGGTTCCCCAAAGTCTGTGTGGAAATGCTACAAACAGAATATATACATTGTAAGCACAAATGGAAAAAACAGTCAAATACTGAACTAACTAACCTAAGGGAAAACTGAGATCAAGGATAAATGAATTTAGAAGGACATTGCTTTTGGCTAATTTATAGAGATACAGTAATCGTGTAATAAGGCCTTCTATCAAGGTTAGCTACAGGAAATAGCCCATTATTTCTTGAAAGAGGTTAAAAATAGAGTAAAGTGTAGTTTTAGTAGGATATACTCTGTATGTTAATACCTCTAGATTAGGTATATACAGTTAATCTGTGCAATATTTTACAAATAGTGTATCAGCATGTTAGTTTACCAATGTTAGTAAATTACAGAAACAAATCAGTTTAGCCTTCAAGAGAGTATAGGTATTTGATTGCGGCTAGTCAGTAAAAAAAAGCAAGGAAAATATCAGAAAAAAGAAAAAAAAGAAAAACAGAAAGCAACCATATTTTGATTCCCAGAGGGTTAAGCAGAAATATATACTATGTTTTAGTTTCCTTAAAGCTTATCGGTTTCTATTGAAAATTAAGCACTTCTGTTGCATAGGAATACAGCAGTATGTTAGTTTACTGGTCTGCAAACAAAACAAACAGCAATGTCCATACGGATTTTAGAAGCACAGTTCTTTTTGCAAGAAAGCAGCCAGAGGTTAATATAGCAGCCGGGAGACAGAGCAAGCAAAAGTGTCCAGGAAGCTTAATGTTACGTTCAATTATTAAGAAGCATAGAGTTCTTTCCTAATCCAGCTGGTTTCTTTGGAGATAGGTACAGGGACTGGTATGGAAGTAACATAACCTCTGCTGCTCGTTCTCTTATACTACTGTTCTGTGAGAGCCACTCAGTGTTTGTTTCAATCAGTATTATGACGGCTATGCCGCAATATTCCCCAGAGTCTGGACAAGTGTGCCTTTATAGCGAAAGAGTACCTTATACCATGCAGCACGGTGCACTGGTTATATCGAAGTTGCCTGTGTATTCGTAAATCCTATCGTCTTCGTGGGGCCAGAGTTTCGGGTAGACTTTTGAATAGTTCTCTCAGCGCAGGATATCCCGGAGATTTGTGCCTCTGGTATACGCCAGGCTTCCGCTAGCAGCATCGGTGTGCGGAGAGCTATGGCTGGGCAGCTATTTTCCTCCTACGTCAGCAGTCAGCGCGGCCCCGACAATCGGCGTCACTGGTCAGCGACCGGGCTGTTTCCTTGCACAGGAGGGCACCATCTAGCTCCACACTCCCTCGCTCCGAGAATAGGGCCCAATCAGACCAGAAGAACTCAAGGTAAGGTAGGGCGGCACATAAAACTTGTGCCACTCTGGGAGTCAAAGTTGGATCTGAGTAGCTGTTGTCAATCTTTGTCAGCGAGTCCCTTGTGTGCAGAGAAGAGTGTCCTCACTAGGCAGCATCCCATCCACCTCCTCACGCAGCATCGGTGGGAGGGGCGGGCAGGACAGCAGAACCTAGTGTTTCACTTCTTTGGTAATATTTTAATAAGGCTGGAGAAATCAAGGCTTTTGCGGTGTGTTGTAGTTACACCGCCGTGGAACCGGGATCTAGTTGTTTCTAGATGGTTAGCCGCCCAGGACAGAGGGTTTGGCGCGAGATACCGCCAATGGCTAGTATGGGAGTTGAGAGAGAGCGTGCTCACAGCATGTCCTACACCCAGTCTCCTCCCCCGGAAACAGGGCATGTCAGAGCATGCAATTTTTCCTTCAATTTATTTTTTAAAGTAATTTAAGGTACTGACAAAATAATGCTTGCAACCATTGTTGACGTATAAAACTGATATACAAATACAAGCAGAGGATTAATCATTTTATAGCAGCTGTGGGATTCCAGGCATTCTGTAACAAATGGTAAAAAATACGTAACTTAGAGGCCTATTTATCAAAGCATCAACTGAAAAGGTGCTTGAATTCCGCGCTGTAGTTGTCGCGAGATTGATGTGCCATAGTTATCAAAGCATCAAGATCGGAATAATTAGAATTTTGTGATGTAACATACGATTCACAGGTCTCAGTTAGACGCAGATCGATGTGAATAGAAAACCCGTTGAATTTAAGCATAATTCTGTGTATTCGCCCTCCTATTCGACACAATTTGAAGCTGTCAAGAAGTTATCAAAAAATGAATAGTTACACTTGCGTCTTATCCGACGCAGAGTACCTAGTTTTCAATCCGCCACCCTTGAGGTCACGGATGCTATAGAAGTCAATGGGAATCGGAAAACACTGAAATCTTATGTTCGATGCTGCGAGAGAGTGAAGCATATCACCTAATAAAAGTCAATTACAAACTATTAAATATGTATACCCTTCAAAAATCAAACAATATTATTGCTCCACATTTGGTTACTAGTAGATATATGGATAAAAATGAAAAAATACTTTACTACTGATGGATTATGCTACAACTTTGTCTCTCATTACAAATCAAGGGGAAAATATTATGTCTACATATTTGGTGCAAAGTTTTGCCCCAAACTTGTCACACTAATAGATATAGAGATAAAAATGAAATAAATACACAACATAATATAGCTAACTTCCTTTTTATTTTTTTAAAAATCTATGTGCACCATGTTTAAGCCATGTAATACAAGTCCCACTCTCTACTTCGCGCCATATTTGATGCAACACTTTTCACACCAATTATGACGCAAACTCCTAAATAACCCACACACTAGTGAATTTTTCCACCACTTTTGATTGGAATATGCATAATCACATGATTTATGACATCAGCCAATCTGATTCAAATACACATTATAAACTATCACTAACAAATCAAATTGCCTTATACTTCTATCATTGATCACTCATCAGAACTTGTAAGTGCCATTTGTTACATTGTGTATTATACGTTGAAAGTATGTATATGGGAAATTAGTATTATAGATAAACATTGATGCTGACATTAGGACACACAGTGTAATATTTTAGACAAGGATTTTAAAATTCAAATTGATGTTTGTTTCAATAAAATCTTAAGCTGATAGCTCAGAGGGATAGCCCACCTAACATTAAACTGTCATGATTCAGATACAGCAGAAATTAAATTCACCTCTTTACTGTCATGATATGTTCAGTGCATTTCTTCCTTCTCTTGAATTTCTTTTTCAGTAAGAAATGTCATCTTATATGCCAGGCCATTTTATAACACCTGTAAAGAGGTGGTTTTTAAAAATAGATTGCAATCAGGATGGGTTAGACAGGTGCAGAGAGAAACCTGGCCCAGCTCTTAAAGGGACAGGAAACCCCAAAATATTATTTCAAGATTTGGATAGAACATTCAATTTTAACCAACTTTCCAATTTACTTCAATTATCAAATTTGCTTCATTCTCTTGTTATCCTTTGCTGAAGGAACAGCATTGCACTACTGGCAGCTAGCTTAACACATCTATTTAGCCAATCACAATAGACAAATGTGTGCAGACACCAATTAGCAGCTAGCTCCCACTAGTGCAACTTAAATTTTCACTTTCCTATCCCTTTAAAATAGCCATTGATTTCAAATAAATACATATGATACTCTGATTACGTTATATTCAAAATTATTCCTGCTCAGAATAATAATACATTTACAATATATACATATTGTGGTATAAATAAACACAGAGATATGACAGACAACATTGTTTAGAACAAAAAAGGAACTTTGGGACATGTAAATATGTTTGCAAAAGATTTCTGACATAACACACACACACACACACACATTTATGTGTGTGTGTGTGTGTGTATATACATACTAAAATATGTATGTCCAATCTTAAAAATAATTCTAATAATTCACTCTCCACTTTGCACCAAATATGTCGCTACTTGCTATATTGCAATTAGTACTGCTCAGAAAAAGAATACATTTACACTATATGCAATAATGTGCTAAAGAGAAATGTGCTTGTTCATGGACAGTATTGAAATGGTATAAATAAAGTTGGAAAAAGCCCTAATAGCTGCAACATCGATGACTGTTAGTTAACACCAGTCCGATGCTCTTTGCACTGTACTTGATGCGCATGTTTTTGATAAATAAGGAGATCGTATTCAGATTTGCGGCCGCAATGTTTGGCGACGTTTGCCGAGTGTATTGACGCCCGCCAATGCAACATAGTTGACGCTTTGATAAATAGGCCTCTTAGGCTGAGCACCATCTTAGCCAGCACCTTGGCTTCCCTTTGGAATGAACTAATGCCAGTAAAAACAGAGTCAATTAGGGCACTGTGACTTTAATATTGCTCATTTAATTTTGATAATTCCTATTATTCTCATTTTATGCTGCAGAATTACATTAATGAAGCCTAAATAGCAGTGATTGGTAACTGGGACCCAATGATCATATATGTGCTCTCTAAAGTATCTCCAGCCCTATCTCCCTTTGTGAAAAATAAAATAATTCCACATTATTACCTCTAAAACATCTTATTTTATATATTATTTTATATATTACCCTAAAAAACACTTGAACTTCTTTAACACACTTTTTAGCCCTTAAAGGGACAGTATACACTAATTTTCATATAACTGCATGTAATAGACACTACTATAAAGAATAAGATGCACAGATACTGATATAAAAATCCAGTATAAAACTGTTTAAAAACGTACTTAGAAGCTCTCAGTTTAGCTCTGTTGAAAAGGTAGCTGGAAAGTCCACTGCAAGTAGGAAATAAGACACTCCCCCCCCTTCTTTTGCATATGAAAAGACCCTTTACACAAACAGGAGCAAGCTGAAGTAGGTATCTGTCGGTATTCTCATAAAACTTTGGGGCTTGGCTAGGAGTCTGAAAATCAGAGCAATGTTATTTAAAAATAAGCAAAACTATACATTTAAAAAACCCAAAAAACTTTATGGGCTATATAAATAGATCATCTGCAAAACATTTATGCAAAAGAAAAAAATAAGTGCATAATGTCCCTTTAATCTAATATCATACACACAAACAGATTCACACATTTGCTGAAGGCCAATATAATGATTGCACATACTTATGTCTTCCCTTTTGAGTTAATGGTGCAACATATAGTTGCCGTTCAATGACTTAGGATGTTACAGGTATATAAAACACATTTTATAAATACTGCAATGTTCTATATTTTGTTAGATCTGCCATTCAATCAATGTAAATTGTCCCAGTGATTAATATATAAATTATTTGATTAAACTTTTAATAAAATAACTTCCCTTATTGTATAAGATAACAATAGCTTACAATTTTAGAACCAAAGCCAGCATTAAAGATTCTTTGTGTACTTTTAAACATATTGAACCTGACAGGTGAGGAGGCAATGAAGTATGGGGTAAATACACCATAAATTGCTATATCTCAAGGGTTTCATGGTAGGATAAGAGTGAAGGTGTGAAACTGCTAACCATAATCTAATACTTATATAATTTACTGATTTATTGCAATGATATTTTATATATGCTTTGTTACATAGGTTGAAGGAGACTTATTGTGGACGGATGGATCACCTTACCAACTCGAAAACACAGAAGTTTCAACCTCATCAAAGTTACCTAAAAATGAAACGGACTGTTTTGCTTTACAGCAAAATGCGACGGGTCTTAATTTTTTCTACACCGGGTTTTTCTGCCATATACATTTGCCATATCTTTGTGAATATGAATGTAATTAATTTTTTTAAACATTTTGTAGACAATGTAAAGAAATAGTCTATTAAAATTAAACTTTCAAGCTTCAGAAAGAGCACTCAATTATAAGCAACTTTCCAATTTACTCCTAGTATCATTTTTTATTTGTTCTCTTGCTATTTTTATTTGAATGTAAGTTTAGTAGCCAGCCCATTTTTGGTTCATCGTCTGGGTAGCACTTTCTGATTGGTGTTTAAATGTAGCCACCAATCAGCAAGCGCTACCCAGGGACTGAACCAAAATTACCAGTTTTTTTCAATAACCAACATTGTTATATTAAAGGGATACTAAACCCAATTTTTTTCTTTCATGATTCAGATAGAGCATGAGATTTTAAGCACTTTTCTAATTTACTCCTATTATCAATTTTTCTTTGTTCTCATGCTATCTTGATTTGAAAAAGCAGTACTGTAAGCTTTAGAGCCAGACCATTTTTTGTTCAGAACATGGGTAGCACTTGCTGATTTGTGGCTAAATGTAGCAAACCAATCGGCAGCTCTACCAAGGTGCTGAACTAAAAAATGGGCCGGCTCCTAACCTTTTATTACTGCTTTTTTAAATCAAGATAACATGAGAACAAAGAAAAATTGATAATAGGAGTAAATTAGAAAGTTGCTTAAAATTGCATGCTCTATCTGAATCATGAAAGAAAAAAATGTGGGGTTAGTATCCCTTTAATATACTTTTTACCTCTGTGATTACCTTGTATCTAAGCCTCTGCAGACTGCCCCCTTATCTCAGTTGTTTTGACAGACTTGCATTTTAGCCAATCAGTGCTGATTCATAAATAACTCCACAGGAGTTAGCACAATGTTATCTAAATGCCACACATGAACAAGCACTATCTAGCTGTGAAATACTGCCAAAATGCACTGAGATAAGAGGTGGCCTTCAATGGCTTAGATTAGCATATGAACCTACCCAGGCTTAGCTTTCAACAAAGAATACCAAAAGAAACAAAGCAAATTTGATGATAACAGTAAATTGGAAAGTTGTTAAATTTTAATGCCTTATCTGAATCATAAAAGTTTAATACTGACTAGACTGTCTTTTAAACATATGATGATTAACTATAATTTGTGATTTTAGACATTTGAATTATCTTAACCAATATATGGTTGTGACTCTCCATATCATTATATAGCTATGCACCCCCTTTATAATTTAAAAAGATTATAAATAAAGGGCATTGTTAGAACAGATGCAGCTTTGATATTGCACCAATGCTATCATAGTACTATCATAATATTAAAACCAGCTAAACGACTTGATAGCCATAGTGTTTTAAAGGGACATGGATGATTACAAGTTTAATGAGTCAGTGTGTGTGTGTGTAATTTTAATAAACTTTCTATTGGACTTATATTGTCAAATTGACTTCTTTCTCTTTATCCTTTATTGACAATTTTCATGAGAAAATACTTAGGCATACTCAGGGGCATGCTTTCAAACGTTAAGCCGTATAGTGCTCAAGAAACGCATTTCCTTCTGAGCCTACCTAGTTATGCTCTCATGGAAATGAGCTAAATTTTAAATGATAGCAAGAAAAAGAGGCAAATGGATAAAAAAAGCTAATTGGTTTTTTTTTAATTGCAAACTTATCTGAATCAACATACATTAATGTTGATAACAACAATCTTTTTTTCTTTTTTTCAGTTAAACATCTGCCAGAAAACTTTACATTTATGCTGGAGGATATTTTGGAAACTGAAGTTGCTTTTACTTGGAGTAATACTGTGGACGGGTCTCAGTTAGGATTTTCTCCTCTAATTAAATATTTCACAGACAGCACAGTTGAACATTTTGAAAGTTTGTCTCTAAACTTCTCAGGAAAATCAATTCTTCAGTTGTTCCCAGGCCAGAAATATAACTTTATTTTTTGTCTGAAAAATAATATTGGAATGCAATATAAAAGTCCAGTTATTTCAGCTGAAACAAGTAAGTTGATTTACAAATAGCAAATAAGTATATAAGTATATGTCTTGTTATACTTAAAGGGATATGAAACCCCCCAAAAAAATCTTTCATAATTCAGAAAGAACATGCAATGTTTAGCAACTTTCCTATTTACTTTTATCAAATGTTCTTTGTACTCTTGGTATTCTTTGTTGAAAGCTAAACCTAGGTAGGCTCATATGCTAATTTCTAAGCCCTTAAAGGCCGCCTCTTATCCTCAATGAATTTTGACAGTTTTTCACAACTAGACAGCGCTAGTTTATGTGTGTCATATAGATAACATTGTGCTCAATCCTGTAAAGTTATTTATGAGTCAGCACTGATTGGCTAAAATGCAAATCAGTCAAAAGAATTGAAATAAGGGAGCAGTCTTTAGAGGCTTAGATACAAGGTAATTACAGAGGTAAAAAGTATATTAATTTAGCTGTGTTTGTTATGCAAAACTGGGGAATGGGTAATAAAGGGATTATCTATATTTTTAAACAATAAAAGTTATGAAATAGACTGTCCCTTTAATTAATTCTGTTGATGTGTCTGACTGATTTAATATCTTTACTCCCACTTTGCCTTAAAAGAGATTACAAGAAATGTGTTGAATGTATTAAGCTAAACTTTGTAAATGAAGATGATTTGTATGAAGAATTTTGTTGAATCAAGCTGTATCAAATTGTAAAATAGTGTTTTTTTCAGTAACTACTTTATAATTTGATGATTACCTATGTGAAATTTGTTGATTCTTTAGTCTCCCATATTTTTTAGAAATAAAATTTGGAGCTCTATCCTAACAGGACTGACACATGTTAAGTATTGGGACATATTTCACCAAATAAGTAATTTAAAGGAACAGTCTAGATCCAATACTTATTCTTTATTACTTATTGTTACATACCACACAAGCATCTTGCAGCGGGTTCCACATCTATAAGCTTTTAAAAAGCACACGAAACTTTTAAATAATCATTGTTTGTTAGCAGATGAAAATGGCTGCCAAGCACCGCCCACAGCTTTCTTCTTGTCAAGTTAGCTTTTTTCTTGTATGACTGTTAAGCAGTGCAAGTTTAATTTTTTTTCAATTAGCTAGTTCAAATTATACATGCACAAATCAGAGTGTACAAGTAGCTAAACTTATTTAAAAGTCGATTGTGATTGGTGAAACTTAACATACCAAAATATACATGCAATAGGTGGGCGGAGCTTGGCTGCCATTTTCAGCTCCTAAAAAAGATGAATAATGTTTCATGTACTTTTTAAAAACGTATAGACATGGGAACAGTTGCAGGATGCTTCTCTGGTATGTAACAATAACTAGACTGTCCCTTTAAGTGCTGCTGATAAACAGTGAAAATGGCTAATTGTGATTGTATCAGCATTGGAAATGGCAGCTATTAAAGGAACAGCAACATAAAAATTTAAATTTCATCATTCAGCTAGAGTATGCAATTTAAAACAAATTTCCAATTCATTTCAATGTATTGTCAAATTGTTTTGTTCTCTTGGTGTCCTTTTAGAAGAGTAAACCTAGCTAGGCTCAGGAGTAGCAATGGATTACTGGGAGCAAGCTGAGCACATCTGGTGAGCCAGTGACCAGGAGCATATATGTGTAGTAACCTGATCAACAGCTAACACCCAATAGTGCCTACCTTGGTATTCTTTTCAACAAAGCACACCAAGAGAACTAAGCAAATTGATAATAGAAGTAATTAGAATGTCAAATGAAAATGTTGGGTTTCATGTCCCTTTAGAATACCGATAATTATCAAACAATAGATTGTGATCAAACTCTCAGTTATCTACTACGGCCAATAATGACAAAATCTCATGCTCTAACAAAATACAGCATGTAACGTTTGTATTAAATGTCCTCTTAAAGTGAGCATTATATGATGTTTCACTTAGTATATTAATTCCACAGAAAACTACTGCAATGATTCAGTATCGCAGCTGGTTTTCCTGCTCTGCCTATTTTAATCATAGTTAGTATAATTCACAGATTTCAAAGAAATAGGTTTTGATTGCAGATGAAAACCAGAAGGCAAATTAAAGGGCCTTAGAACTCTTTTTTTTCATGATTTAGATAGAGAATACAATTTAAAAAAAGTTCCCAATTCACTTCTATTATCAAATTTGTTTCGTTCTTATGTTATTCTTTGTTGAAGAGATATCTAGATAGGTAGCGTGCACATGCCTGAAGAACTACATGACAGGAAATAGTGCTGCCATCTAGTGCACTTGCTAATGTACAACATTGTTGCAAAACTGCTGCCATATAGTGCTGCAGACACGTGCACACTCCTGAATTTAAATACCTGCTTTTCAACAAAGGAAAACAAGAAAACAAATACAATTTGATAATATTCCGGTAAGTAAATTGGAAAGTTGTTTAAAATGTTATGTTCTATCTGAATCATGAAATATATTGTTTGGGTTTTATGTCCGTTAAACAGAGATTTATTTCACCAAATAGCAAGGATTACCTATCCTAATCCCAAATTCTGCAGCACAGAATCTCTACATATCATTCTGCTGATGGGTATATTACTTGTAATAAATATGATTTACATACATATTGCGCAATATATATGTAGTCCCTGGTTACTGTAATGGATATTAATACATCTAGAATGTTATTTAACAGTTTAACTGATTAATTCTTTGAATATTAACTATTTCTTCTTTTTACTTTATAATTTGTTAAACTAAAATTGTGACCATAAGCTATGTTTTCTTACTGATATATTAGCATAGAGTTAAACAAAGTTATCCCTGAAACCTCACTAAAAGAAATTCTCAGGCACATCCCAACTCAAAAAACATTAGAATTCATAAAGATTTGGAAATGGCCCTCCTGACAGCAACAAGTTCAATTCTATTTTAATCAAATACGGCTTAATCTATATCGTAACAGCTCTTAGGGCCCCATGTACGAAAGGTTGAGTGGAAGAGGTTCTCAAGTCGAGAAGTTGTCCGCTCGTCTCCACAACATACGGTCAGTGGACAAACATACCTGCCCCTTCTCTTCCACGACCAATTGTGTGAGAGAAGGGACTGTCAATCACCGAGAGTGAGCAAGCTCTCAGTAATATACCCTCACCCCCTCAGAGGTGATGTAGAGTGTAAGAAGCAGCGTTCTAATGACCGCTGCTTCTTACATTGCGGGAAGCAGGCTCGCATACTTTAACCTGCCCCGCAAGGGCTCAGGAGCATCTTTCACTGCTTAGTACACGGAGTCCATAGAATGAGTTCCACTGTCAAAAGATTCCAGAATCATAAAACTGCCATTAAAACATTACTAAGCAAAGAAAACGAAAAAACAAAAACTAAAACAATCTGCTATAAATTGCGCACAAGTTTTTAGCAAAATGAAAGAAAAATAAAAAGGAGACAACTTTGTCAGGATTGAACGAATGAGAAAAAGGCCAACTCCTCGTTTGCATCTACAATGTTTCTGAGTTGTCTTTCCTTCTATCCAGTGAGACTACATTACCCTCATTAAACAAACATGCAAATGGTTTACAATCACAGTCATTTGAATATTTTCCTAAAGTGTGTCAGCTACAGTAATTTCTTTTGCATTAGCAGCAGTTCTCCTTTGCTGTGTGAGATATTATGTATTGGGGCACTTAAAAGGGCAGAAAAGTAAAAATTTAACTTTTATAATTGATAGAGTATGCCATTTTAAACAACTTTCCAGTTTACTTCTGTTAACAAATTTGCTTAGTTTTCTTGGTATCCTGCTGAATAACATACAGAGACTGCTGGGAGCTAGCTGATTATTGGTGGCTGCACATTTATGATGCAAGGGACTGGAAACTTTTCATGATTCCATGCACAAATTATTAGTCAAACAGTTCATACATAATATATATATATATATATATATATATATATATATATATATATTTATTATATGTATGAACTGTTTGACTAATAATTTGTGCAGGGAATCATGAAAATATATAGCTCATTGTGCTAAGGCACTGTTATAGAGATCTGTGACAATCAAAGGGTTGCAGGTTAGATTCCGGCAAAGTCCACTCAGCCTTTCATCCTTCTGAGGTCGGTAAAATGATTTCCATTAAGTTGGGTAATAATAATACCTGTTATCAGTGCCACGAGTCGATTAAGGTTGTGCGCTCTACAAGTATCCAATTATTATAATCCAAAAAGCAGCATTATTAATTTCTTTGCCTGCACCCTGGTTGTTGAAACTGTTGGTGAGTGTACACTCTGTTCGACTATATATATATATATAAAGACAAGAAGAAACAGAAGCGCCACATGGCCCAATATTGTCTGGTCCAGAAGATGGATATGTGTGGATATACAGTGTAAACTCACGTTTAAGAAAGCACTTCAAGTAGTGCTATAGCAGCAGTCTGGGATTTCTAATAGTCACCCAGGAGACCAAATTCCGGTATAGATGTAGTGTCTATATAAACAACATAAAAAGGACAAAGGTGCCTATATGGCCTAGTATTGTCTTGACAAAATGTGAGTCAGTAAGTTGATGAATGAGGTACTCACATTTGTTGTAGCATCTCCTTTGATGCTATAGAGGCAGGATGGGATCAATATAGTCACCACCAGACTTGATCAGGGCCTGCTGGATACCAGGAATTCCAGGAACCTCCAATGATTCAGAGAGAGGCACAATGCAAGGGGATCCTCTCAGCGAGAGAATATATATAGCAGATGAAATATAATAGCAAGTGTCCCAATAAAATTAAGTTTTATTAAAATGATAAAAACAGAGCTACGCGTTTCTCAGCTCAAGGCTGTTTCATCAGGCTTCATAAAAACATTTAAGAACACTTGCTATATATACACACAAAACATCTAATTAATGTTAATTAGCATCACATGAGACCAGGAGGAGCCTGGGAGGTACATGAGACCCTATTGGCCAATATGGGGAGAATAATACATTTCCTAACAATCAGGTGTCATGTAAACACACCTTTCATACATAGAACATTTAATCAAATGACTAGTGTGGCTGTCTCTGTAAAAACACCAACATTGCACTATTTCCTATCTGGTATAAATAAATAAAAGTAAAAGTACAAGGTGTTAAATCCATAAAAACTCTCACAAGTGTTAATCAAAACATATAGTTCTATATGGATATTTGATACATAAACTAAAACTAAATTACCATTGTACACGTTGGTGAGAAATAAATATATATATACACATTCTTGTAATTCAGTTCATAATTGCATGTAATCCAAAGATCGATATAGCAAATAACAATTCAGAAATAACAAACCTTACTACATTGTGTAATAAGCTGTGAAACCGCTTAGAAGATGTGCTGACATATTCAAACTACTAACCAAACCAGTGTGAACACAAAAATTTGTTTGGCGTGTATATGTGCTTACTGCGCATGTCTGAACCGGCATGTCATTCGGGACCGATATTAGTATTCCCAATGCTTTTAGATACATTTATGGTGGAGCGTGGGGTAAGCTGATTCGGTAAAGCAGATAATGAGGCACACTAAAATGTTTAAACAATATTATTATGTTGTAACGACTCTGTTAACTGAGTGTTGTTCCTGATGCTCTGAGCCAATAGCAACCAACACATTATAACATAAGCCCATTGGCTCTAACGTTTTTAGTTGTGAGATAGGACTCTGTGATTTGCTCACAAAGTGGTGGGCGTGTGTATAGGCGGTTCCAATGAGTCCGGTCAACCTACTGTAATATCAACAAATAAGTAATTAAAATTAAATATAGGGTGACTATTAGAAATCCCAGACTGCTGCTATAGCACTACTTGAAGTGCTTTCTTAAACGTGAGTTTACACTGTATATCCACACATATCCATCTTCTGGACCAGACAATATTGGGCCATGTGGCGCTTCTGTTTCTTTATGTCTTTGTAGATTGCTGCTTTGGATCCCGGCCTGGATCTCCACAGATAGCTGCCTGTACTCATCTCAGTGACTACCCATCACCCCTACTAGAGATTACATTAATACCTATTTAGGACCTAATGTCCTCCACAAGCTGCTAACACAGTTTATTGGACTAATTAGTTCACATAGCTTTGTGAACTCCACATTAGAGTTTGGACTATTTGTATATCACTTTACTTTGGTGTTGATATTTCTATCTTATGTCTTTCTCTTAAGAGGTATATAGACACTTTGCTACATATCATTATTGTGTGTTATATATAACACCATATTACATCTTTCTCTTAGGAGGTATATATTCTATGTTACTAATATATAGACTAATCAGTCTTTTATCAGTATAGACACACTATCTCTTTACTGAGGCTTGTATACTAATTGGTTAATTAATATCAACTTTGACAAGATATCTATTATAATCCTTTATAGGGCGCCCCCTTTCTATTTTTTGCATTTATCTAGATACACTGTTCACAGTGAATCTGGTTTTGGCTATTAGGGGCTGTTGACCTGATTTAATACACCAATTATGTTATCCACCACATAAAGATATAATAGGAGGATAAACAATGGTGGGTCTTTGACCCCTGAACATATTAATGAGTTCAATGAACCCACTCCCTCAATGACCAATCTATTTAATAAACTAGAAAATTTGTTAAAAGTTGAACACAGACATTGGTGGGATTCTGAGACCCTCAAAAAATATAAAAATAAAAACCAAATCCCTAGAGGCCTAAGAGTGCTGAAAAATTGCTCATTTAAAGATGATTTGGTAGTCCAGAAAGAATGGGAAGATGCCCTCAATGTCTGTGGCCAAACCTTTTTAGATATTTTAATTAAACATAGACAAAAGTTATACACTACAGTGGGCATAGAGATTGATCAGAAAAATTTATTGGACACACTGATTTTAAAAAAGAAAGGAAATTAGCCTATGACAACGCTGAAGAATACCAAAAAGATATCATTAGAAAGAAAAATAAAATTTATTAGAGATGATGGTGATTACACCAAGGGGGAGGTATACACCTTTAATCATACCTCCAATAGGAGGATATATACACAGTCTATTGAAGATAATACTAGGAAAAACATGTATAGACATCCAAATGAGAGATCCAATAACAATCCATCGCATATGAATGCCAATACACAACTTAGACCACATTACTCTGAACAGAATAGCTATAGGAATGAGAAAACACAATTTCCTTTTAAATCAAGACCAAATGCTCACAATAGTGGGAAGACTGATATAAGATACCAACAAACATATCATGACACATATTCTAATCAGGGGAGACCCAATCATAATAGATTTGACTTTAATGACTCATATCCTAATAGACCTAATACCTGGAATAGATCAAGAGAACAGGATTATGGGAATAGATACAATGGTCACAATGACAGACAAAATTTTGGTAATAGGCACTACAACTATACCCCTCAATATAATGAGAATTCGTCATTACTCAACCAACCATGCACATTCTAACAATTATGATGCGCCTCGGGACACTCATAATTCTATACATAGGGATAAATATATACCAAAAGAGATGCCTGAGTATAATCTACAGAGAGCCCAAGATTGTAACTATGGCAACTCACGCCATAATATGACCCCTACATATATGGATAAAAACAATCCTAAAGAGAGACCTAATCACAATTCACATAGAACTTCTGATTACAATGCTGATTTCAGACCCACTTTAAAGTCATATGAGTCTGAAAATAGGTTCCAACCACTAAGCAATGATTCACTACCCACTACCAACCCTTCTACCTCACGTGTTGAGGAACATTGCCGAACCCCTTTTTTAAAGGTGGGCCAAAACCACCCAATAGACCAGTGGTCCATGTCCCCCCGACCATCGCGACAAAAAAGAGCATACGGAAACGGGGAAGTAGAGGAAGATCTACAACCACCAAAAAAGAAAAACTATTGAAATATCAAAAGGGTATTTTCAATCTTTCTAAGCATGAGCTTACTAATGATGAGATCAGGGTTTTGGGTAATGGGCTATCATTTTGTCCATCTAACAACTCTAATATGTTTCAGTTATTCGTAGACGTAAATCATTTTACAAGAAAACTATCTCTGCAAAAGTATTTTGCAGAGAAAAAACTTAAACATACTAATAACAAACCTATCATTGTGGACACCATGAACGAACGATTAAATAATGGTATAATTGTATATGAACCTGATACCCTACTTGAACAACTCACTGAAAAATATATTCATACAGACTTCAGACCGAGATCTAATTTTTATCCACCTAGGGCAAAAAATTCACATATTGCTATCTATCAATCAATGGTCCTAAAAGACCTTGAAAGATTACCTAAAAAATTCAAATATAGAAACAATCTTAGCCCTGGAGAATGCCATGCCCTAAATTCTTTAAGTGCCAACAAAGAATTAGCAATCCGCCAAGCAGATAAGGGTGGTGGGACAGTGATTCAAAATATCCAAGACTACATTCTGGAGGCAAATAGAATTCTCAATGATGCCAGCCACTATAGAACCCTACCCAATGACCCCACACCTATTTTTTCTAAACAACTCTATTCCCTTTTACTGGAGGGATTTGATGAAGGAATTATTACCAAAAAAGAGAAAGAGTACTTATATCCCAAGAACCCCTCTGTGGCCTTCTATTACCACCTTCCTAAAATCCACAAGGACACGTCTAATCCCCCTGGGAGACCTATAGAGGCTGGCATTGATAGTCTTACTGACCATCTATCTGCTTATGTTGACTCATTTCTGCAGAAGCATGTGGTCAACCTACCCTCTTTCATTAAAGATTCCACTGATCTACTAAACAAACTAACAAGTTTGGGGGTCACTAAAAAGGAGTCTGATTTATGGTGGATAACGAGCGATGTGAGCTCTTTATATTCGAATATTCCCCACGACAAAGGTTTGACAGAGGTTCAATCGTTTTTGGAGACTGACATTTATATGCCCTTAAAACAAAAATTGTTTATTACTGATTTAATTCGATTTATATTACATCATAATTATTTTATGTATCAAGGACAATACTACCTCCAGGTTAAAGGTACGGCCATGGGCACCAGATTCGCACCCAGTTTTGCCAATCTTTACATGGGCAAATTTGAGGAGGCCCACGTTTATGGGTCTCCTATGAGTGCGAGTCTGGTGTTCTATGGCCGCTATATTGATGATCTCATCTTTATATTCAAGGGGACATATGAAGAGGCTGTATCATACTCATTAACCTTGAATACCAACAATTTTGACCTTGATTTTACTAGCAATATCCAACCCACAAGGATAGAATATCTAGATCTGGCACTTTATTTTTCTGACACCGACACTATAATGTCTGAGACTTTTTTTAAAAAAGTGGATTGCAACAGCTTCCTTAATTTTAAGAGTAATCACTATTACAGTTGGAAGAAGAATGTGCCATACGGGCAGTTTAGATGCATTAGGCGGAACTGCAGTACTATAGAGGGATATATAAGCCAATCTACTATACTTAAAGATAGATTTTTGGAGAAGGGCTATCCGATAGACCTGGTGCAAAATGGATATCTTAGAGCACTAAATGACGATAGAAACAAATACTTTCTAAAAACCAACAAGGGTAGAAAGGTCAATAAAGAAATGGAACCAACATCTTCTGATGTGGTAGTGTACCTCCTTTTCTGCCCATGTTCATGTTTTTACGTGGGCAAAACTACAGGCACGTTACGTGAACGAATGGCAAACCACAGGCATGCAATACGATCTGCACTCAAACAGGGAGATTCCGAACAGCCTGTTGCGCGCCATTGTGCCAAGCAAGGCCACGCCATTTCTTCAATACGTTATATCCTCATTGACCACATACCCCCACTTGATCGGGGAGTGGATAGGAGCAAGACATTGCTTAAACGTGAAGCCAAGTGGATCTTTGAATTGGGAACCATACATCCAGGCGGATTAAACACTACCCCAGATTTTAAAAATCTTATTTGATTTCATAAGATAGTGCTACATGCTTGGGGTACAACCCAGGGTCATTGTGGCTACGTTTAGCTCCCAGCTCCATGGCTCTTTTGAGCGATGTGAGCCGGTCGCTTACGACACACCTGGGTGGAGGAATACTCCCCCATCTAGGTTGTGGAAGCCTGGCCCCTGAGGTGAAATTACCCATTTTTGCACCTTATACCTTATGCCGGGGATAAACCAATGCAGCTGCAAATACTAAGGAGTAACAAGATGGACTTTTCCTATATGTCCACACTTGGTCATCTATAAGTTGGACATTGCTATCTGTTCATCTTGGTGTAATAAGAAATTATATTCTAGATACAGTTTAGATACATTTCTATACACCATACAGTATCATCCTAGTATTTTAAATATTACTTAGCTGTATGCCACATTGTGATACATATCCAAATAGAGGGATCATGAATATTGTCATGATCTAATATACCTCCCTTTGTTCAAGTATGATAATCTAGATCTCTCTGTGAGTTCACTATATCATTAAGTGAATTTCCCCATTGGGCCACATATCGGTACCATACCACAAATATACAGAGAAATAGATGTACTATCCTGTTTGCAATTTTTGAGCACTAATATAAAAAGTTGTGCCTAATTAATTATAGTACATCATTTATCTATTCATATATTTATTGCAAAACACAACAGAATAATGTTGCAAATTGATTCAGTGGATATATTGCCCGCATAGAGTATTCTTATTATCCTGCAGTCATTCCACATCTCTAAATGTATTGATAACAAGTACAGCAAGAATCGCCACTTTTTATTTTTATTTTTACTTCTAATTTCTTATTTTTTTATCTATCTATGTATATAGATTATTGTGCACAGCTATGAATGAATGTGACTTAGAATGTTTAGCATTTATTGTCACTTTACATGTTTGCTGCACTAGGCAATCCACTACTGTATAGATACACTAACCTGGGTTTGTATCCATAGCTACGGTTGCTATGACGACTGGTATACACTACTATACTTAACCTGCCGATCAGAGCTAATAACATAGCGATTTATGGCAGTATTTACATATACCTATAAGGTAATTTTGTGCACACACTAGATTGTGTTATAATGAATATATTAAAATGAAATACACAACATTGCTTATATGTTTTTGTTATGCTGCGAAACCGGAAGTGGCATCACTTCCGGTAGACATGATCACAGTGGAACGCAAGATGCGTTCCACACTCGATATTTTGGCGCACTTTGGGGAGTAACACTTGTTTGGTGAGACACTGTTTGTAACACTATAAATTGTGTGATATTTGTTTATTTGTTGATGCTGATGAAGGGGTTGTGAACCCCGAAAACGTTCCATTAAAGAATCTATTGAAAAGACCTGAGAGTGCATCTGACTGTGTTTACTCATATTGCTTATATTTGCACCCAGGCGGTTGCCTCTTGGTGGGCTGAGCTGGAAATTGCTTGAATATATATATATATATATATATATATATCTTATGCCTAAAACACATTTTAGGCATAAGGGCATATATACCTTTAAGATAGAGGCCTTTAAGAAATGATGTTACACTTGAATTTCCCTTTGCTGTTCTGTTCTCAAGCAGTGTTATTATCTAGAAAGAGTGCAATGTCACTTTTCAAAGGAGATAGTGCTACCACACTAGTCTGAGAATATTAGATTGTAATGAGAACACTCTTATTTTTGCTAAAACACTCTCTAAATGAAATAATATAAATATCATAACTTTATACATGCCTGATAAACTGTAATTTAATTATTAGAATTGCTGAGATGGGAGCAGAAGCGTTCTGGGCAAACTCCTAGAGAGGTTGGGTACAGCATCTGCCTGAGTTCCAATGAATGATTAATCTCAGCACTGTTGAATGTTATTAACAGTTTACCGAAGCTCGAAGATTAGTAATGCTTTTATAGTTTAATCACTGTCTTGCTTTATAACCTAATTACTGATTTATGTTATTGCAATATGTTTACAATAAATACTGTTATTATTATACTGCATTTTTTGCATGTCTGTTTTCCTTTTTCAGTACTATCGTGAGACCTAGTTTGCGCCACTCCAGCACAATGACGTAACTTATGCCACTTGCCATTGGCTCATCAGTCGTGTTTAGCTAGCTCTTAGAAATTAATTGCTGCTCCTGAGCTTACTCTTTAAAAAAGGATACTAAAAAAATGAACAATGAACAACTGGAAAGTTGTTTAAAACTGCATGCCCTGTCTTTATTGTGTCTTTAAGACAACTATATCTGCTAATGGCAGGAGCACCCACTAGCAAAACACTAAAATGATATAGGCAGAGAGAAGCTCAATAAATTTCAAGCATGATCTTCCTTTAACAAGGCCCCTTGTTAACTTGATGAGATGTATGAATCTAAGCCATGTTGATTGTGAAACTCATTAACTCATTTTTTTTAATGTTGACCTCTGTGCATTGCTATCTATTTGCAGAACCTATGGCTCCTAGAAATCTACAGGCTGCAAAAATAACACCAGCAAGTATTTCTTTAATATGGGACTCACCAGAAGAGTTGTTTGTTAACTTTTATTGTGGATACTTTTTGAGAGTCTGGGACATTGAAGAAAATTCACATATAACTTTGATGGAATCAAGAAATAAAACATCAATAACAATTACTGACGTGGAACCTTATCATGAATACCACATTGACTTATACACTATAGCTGAAAGTGGCAAATTAAGTACTGCTGTAAGTCTGTTTTCACTTATAACAGGTATGTGTTTTCCATTTGATAGATTCTGTACCATATTTTATAACTTAATTATAAAAATTGATCAGAGACTAAAAAGAAGATGAATGTTTAAGTAAACAAGAAAAGTATGGACATATTAAGTCAAAGCCTTTTCTTTTATTTATATATATATATATATATATATATATATATATATATATATATATATATATATATATATAAATATATATATATATATATATATATATATATATATATATATATATATATATATATATATATATATACACAATATATATACTGTATAAACATACACACATACATACATACATACACACATACTGGCAAGAAAAAGTATGTAAACCAAGTATAGCCAAACACAATGTGCTTAAGTTAACAACACACAAACAATTATAATCTTTCCTGTATTGATTAAACACTTCCTATTAGACATTCACAGTGCTGTGGAAAAAATAAGTGAACACTTGGATTTATTAGCTAGCTGATCCTCCTTGGGCAGCAATAACCTCAACTAAGTGTTTCCGGTAGCTGCGAATTAGACCTGCACAACGTTCAGGAGAAAAATAAATTTGGGCTACTTTTCCTTACAGAACTGCTTCAGCTCAGCGATAATCTTAGGATATCTGGTGTGAACAGTTCTCTTGAGGTCATTCCACAGCATCTCTATGGGGTTAAGGTCTGGGCTCTGACTGGGCCACTCCAAAAGGCGTATTTTCTTTTTTTTAAATCACATTCTGTAGTTAATTTACTTTTTAGGATCATTTTAGGATCATTGTCCTGCTGCATCACCCAACTTCTACTAAACTTCAGCTGGCACACAGCCACCCTGATATTATCCTGTAGGATATCTTGACAAACTTGGGAATTCATTTTTTCTTTGATGAAGGCAAGTGGTCCAGGCCTCGAAGCAGCAAAGCAACCACAAAGCATAATGCTCCCTCCACCGTACTTCACAGTTGGGATTATGTTTTCATGTTGGTATGCAATGCACTTTTAATTCCATACATAGTTCTGTGTGCTCTTCTCAAACAACTCAACCTTAGTTTCATCAGTCCACAAAACATTTTCCCAGTAGAGTTGTGAAGTGTCAAGGTGGTCTTTGGCAAACTTCAGGCACGCAGCAATGATTTTTTGGGAAAGCTATGGCTTTATTTGTGGTGTCTGTTCAATGTTTTCCGTATGGTAGACTCATGAACAGACGTTAACCAGTTCCAATGTTTTCTTAATTTTTTAGCTATCACTCTAGTTTTCTTTTTTACCTCATTGAGAATTGATCTTTGAGTCATCTTGGCTGAACAGCCACTTCTAGTGAGAGTAGCCACAGTACTAAATTGTCTCCATGTATAGATAATTTGTGTAACAGTGGAAAGGTGAATATCTAAGCTCTTTGAGATAACTTTGTAACCCTCTCCAGCTTTATGCAATGCAACAATTCTTGATCGCAGCTCTTCTGAAAGGTTTTTTTGCAAGGCATGGTTAACATCAACAGATGTATTTTGGAAATAGCAAACTCAAAATATTTGAGTGCTTTTTATAAGTCAAAATAGCTTTACCCACACCTCCATTCTCGTTTCATTAATTGGACACCAGGTTTAAAAATTTCCAAATCTAATTAGCCTTTGTTGAAGTCATTAGCCTAGGGTTTCACATACTTTTTTCCAACCTTTACTGTGAATATTTGAATGATATATTCAGTATGTACAAGAAAAATACAATAATTTGTATTATTAATTAAAACAGATTGTGTTTGTTATTTACTGTAACTTTTTAAGACACATTTATACATAAATGCAGACATTTTCTAAATGGTTCACATAATTGTTCTTGTATATATGCACAACACACTCTCTTGCAAGCACACAGCTAGATTAAAAGCAAAACGCAATGGATTTTAGATTTTGTTTACTGCGTTTTTTAGTTATATCTAAAAATATTCTTGAATATTTAGATTTGGAAGCATCTGATTAGAAATATAAGTTTGTAATTATGTATTTTTTGTGCTTATTTAAAACATTTATTCATGCTAGCATGCTTCTCGAACAATTGCCCAAGGGACATAAAATAAAAATAAGAACCTGCTACAATGCAGTAGCGCATTTTATTACCGCACTTTACTGCACTAATGCATACTTTTAATCAGCAATGGGTTTAAATATATTGTTAAAGAGTTCTATAAGAAATTATTTTAAACGCAAACATGAACCTGAGAATTATACACGGATGTGTTTTAAAAATGATAAAATAGTTCAAACTTTTGTTAAAATAAAAATTTGTAATTTGATTTTCCCTTATTTTTTAAATTTAACTCTAAAAATTGTTGTTTTTCTAAATTCTTCTGAGTTTCTTTAAAGTGATGGTAAATTCTAGCGTTTTAAAAACTCTAGGATTTACCAGCACTAGAAATAAATGGGACCTTCAGTGATGACTTTTTAAAAAGGTATGTTAAATATATCTTTTCTTTTTTTTTCTATACCTTTTCTTTGCCGCAGCCGCCTCGCTATACTAAGTGGCTCCAGGCGTCCACCTCTTAGCCAATAGCCGTGCTAGCTGCACGCCACTGTGCCGTATGCTAGCACGGCTATTGGTAAGGAGTGGAAACTTCAACTCATTGAAAAAAAAGCTTTGCTATTAGCTGGTTAGTTTAGCAAGGCCATGAAAAAGAAAAGGTACGTTTATGATACACTTTTTTAGTGCTGGTAAATCCTAGTATTTTTGAAATGCTAGGATTTACCATCACTTTAAAATAATGGGTGCCACCATGTTTGAAATTAAGTTGCCCCCTATCTCTCCTGCTGAAGACAATTAAGGACAGATATAAAACAGACAATAAAAAGAGACTGCCCAAATGAGGCTGTGGGGAGCATATGATTATCTAAAATGGTTTCCACTCAGCCTTGTTTACACAAACAGCGATAAATAGAAAGCTACTTCAAACATGTTGCCACGCATTACTTGATAGAAACTAGAGTAAATCTACAAACTAAAGTTCTTTAAAGAAACTCAGGCTTTACATTTATATTTTCACTATTTAATTGAATAATATAATTGTCAAAAGTAAATATACATATTATTCTAAAGCTTTGAATATATCATTATGTCTCACATTTATTTACTGTTTAACCTCACTTTAAGTTTGGAGTCTGAACTTTTACTTCTAACCAGATTTGAAAGGTCCACAATGTTCAAAATTAAATTAATGTAAAAAGGGGGCAAAATAAATAATCATCACATAGATGTTTAAGTCAGTGCCTGCTATAAATAGCAGCCATGATAGAGGTGAGAACAGGTGCAAGTGAAGAGAAACTGAAGCTGTAGTCAGCATAAAGGTGAAGGTGATTTACCCAGGGCAAGGAAAAAATACTGGAAGGGTTGCTGGGTGTCCAGGTTTTAACAGGACAGCCCAGTATTTTAGCAGGCTGTCCAGTGAAATCTTCACAAAAATACTTGACTATTAGCTAATTGTAAAAAGCCTGATATGCCTCAATGCATTACAAATTTGGAGCTTAAATAAGAGTGGGATAGTCAAGGGGGCAAAATCCCTACTATTTAAGTGTATCACTGATAACCAAACAGGTAAAATGATTTATTTGTATGTTACTGACAGCCCATGGGTAAATCACGACTGAATTATGAAAAATATACATGGTGGGGTCAAGAGTGGTGGCATTGGGGTAGAGGGCAATGTGTAACCCCTACTTATCATTGTGACCAGTTACCAAAAGATTGTCCAGTGCAACAGGCAACCCTAAAAACTGGAGAGGATAGAAATCAACAGTAAGCACACAAAAAAGGCAAAGCCAGAAAAAAAGAGAAAGTAATTTAAAAGCAGAGTGGATGGCTACTAGAAATAAAATAAGGTGAAATAGAAGAGACACCAGTAAGGTAATGTGGCAGTAAAAGGGAGAACCAGTCAGAGGGAAGAAATAGCACAAGAAACAGGAGAGAAAGGATCGCCAATTAAAGGGGAATTATAAAATAAAGCAGAGAATGGAGAAAAGGGAGAAAGTCAGGGCAAGAGGAAGAAGAAAGATTGCAATCAATGGGAGAGAGTCTAATTAATAGAAGCAATCAAGGGTCAGATTTTTCATTCTGAAAATTAGAAAGCTACCTATGTTATCTTAACTAATGAGGGGCACACATGGCTGGCTGTCACTCTCTGCAGTTCCAGAGTTTAGTGTGCAGCAAGTATCACTGCCTGGTATGTTTCAGCAGTGGTTACAAAAAAGGGTTTATCGTTTCTACATAATATATATTGCATTCCTTTAGAAAAACTATCAAATTATGTATGTACTCATAGACTACACTGTTGTATCTTGTAGTAGAAAAGTTTTAATAAAGACTTGAATATACCCCCATGTTTGCATTGAGTGGGCATGCTAGTTGCCACTAGCAAATAAGGAATGAAAAAGCACTGTGCCACTGATACATCTTTTAGATAGAAATGTGTTCCTGTGGAAAGCTAGACAGGGGAAAGAGAACTAGCTAAATTAATACAGGTATAGATACTAGCTGCATGCTAGTTTAATAATATTTTACTTTTACATAAAAATAATTTTCTAGTTTTAACTTATGCTGTGCCATCTTTATCTATCTAGGTCTTAAACCACCTCAAAGGGTTGTGATTGAACTAAATGATGTAATGGAAGAAAGTTTAATTCTTCAGTGGGAGCACTCACAAAACGATACTCAGTTCTTAATCGAAGTAAAAACTGATAAGACTTCTACAGCAATAGTTTCATATTACACGGATAACAGACGTTTGGAAATGGACTCCTTGGTGCCTGGGATGACTTATGAAATAGAATTATCCTCGCTTAAAAATGGAAATTTCAGTGAAGTAGTAACCATCCAACAGACTCTAAGTATGCATTTTTAACATTATTCAAATATATAAGTATTCATAATTAATATATTAAAAGGGCAAAATTACAGTACAGAGTCTCTTTAAATTCTGGCATTAATGTATTTTTTCCATTGAATTTCCAATAACTAAAATATCAATAACCAATTGAATGCAATGCATTGCTAAAAGGTGCGTTGCAGTGAAGCAGTTAAGATTACTCCGAACAAATATATTTTATTTAAAATTGTACATAATGTGGTGACATAAATTTGGGTAGAGAATTTATCCCTGGAATATTCACATAGCCACTTTTTAAAATATACTGTGTAAAACAATAAGCCTTAATTTTGTTATCCAAGTATTTAGTAAGAACTATAGAAGAGATTTTGGCCTAGCCTTTGTTTAATAAGGATACTCCCATGCAGACTTTGATTGGTGTATAATAGGACACACCCTCGTGGATTAAGTATACTATAGGGATCAACCAGTTACTAACACACATTCCTCTCCTTCCCCACTTCCCTGGAGGCAACTGATCTTAGAGAGGGAGAAAGCAAGTTGGAGAACTGAATTGGCTGGGTATATTAACATTATTGTGCATCCTATTTATGGGGATAAATTCTCTATATTCTGATGTTTTTTTTGTGGTATCATATATCCTTTGCTGCCCTGTACAATTTGGACTGGATATTTTTCATTTCTGGTGTTTTCTGGAGGCTTGTTAAATACTTTTATAGGCATTTGTTGATTTTTCTTTGGCTGATTGAAAAGCCCAAGAGAGGGATAGCGCCGCCATCTTTTCTACAAACCTTTCATGGAAACAGAACCTGTGAAGTTCACAACAGATGCGGCTGGCCAACTAAAAATGAAGGGGACGGTGCTGCTGCTGTTGTGATGTATCTGTATCACCTCTTTTCTCTTCTGAGCTATACGTATTAAGGTCACACAGTATTTCTTTGTACGTTTTATTTCCTAGACTATGTACCATTTTAGTATCCCTCCTCCGAGAGTTGTTTCTAGTGTTTAGTCACATTGTGAGACAGAGTGACACACTGTTTTGAGTGTCGTCTCCAGATCACACTAAGGAATAATAGATAAAACTGATTGGTAGGGTGCCTATATAACAGCAATGTGGATTTTTATTTTTATCACAGTGTAATATAATTTAATTCTGGAAAAAGAAAATATTGGGGAAACAAGTATTTATATGGCTGGTCTTTAACAGAAAATAGGGCTGGTCTTCTGATTTTTCAAGGGCTGCTTTTTATTCCCAGTCCGTTCTTGGTACATCACCAAGGTACTCTATCTCCTGAATTATATTGCCACTTGATAACTGTGAATAAATGATAAATATGGCCGTGGGTGGCGGCATTCTGCTCTTTTTAGAGCTAGATATATTAGTTTAAAAGTGCATCACACTCTGAAAAGAACTGAATGCTGCGAAAAATTTGTCATTAGTTCACTGGAATGAATCATGAATGCAAACTTTCTATAATATGTTGTGCATTTGTTTGTGTGTGCCATATAAATAACATTGTGCTCACTTCCGTGGAGTCAGCACTGATTGGCTAAAATGCAAGTCTGTCAAAAGAACTGAAATAAGGGGGCAGTCTTCAGAGGCTTAGATACAAGGTAATCACAGAGGTCAAAAGTATATTAATATAACCATGTTGGTTATGCAAAACTTGAGAAGGGGTAATAAAGGGATTATCTATCTTTTTAAACAATAAAAATTCTGCAGTAGATTTTCCCTTAATTTGTTTTGTTTTCTTTGTATCCTTTGATGAAAAGTATACGTAGGTAGCTCAGAAGATGCTGATTGGTGACTCCACGTGTATGCCTCTTGTTACTGGCTTTCAGCTAGCTCCCAGTAGTGCATTACTGCTCCTTTAACAAAGAATACCAAGAAAATTAGATAATAGAAATAAATTGTAAGCTGTTTAAAATTGTATGCTCTCTCTGAATAATGAAAGAAAAATGTTGGGTTTCATGTCCCTTTAAAGCAAAAGGAAACAACATTTACAACAACCCAGCTGTGCAACTAGTTCTGCTGATTGAATCAGCGTCAGTTTTTGCTCAGGACCTGCCTTCCCATTTGTGGGAGTTAAACATATAGTTGAAGTAGTGTCGCTACTGAAAAAATGACATGCGCAAACGAATTAGAGCATGCAATTGTTTTACTATATTAACCCTTTAAGGAATGATTGCTTAGTGGCTGAAAAGCTAAACTCCTCCTGCTTTATTTGAGGGCATTTACACACCTCACAAGCATAAAGCCAGAAACGTGTCCAACCAAAACAATTTTAATACATTTTAAATTACTTTAGGACAAAATCTACCATCCTTGAAGGTAGACTGGTTCACAAGTAGCAAACCTGTCCGCCACCTGCAATAATTCATTGCAAGGCATAATTTAACATTGCACAAGGTCGCTCCCTGCTCTGGCGCAACCAATTTCTTCTAGAGCAGGGCATGTCAATCACCCTCAACAAGTGAGTGTGGGGGTGAATGATCTCGCGATCTCTGAGGTGGCGGAGAGGTAGAAAAAGCAGTCCCTGCTTCTTAAAAATGTGGCTGCAGACTTGCTTATGTGAACCTGATCCACATAGCCCAAATGCAGCTTAATACATTTAGCTCTTTGATGCAACAAAGAAAAAAACTTTCTTTTAAATACAGGGTGGTTTTTCCTCCCGTGGATTCAGTATGTCCCTAAAACTATTCATCAATCAGACCTGAAAAATCTAGGTGACACCTGCATCAAATAATTCCAGATTAGTTGTGCTACATCAGAATAACCACCAAAATCATTGTAATCCCATAGAGATGCTATATAAAATCAGTTTAACTGTTGTGTCAGTAACTGGCTACTGCTCCTTTGCACGTCTGCTCTATCCTCTCTAAAAGCGTGTGCACAGTACAGTGAGCGCTACAGTGTGCTGGCTTTTACAGAGAAGACAGGGCAGATGTGTAAAGGAGCAGCAGTTAAAGCATTCAAGGCTGCTGCTATTTTGTGAACAGTGAGACAGGAGGAGAGGACTCACAGAGAGTGTCCATGTGCGCTGTCAGGACTCATCCCCTGTATATATCAAGTAAAATGGCATTAAATTATTAATATGCACAAGTCAGAATACTGAAATGGCAGCCATAGTACTGAAAATGTTCATATGTGGGTATGGTATGTTTGTGTGTGAGTGAGTATGAGATTGTGTGCGTATATAAGTGTGTGTGCATATGAGTATGTGTGTATGAGTGTGTATGTGTAGTATAAGTGTGTGTGCATATGAGTGTGTGTATGAGTTTGCATGCGTATAAGTGTGTATGTGTATGAGTTTGTATGAGTCTGTGTATGAGTATGTGTGTGAATGAGTTTGTGTGCGTGTGTGTATGGGTATGTGTGCGTATAAGTGTGTATGAGTGTGTGTATGAGTATGTATGTGTATGAATGAGTTTGTGTGCGTGTGTGTATGAGTATGTGTGTATGGGTGCGTATAAGTGTGTATGAGTGTGTATATGAGTATGTATGAGTGTGTATGTGTATGACTGTGAATGAGTGTGTGTGTGAGTATGTATGAGTATGAATGTGTTTAATTTGTATTTGTGCATATAGGTGTGTGTGTGCGTATGAGTGTGTGTGTGTGTGTGTGCATATGAGTCTGTGTATATGCGTATATGTGTGTATGTATATGAGTTGTTTAAAAAAAAATAATAATAACCTATAGTGGGTGAGGTGGGTCTCTCCTTGAAAATTTTGCCAAAGTAGAGGCCCACTTTCTAAGACTTTGAAAACCTCTGATAGACCATGCCATTTTAAACAACTTTCAGATTTTCCATTATCTAATTTGCTTTTATCTCTTAGTAACCTTTGCTAAAAAAACATATCTATGTAGGCTCAGGAGCAGCAATGTCATACTGGGAGCTAGTTGCTAATTGGTGGTTGCACTTATATGGCTCTTGGCATTGACTCACGTGTTCAGCAAGCTCAGTAGTGCATTACTGCTCAATCAACAATGGATACCAAGTGAATGGGGCAAATATAAGTAAATAGGGACGTTACTATGCTCTATCTAAATCATTAAAGAAAAAAAATTTAAATTTCATTTCCCTTTAACTCTTTACTTATCTGGAATTACAAGCATTTTTTTTAATACGCTAAGAATACCACAGGATCATTATCATCATAAAGATTATACAGCAGTTTTTGCTATAGAACTATCTAAAAATGATCCTTTTTCATTTCAAAAGAAACCATTATTTTCACACATAAAATGTGAATAAAAATTAATAATTGCTTAAAAACCCCTATAAAAAAGTCAATGTTTCAGCTTGACATTATAGTTGGGTTTTTTTTCAGACCGACAAAGGCTGTAATATGTATTAGAACATTTTTCCCCATTTTATATGTGGCATTTTATGCTATAAAGCAGATGTCTAAATTTTGTACCCTTCAGGACTGTCCTGATGCCATGCACACCAAATATGCATGCTCTAAGAATAGTTTAAGAAGGGAAGTAATTATTAATTCTGCACAAATTCACAATTTCCAGAGTAGCAGACTGTCAGAAGAATTTTCTATTGATATTCTTTATGCATACCTTATTTTTCTATCATAAACTGCAGTTTGCCCATAACAAAGAAGTTGGACCTGCCATAGCAGCATTTTCTGAAATCTATCAGTAAGAGCTACCTTTGACAACAAACACTAAATATATGAATTTCAGCTGTCTGGGTCTTAGAGAAAAATGACTTTCCTTGTGAAAATAATTATTTATTTTTAATTTAGATGACTGTTTAATGTAACCTGAATGAAAATACATCTAATTTATGCAAAGTGTTTGTAATACATAATATTGTAATGAAAAAAATATAAATTATTTTGCTTAAAACTCTTGCTTTTGTTACAGAACCCAAGCCAGTGATATTTGTTGTCCCATATGAGCTTCACACAGATGAAGTCATTTTATTTGTTCAAATGCCAGATGTGGGAATATTTGATAACATATTGATTGTAAGCAAAGCTGTTAACAGGAGTATGCTGTATCCAAAAATGGCTGATGGTAAACTTACAATTGATAAACTAACTCCGGGCACAGATTATAAATTCATTGCTTACACAAAAAGCAAGGACATGCTAAGCTCTCCATATGAAATACCTGCTATTAAAACATGTGAGTACAAACATTTTGATTTTTATATGAATGTTTTCAAAATATTTTCCATACCATAGGACTTTGTGTCCAACAATTATATTTCTGTAAATTAAATGTGATAAAATATTATTTTGTGAAAATGTGAACATTTGGAAATAAAAATAAACAGGGAATACATGTTGCACCACCTAGATACTGATTTTTATTACCTCTGCACTTCTATTGGTATTTCAAGAAGACTGACAAGATAGGCTCCCTCATTCTAACACTTCCTGACGGAAATCTAGTCAGGCAAATGAAACAATGAGTGTTGTTTTCTCAACATAACAAGTTAGAAAAAAAAGTTAAAAAATGCATGGCTTCTCTGTGCTTTCATACAGGGGTATCCAGTTTACAAAAAAAACAACAACATAAAAATTGTAATGCATTTTGAAATACCATTTTTTAGATGGAACAAACAATATTCTGTGTAAATGTCTAGTTAATGCAACTTTATTGTACAATCTAATACATAATCACCTTGCTTACATTACATGAATTTGAAAGTACATTATAAATACCCATTTCTTTGCACTGATGCCAGTCCCTTTTTAAGGGACAGTAAAGACACACATTAAACTTTAATGATTCAAAGAGCATGCAATGTTAACTTTCCAATTTACTTTTATTACTAGACGTGCTTTGTTCTTTTGGTATCCTTGAATAGCATACCTAGTAGCCATGTGCATTTGTGTACTTCGTTAGCAAACAAATGCTGAAAATGGCCGCTGCTAGTGGCATTTGCCTCATTTCGGAGCTGGATTTCTTCTTCTAAAAGTGCATTGTGTGTTGCACTTTCGCAAGAAGAAATCTAGCTCCAAAATGAGCTGAATGCTGCTTGTGGCTGCCATTTTTGTCTTTAGGTTGCTAACGAAGTACAGGAATGCACACACCTAATAAATGTTTTAAGTTACCTCCCAGCAGTGCATTGCTGCTACTGAGCCTACCTAGGTATGCTCTTCAACACAGGATCCCAAGTGATCGTAGCACATTTGATAATGCCTGCTCTATATGAAAATCTAATTTTGACTTTACTGACCCTTTATCAAACATATAAGAGAGCATCATTTCAATATATTGACATTTTATTGACTGAACAAATATGAATTAAAGGGACAGTCAACACCAAAATTGTTATTGTTTAAATAGATAGATAACGCCTTTACTACCCATTCCCCAGCTTTGCACAACCAACATTGTTAGATTAATATACTTTGTAACATTTAAACCTCTAAATTTCAGCCTGTTTCTAAGCCACTACAGACAGCCTCTTATCACGTGCTTTTTTTATTAGCTTTTCACAACAGGAGACTGCTAGTTCATGTGGGCAATATAGATAACATTGTGCTCACGCCCGTGGGTTGTGGCTAAAATGCAAGTCAATATATAATAAACAAATAGTCATGTGATCAGGGGGCTGTCAAAAGAGGCTTAGATACTAGGTAATCACGGAGGCTGAAAGTATATTAATATAACAAAGTTGGCAGTGCAAAACTGGGGAATGGGTAATAAAGAGATTATCTATCTTTTTTAACAATAAAAGTTTAACTTGTTCACTTGCTGCTAATGCCCGTTGACTTACAGGTACTTCCTTCTAATTAGGGTTGCCACCTCAGCCATGGTTTTCTGGACACTTATGAGTTACACATGCTGCAGGGTGTGCAGGGAGGAATATGTATATGAATAGTGCTGTCTAGAAACTCAATACATGTTCCTTCCTGCACACCCTGCAGCATGTGTAACTCATAAGTGTCCAGAAAACCATGGCTGAGGTGGCAACCCTACGTCACATGCTCATGTAGTAGGAAGTGCACAACTGACACTGATATATTCATTTAAATAATTTTTTACTATCATATCATCTGTCAATGAGCAGTAGTATGGAGTATTTGAACAGCTTTATATTCACATTTTTTTCACCCAGTAAAGGAAATTCAAAACGTGTAGATGCTGCTCTTTGTAATATGGATGATAGACATCTTTTGAGTACAGTATTCCTTTATAGAAATATATAAGGATACAAATAAAATTCTCAACTTGTTAAAGTAAACTTTGTTTATAATCCTGCAAAAGGGTTAAACACTTAGTCAAAGCTGCACCTGTGAGCCTTTCAGCAGGTATGCTCCAATAACCAATTGCATAATGATCTGGATTTGAATATAGGTGTTTTGGGATCACAACTTTAACAGTGTGCTTAATTTCCTTGCAGAGGTTAAACACATTGCAAAAATTGAATTATTTTAAAATAAAATGCTTCAATTACATTTATGTTCATATTAGAATAAAATGTTCCTTTAATGGTGGACACTAGGAGAGTAAAATGTTGATGGACAATCTGTATACAGTTTATAGGGACATGAAACCAAAAATATGTTATGATTCACATAGGGCATACAATCTTAAACTACTTTCCTACTTACTTATATTTTCTAATTTGCTTTGTTCTCTTGATATCCTTTGTTTAAAACCATACCTAGGTAGGCTCAGGATCTGGGAGCTAGCTGCTGATTGGGGGCTGCACACATATGACCTTTATCATTGGCTTACCTATATATTCAGTTAGCTCCCAGTAGTGCATTGATGCTCCTTCAATAAAGGACACCACGAGAATGAAGCAAAAAATTAAATGAAGTAAATTCAAAAGTTGTTTAAAATGTTATACTCTGCCTGAATCATGAAAGGAAAAAAAAATGTGGGTTTCATGTCCCTTTAATTGTGTCAACATAATTGTCAAGTCTAGCAGTAGGTATAATATAAAATGCCCTTCCTCTACATAGCACACACACAGTAATTACTCTCCAAACAAAGTGACATGTGCAGTCATAAAATGACGGGCTAGCCTAGGAAATAAAAAGTATAAATATTAATACATTTTGATTCAGGTCTGGCAAGCCCAACTAATGTACGTGAAGGTGTAGTTACGGAAAGCTCAATACAAGTACTATGGGACAGAGCAGAAGGCAGCTTTCACCAGTATGAAATAATTTGTGGAAACTTTACAAAGACGTCTATGGTAAGTGAAAAAAATATATCTATATACATTTCTTGAAAATGACATTTTATTGTGTCTAAACATAAAATAGCTTGAGCATAACCATAAAGGGACACTAAACACCTTGTATTTACAAGACACATTTAATCTTAAAAGGCCATAATACCCTTATGCTAAATTACCTGAAAGTGATGCAGTATAACTGTAAAAAGCTAACAGGAAAATATCACCTGATCTTTATGTTAAAAAAAGAAGATATTTTACCTCAAACTTTCTTCAGCTCACAATACTAAGTAATTTCACTGAAGTAAACTTCCTTAAACTGAGGGAAATAACATGATTGTACCTGCACATTCCAGATGCACGCTTTCTTGCAAGTCCTGGGACTAGCATCCTGATTAGCTGTTTAGTTTCCCTTTACAATGGATGTGGCTATTGATAAGATTTTGAGGTAAATCATATTTTTTTTACATAGAGATGTTCAGGTGATATTTTTTAATCAGCTTTTTGCAGCCGTGCAACATCACTTTCAAGTGCTTAAAAATTTGGGTATCATGTCCCTCTAACATGTTTAACCCTTTGAGTGCTAATGACGGCTCTGAGCCGTCACAGAGTTTCCCACTCTGGTGCTAATGACGGCTCAGAGCCGTCACTAGCACTCTCCCATCTTGAGGGAGATCTGGGTGCTCCCACCCACTCCTACCCCAGCGATCGTGCCTGTAGAGTGACAGGCATCGCTGTGGCTTTCCGTTTTGCTTGGTGACGTCACGCGCAATAACGTGATGACGTCACTGTGCAACTTTATTTATACTTAACAATGTTAAGTATAGGAGCAGGGGGCATGCTACTTAGAAGCCTGCATCTCAGACATCTAAGCAGCTACAGACCCCCAAGACCCACCATTGGAAAGGTAATCGCCTACCCTTTCTAAAAGGCCCATGATTGCTTTACTTCACTTTAGTGTAATGTATGTTTTATAGCCCACATATGGGAACTTAGGTAGTATAAATGTATGTTTTTTCACATTTTATTCCCCTAATTAATATGTAGCAATTTTGGGGGAATCTTACCTCTTCATACTTGTTGTCACGTCTCATGATCACTTTATTTCACCTTGGTGTTCCCAAATATAGGCTCATATAATGTCCACTTGTAATCTGAACCTTAGTACGAAACTGTTTAATAACCTAAACCAGCAAATATAATGTGAATAGTAACAATTTAATTTTAATATAAGGATTTTGTTTGTTTAGGATTAATTGCATTAGCTTCTCATTTCATTTTATTTTGCTTAAAGTTTCATATTAAACATAAATCACAAATATGTGAACGTTTGATTTACCTTCTACTCTTATATAGAACCATTAACAACAGTATTGTATTTCAACTAAATGCATGCCCATTTTATAAATTATACACCAGATGGTCAATGCAAAGTAAGAAAACAAATAATCACGTATAAAGTTATCAGTTTTATGTTTGATCTTTTTACATACAGGAACACTGTACATTAAATGTTCATCCAATTTATCCATCGATCATAATATACATTGTATCCATGGTTAATATTTACCAACATGAGATCCCCGTATAATTCTGACAGCCCTACGTCACCGAATACGTCAGCTTAGGATGGGATGCTGAGGATTCGTTCACAATTCCAGAAGGGACGGAGTCTTGTTTTTAAATACCCACAGATGCCGGCGCGCGTCACCTTTTGAAAAAGCCGAAAATTGTAACGGCAAAACATGGGGGGGGGGGTAGTCAACATGCCCTACTTAACGTAGAGGAACAAATTTATATAGAAATGTTGTGACCACTTTGAACTAAAGCTTATCCTCATGCAAATTTACCTATAGTGTATTGTACAATCTGTGGCGTTTACCCTTGTCCTAATAGTAAACCCAATAGCCGGGTTAAGTAATACAAGATCACTCTGACAGGGGTATGCAGTACGAAAATATACACATCGAGATTTAATAGTAATTGTGGGATCAGCGTTCAAAATTTAAATGGTACCAGGGCCCTATATATTGTACAGCTGTGCAGTGGATAAATATTAGCACTTACTCCTATTCTCATGAGGGAACTAGGAGTACGCTGTGTACATATGTACACCGAGGTTCAGCACTAACTATGCCATTAGCATGTAAACTTATATAGCACTAGGATTTAAGTATCAACAAGGATTAGTAGCACCATTAATATCTGCTTACAGATAGTATCTGCTGTTTAAATCTGCAATAGCTTGGTATTATCCATACTTCAAAACTATATTAAAGTGTAGCCCCGAGGGGCAAGGTGTGTATATACAAGATTCACAATATCTGTCATATGTAACCAGATTACTATATACATTTATACACTTCATGATTTAGCTCATTAATGAATTCCACTATTTTGTCAGCAGTGCACTGAATTAAGCCATTTAATGTCCCAAGGTTTATATCACAGTGAAATTACGCCATCATTCATTATAAATTTGTAATACTGTGAACCAAGGAGAGCGTGGTGTATATACAGTGTAAAATATCTTTGACACGTAACTTGGTCTTCATACAAAGACATATATATATAATTAACATTATTCAGCTCAGACCTCAGCCATAAACTATTATTCCAGCAGGATACTCAATATATTAAAGTCTGTATATTTATTACAGATGTTAGTGCGACTTTAGCGTACCAATTATATTTTGTAAGTCCTGAAGTTCCAGTACACTCTACTGTATATGGGATCATAATCCAATTGAAGGGGGAGTAAAACATTCAAATTATAGGTATAGATTTTGATATTATTACTCTTTATTATCGTATAGGAGGAGTTACATCCCAAGAGAATCTGTTCCATCCTATTAATACCTCTTATGACATACCAGTTGTATTAACCACACATATTTATGAGCATATAATCATAAACCATGTGAATGTTTCATATCTCCCCCTGTACAGGATACCAACACTACATAGTGACCTGGGTATTTTAGGACATCCTATAGTGCAGAAACCCCAATAAAATTATCCTAGTGATATGAGCCTCTTACAAGCACCGATGCACAAATATACCCTGTGATAGCTCATCTTTGAAAGTGATGAGTATATATTATTGAGATATGTTCTAAACAAACTGGTAAACATGAGGTCATCGTTGAAATATATATTTGAATAACTTATAAGTAACCTATATGGAAAATTGGCTTACTTATTATACATCTTTTACACAAGTTAGGTCTCTCTCTAGTCTCATCTTCATTCTATTGATGATACTTTATTTAGTATAGGTGCCCCGTAACTATACGTCAACACCATTCTCCCAATATATGGTCACTACAGTCTAGTACTATTTGGACCAATTTAATTATTTGATCTTTACATCATAATTTTGTGTTCTCTTCTTGGTCTTAATTTTTTAGTGTTTTTTAACACGTTATTATTAAAAGGTATGTTTTAATTTTGTGCAAGTAGTTACCTTTTGGAATAAGTCATTTTCTTATTATAGGGAGACAGTGCTAATAAAGTGCAATCTTTCTTTTGTCTGGAAGGTTCTTTTCCTCCTAGACATTTTCAATTTTCACCAGCACTCTAGCCCGAATATTTTGTTATAATAGGGCATCCCTTTGAATGTGTGTAGTGCTATTGCAATTTCTTTTCTTTGTGTACAATCTTTACAAAAGAACATACAAATCAAAACAACTTTACTTCATATAACCTTGTTAAAAGTGTTGTTGCAAAACTACTGAAAAATAGAGGGCTCCAGAAACGGGCACGCTCCTGACCCTACCAAAGTATGCTCTTTATCAACTTTAACCACTGATTGGTTCATACTCATGTGCCATGAACTATCTTGATAGTAAGAAAAGCATGTACTTGGTGTAAAAGTATCATTCAGCATCAATCTTAGGGTCACAAAATTTGCTTTAAAAAGTAAGATGGGACTGTACCCTTGTATTTTATGCTCATTTTAACGGAAGTGATAATTTTAAAATATTTAATGCACTTTAATGCACTTTACTTTTTTTTAAAATCTTTATGAACCTGCTATGTACACATACAAAATGATAAAACTCTATAATAATCTACTACATGCATGTGTTTATAAAGACACTAAAGATTAAAACAAAATTAAAAAAATAAAAGCATTACCAAATTTCATAGTCCAATATGGTAGCTTTCTGTTTTTATGATCATGATAATGTAGATATGTTTTATCACAAACTGCATATTTTCCTGTCTGCACTGTTTAAGGAATATAGTAATAATGCATAATTGAAATGAAAAAAAAAATGACATGTTATTTATCATAGAAGATTCCTTAAATACTTCTCCATTTCCCAACAATGCCCAATAACCTCATATACGTTATCTATTTGTTGAGACTATAGAGGTAGTTTCAGATGTTTTTGAATAGAAAAGCTCCTTCAGACTGAAATAGTTTAGCAGGACTTTTATGAGACTACTATTTGTAATAGCTGAAAGCAGATAACAAATGAAAAAAAAGCTCTCTCTTTGAAGTTCACTTCAAGGTCTCATGTAATGAACCACAATATCTGACAATGTGAAAAGGATATGTGTCTGGAATATAAGCATACACTTTGTGAAGCTAGTCGTTTAAAAATTATATTGAGGCTTCTATCTTTCTTGAAGATATCCAAAGGATTTGTGCATTATTTCTCAGTAAAATACTTTTATGAATATTACCAACTGTCCTTGAAACTTAAAAGGGAAATAAATATTTTTTTTACCATTTCGAGAGAGGTACATCCTGCAGGATTGAGGTGTCTGACCTTGCTACATTCCACACACACATTATATATATATATATATATATATATATATATATGTGTATATATATATATATGTGTATATATATATGTGTATATATATATATATATATATATATATATGTATATATATATATATATATATGTATATATATATATAATGTGTACATGTATGTGTGTGTGTGTGTATATGTATATATATATATAAACAAAACAAAGTAGCACTCCAAAGGTCTTTCAAAGATAGTAGTCACTTTAATAGTGAACGTTTTCGGATCACAGGGGATCCGTCCTCAGAGTTGCAAAAGTACTTTGTTTGTTTTGTTCATATTACTTTTGTGATCAGCACCCAGGGCTTATGTTGATTGAAAATCTGGAGTGCACTTTGTTCAGTATATATTATATATATATATATATATATATATATATATATATATATATATATATATATATATATATATATATGTATATATATAGAAAATATATGGGGAGTGCACTCGCCAGAACTTTTCAGAAGTTTAATTCCAAAATGTGAAAGTTTTCGGGGGGTTAGCCCCTTCTTCAGACATACAAAGATACGTATTTCTGAAGAAGGGGCTAACCCCCCGAAAACGTTCACATTTTAGAATTAAACTTCTGAAAAGTCCTGGCGAGAGCACTCCTTATTATTTTCTATTTATTTATCTGTTGCACCCTGGGCATTCGAACTGGATTTCTGGAGTGCTTGTATATATATATATATATATATATATATATATATATATATTTTTTTTTTTCTTGGCCAAAATATTGGCACCCCTGCATTTCTTTCAGATAATGCACCACTTCACCCAGAAAATTGTTGCAATTACAAATGTTTAGGCATTCTCGTGTTAATTTCTTTTGTTTGTATTGATACGACACAAACAAGTGGAGAAAAAAAAAGCCAAATCTGACACATTCCACTCAAAACTCCAAAAATGGACTGGACAAAATGGTTGTCCCCTTCTCAAAATTGTAAGAAATAATTGCATTCCAAGTTTGTGATGCTCCTGTAATTTGTAATTAAACTCACCTGTATCAATTAACAGCAACCAGTTAAAATGTGGAAAAATTGACTCAACCTTTCTGTTGTGTGTCTCTGTGTGCTACACTGAGCATGGAGAAGAGAAAGAGCAGCAAAGACTTGTCTGAGGATTTGAGAACAAACATTGTGGAAAAGCATGGACAATCTCAAGGTTACAAGTCCTTCTCCAGAGATCTTAATGTTCCTGTGTCCACTGTGCGCAACATTGTCAAGAAGTTTACAGCCCATGGCACTGTAGCTAATATCCCTGGTAGTGGACGAAAGAGAATAATTGATCAAAGATTGCCATGAAGGATTTTCCGATCAACTTCCAGACAAATTCAAGCTGACCTTCAGGCACAGGGTACAAATGTGTCAGCTTGCACTATACGTTGCCATCTGAATGAAAAGGGACACTATGGTAGGAGACCCAGGAGGACCCCACTGTTGACACAGAAACATAAAAAAGCCGGAATGTAGTTTGCCAAAATTTACCTGAGGAAGCCAAAATCCTTTTGGGAGAATGTGCTGTGGACAGACAAAACAAAATTACAGCTTTTTGATAAAGCCCATCATTCTACTATTTTCAGAAAAAGTAATGAGTCTTTTAAAGAAAAGAATACAGTCCCTACAGTAAAACATGGTGAAGGTTCACTGATGTTTTGAGGTTGCTTTGCTTCTTCAGGCACTAGATGTCTTGACTGTGTTCGTGCAATGTAGGGCCCACTTTCATAAAGTTGGGTCTCCGTCAGAGGTCATGTGTCTTACAGCAGGACAATGACCCAAAGCACACGTCAAAAAGCACCTAATTCTTATTGGAACAGCCAATAGAATGTGAGCTCAATCCTATTGGCTGATTGGATCAGCCAATAGGATTTTTCCTACCTTAATTCCTATTGGCTGATAGAATCCTATCAGCCAATCGGAATTCAAGGGACGCCATCTTGGATGACGTAATTTAAAGGAACCGTCATTAGTCGTGTAGTCGTCGGTCTGGATGGATGCTCCGCGTCGGCTGGCTTCAAGATGGACCCGCTCCAGATGGATGAAGATAGAAGATGCCGCCTGGATGAAGACTTCTGCCCCTCTGGAGGACCACTTGTGCCCAGCTGGGTGAAGACGTCTCAAGGTAGGGTGATCTTCAAGGGGGTAGTGTTAGGTTTTATTAAGGGGGATTGGGTGGGTTTTAGAGTAGGGTTGGGTGTGTGGGTGGTGGGTTTTAATGTTGGGGGGGTATTGTATTTTTTTTTACAGGTAAAAGAGCTGATTACTTTGGGGCAATGCCCCACAAAAGGCCATTTTAAGGGCTATTTGTAATTTATTATAGGGTAGGGATTTTTTTTTCAATTTTATTAAAGGGATTAGATTAGGTGTAATTAGTTTAAAATTCTTGTAATTATTTAATTTTTTTCTGTAATTTTTTTTTCCGTACTTTTATTTTATTTTATTTAATTGTAGTTAATTGTAGGTAATTTAGGTAATTATTTGAATGATAGTGTAGTGTTAGGTGTAATTGTAAATTAGGTTAGGATTTATTTTACAGGTACTTTTGTATTTATTTTAGCTGGGCAGTTATTAAATAGTTAATAACTATTTAATAACTATTGTACCTAGTTAAAATAAATACAAAGTTGCCTGTAAAATAAAAATAAATCCTAAAATAGCTTCAATGTAACTATTAGTTATATTGTAGATAGCTTAGGTTTTATTTTATAGGTAAGTATTTAGTTTTAAATAGGAATAATTAATTTAATTGTAGTAATTTTATTTCGTTTTATTCAAATTATATTTAAGTTGGGGGGGTTAGACTTAGGTTTAGGGGTTAATAAATTTAATATAGTAGCGGCGACGTTGGGGGCGGCAGATTAGGGGTTAATAAATGTAGGTAGGTGTCGGCGATGTTAGGGACGGCAGATTAGGGGTTAATAAAATTGAACTAGTGTTTGCAATGCGGGAGTGCAGCGGTTTAGGGGCTTAATATATTTATTAAAGTGGCGGCGATGTCCGGTCGGCAGATTAGGGGTTAAAAACTTTATTTAAGTGTTTGCGATGTGGGGGGGGGGGGCTCGGTTTAGAGGTTAATAGGTAGTTTATGGGTGTCAGAGTACTTTTTAGCACTTTAGTTAAGAGTTTTATGTTACGGCGTTAGCCCATAAAACTCTTAACTACTGACTTTTAAATGCAGTATCAGTCTTGACAGGAGAGGGTGTACCGCTCACTTTTTCCAAGACTCGTAATACCAGCGTTAGGCAAATCCCATTAAAAAAGATAGGATACGCAATTGACGTAAGGGGATTTGCAGTAAGCTCGAGTCGCGGAAAAAAAGTGAGCGGTACACCTGTACCTGCCAGACTCATAATACCAGCGGACGTTAAAAAGCAGAGTTGGGACCTCTCAACACTGCTTTTTAAGGCTAACGCAAGACTCGTAATCTCGCCGAAAGTTTTTTTAAGCTATCTAGGATTTATTATTATATTTTTTTCATTTTGCTTTATTACATTGTTTGCCATAATGAAACATCTTGCTTCTGTCCCTGAAATTACCATAGAACCTGAGTCTGTTGTACACCTTTCTACCAAAGCTAAGTTTGTTTTTTGTAAAACTTCTGAAGTGCCATCTTCAGCAAATGTATGTGACTCATGTATAGTATTTTTTATCAAGTCCTAATGATGTATCTATGGTTTCAAATGCTCCTTCTGTTTCAAATTCACAGATGGATACAGATGGCATACCCCCCAGTAATAAAGACTTTTATTGCTGCTTCAATTCAGAAGGCCCTGACTGAAATTCTGCCTTCAAATAAGCACAAGAGATCATCCCATGTTTTACCATCATGTAGTAAAGTATGTAATGATCAGACTAATACTGTTGTATTTTCTCATGATGGTTCCTCTGATTCTGAGGCTCCCCCATCTGATAAAAAACAGATAAATATTTTTTATTTAAAATTGAGCATATTTGCTCTCTTTTAAAGGAAGTTTTAGTCACCTTAGGAATTGAAGAAGCTATGCCTTCTGAGGATATTCCTTATAACAGGTTAAATTCTTTTTTCAAATCTACTACTGATCTTGCAGAAATATTTCCTGTTCCTAATGCAGTTTCCAATATTATTTCTAAAGAATGGTCTAAACCTGGTACTTCTTTTAACCCTTCTTCTAGATTTAAAAAAATGCACCGTTTACCTACTGCTAATTTGGAGCTATGTGACACTATCCCTAAAGTAGATGGGGCTACTTCTTCTCTGGCTAAGAGTATTACAAATCCCTTAGAGGATAGTACTTCTTTCAAAGATCCTTTAGATAGGAAACTTGAATCTTTTTTGAGAAGGACTTATTTACATACTGGTTATGTCCTTAGGCCAGCTATATCTATTGCTGATGTAGCTGCTGCCTCTACTTTTTGGCTTTCTACTCTTCCTCAACAATTTTCTTCAGACCCTGAGTGTTGTAATATTCTTCATTTACTACAAGAAGCAAATCTTTTTATATGTGATGCAGTATTTGATATTATTAAAATTAATACTAAGACTATTGCCTAGATTACAAGTTTTGCGCTAAACAGTTTAGGAAACTAATGCCAAAAAAGTTGGGTCATTTCAATCTCCATTGCGCTGCCATTACTAATTACTGAAAAGCCTCCTTGTGCATGCAATATGGTGGCGTTAAGCTCTATACCACACAAAAGCTAAGGGCTGATTTGACGTGCTCGTGCATGCTTTCCCCAAAAGACATCAATGGGGAGAGAGTGTTAGAAAAAACACTTGAAGTGCGGAATGAAAAATCTCCGTAACACAAAAATAAAACCCCTAGTCTAAACACCCCTAATCTACCGCTCCCGACATCGCTGACACTAATAAAAGCTATTAACCCCTAATCCACTGCTCCCCGACATCACCGCCACTAATGAAAATGATTAACCCCTAAACCTCCGCCCCCCACATCGCCGCCACTAAATAAACCTATTAACCCCTAAACCTCCAGCTCCCCACTTAGCAAAATACTAAATTAAACTATTAACCCCTAAACCTAACACCCCCTAACTTTAATTTCAAATTACAATATAACAATATTTAAATAAATAAAAACTTACCTGTGAAATAAAAATAATTAATAAAATAAAACATTAAACTATAAATTAACCTAACATAACTATTCTAATAAAATAAAAAATACTACCAATTAAAAACCTAAATTACAAATTTAAAAAAACCCAACACTACAAAAAAATTAAAAAATCTAAAATTACAAAAAATAATAAATACTAAATAATGAAAAATAAAAAACTCTTTTACAGGTACCCAACCCTAATCTAAAAAAAAAACCACTAACTAAAACACTAACCCCAGAATATCTACTCACGGTTCTTGAAGTCCAGACATCCATCTCCATCCAGGCAGTGAGAAGTCTTCATCCAGGCGGCAAAACCTTCATCCATCGTGGGGGCGTCTTCTGTCTTTATGCTGGCGGCGCGAAGCGGAGCTATCCTGGAAGTGGATCCCATCCTGCACAGAGCATCCTCTACATACGGTCACCACCGTACACTAAAGTTGAATGCAATATATCCATTTCAAAATTGCGTACCTTGCATTCCTATTGGCTGATTTGATTCTTCAAATTCAAATCAGCCAATAGGATGAGAGCTTCTGAAATCCTTTTGGCTGTTTCAAACAGCCAATAGGATGAGAGCTACTAAAATCCTATTGGTTGTTCAAATTAAGACAGGATTTATAAGTTGAAATATGAAACTGAGACCCTTCTGTGACCATATTCTAAAGACATAGCTGCAGTATCCAGGCTGAAAAAAAATGGTAAGTATTTTAAAGCAAAAATGTCTATTAGTAAGTTTTTACATAATTTTATACCAGGCTAGGATGATCTTATAGAAAGTATATTTTAAAGGATTTAATTTAAGAGCCTGCAAGGGGGGCACATGTAAAATCGCATTGAGGGAAAAAGGGGAATTTAAAGAGGCCTAGTTATCAACGTGTCAACTTACCTGCCTTCGCCGTCTCAATACGCCCGCCTAAGTTCGCCTACCATCGCAGCTGCGGACCTGCAAAATTTCGCCTAAGTTATCAATAAAGCTGTCAAAAAGCCACGCACCAAGTACAGGGCGATGAGCAGCGGACTGTGAGAGTTATCACTCATCCGATCTCGCTGCTCTTCGGCTTTTTGACAGCTTTATTGCTAGCCTGTCACTAAGCACCCACACTAAACTACACTGTTCTACCTCCTATACACCCCCGGAGCCCCCCGCAACTCAGTAAAGTTATTAACCCCTAAACCGCCGCTCCTAGACCCCGCCACAACTCTTATAAACGTATTAACCCCTAAACCGCCGCTCCCGGACACTGCCGTCACCTACATTATACCTAGTAACCCCTATCCTGCCCCCCCTATACCGTCGCCACCTATAATAAAGTTATTAACCCCTATCCTGCTGATCCCGGACCTCGCCGCAACTAAATAGTTTAACCCCTAAACTGCCACTCCCGGACCCCGCCGCAACCTATATTAAACTTATTAACCCCTAATCTGCCACTGTAATAAAATTATTAACCCCTAAGCCTAACCCTAACACCCCCCAACTTAAATATAAATTAAATAAATCTAAATAATATTTCTATTATTAACTAAATTAATCCTATTTAAAACTAAATACTTACCTATAAAATAAACCCTAATATAGCTACAATTATTTTTATAAATAATAATTATATTGTAGCTATCTTAGGATTTATTTTTATTTTACAGGTAACTTTCAATTTATTTTAACTAGGTACAATAGCTATTAAATAGTTATTAACTATTTAATAGCTTACCTATCTAAAATAAAGAGAAATTTACCTGTAAAATAAAAACTAACCTAAGTTACAATTAAACCTAACACTACACTATCATTACATTAATTAAATAAATTAACTACAAATAACTACAATTACATAAACTAACTAAAGTACAAAAAAATAAAAAAAGCTAAGTTACAAAAAATAAAAAAAATAAGTTACAAACATTTAAAAAATATTACAACAATTTTAAGCTAATTACACCCAATCTAAGCCCCCTAATAAAATAACAAAGCCCCCCAAAATAAAAAATTCCCTACCCTATTCTAAATTAAAAAAGTTCAAAGCTCTTTTACCTTACCAGCCCTTAAAAGGGCCTTTTGCGGGGCATGCCCCAAAGAATTCAGCTCTTTTGCCTGTAAAAGAAAAATACAACCCCCCCAACATTAAAACCCACCACCCACATACCCCTAATCTAACCCAAACCCCCCTTAAAAAAATCTAACACTACCCCCCTGAAGATCATCCTACCTTGAGTTGTCTTCAGCCAGCCGACCTACCGATGGAACCGAAGAGGAGATCCGGAGCGGCAGAAGTGATCCTCCAAGGGGCGCTGAAGAAGTCTTCCATCCGATGAAGTCATCATCCAGGCGGCGCTGAAGAAGTCTTCCATCCGGGCGATGTCATCTTCCAAGCGGGGTCTTCAATCTTCTTCCTTCAGGATCCATCTTCATCCCGCCGATGCGGAACATCCTTCTTCCCCGACGGACTAACGACGAATGAAGGCTCCTTTAAGGGACGTCATCCAAGATGGCGTCCCTTCAATTCCGATTGGCTGATAGGATTCTATCAGCCAATCGGAATTAAGGTAGGAAAAATCTGATTGGCTGATTGAATCAGCCAATCAGATTGAGCTTGCATTCTATATTAATTCCGATTGGCTGATAGAATCCTATCAGCCAATCGGAATTTAAGGGACGCCATTTGGATGACGTCCCTTAAAGGAGCCTTCATTCGTCGTTAGTCCGTCGGGGAAGAAGGATGTTCTGCGTCGGAGGGATGAAGATGGATCCTGAAGAAAGAAGATTGAAGATCCCGCTTGGAAGATGACATCACCCGGATGGAAGACTTCTTCAGCGCCGCTTGGATGATGACTTCATCGGATGGAAGACTTCTTCAGCGCCCCTTGGAGGATCACTTCTGCCGCTCCGGATCTCCTCTTCGGTTCCATCGGTGGGTCGGCTGGCTGAAGACAACTCAAGGTAGGATGATCTTCAGGGGGTTAGTGTTAGGTTTTTTTAAGGGGGGTTTGTTTTAGATTAGGGATATGTTGGTGGTGGGTTTTAATGTTGGGGGGGGGGTTGTATTTTTCTTTTACAGGCAAAAGAGCTGAATTCTTTGGGGCATTCCCCGCAAAAGGCCCTTTTAAGGGCTGGTAAGGTAAAAGAGCTTTGAACTTTTTTAATATAGAATAGGGTAGGGAATTTTTTATTTTGGGGGGATTTGTTATTTTATTAGGGGGCTTAGATTAGGAGTAATTAGCTTAAAATTGTTTAAATATTTTTTAAATGTTTGTAACTTCTTTTTTTTATTTTTTGTAACTTAGCTTTTTTATTTTTTGTACTTTAGTTAGTGTAATTGTATTTAATTGTAGTTATTTGTAGTTAATTTGTTTAATTAATGTAATGATAGTGTAGTGTTAGGTTTAATTGTAACAGGTTAGGATTTATTTTACAGGTAATTTTGTATTTCTTTTAGCTAGGTAGTTATTAAATAGTTAATAACTATTTAATAACTATTATAACTAGCTAAAATAAATACAAAGTTACCTGTAAAATAAATATAATTCCTAAAATAGCTACAATGTAATTATTAATTACATTGTAGCTATCTTAGGGTTTATTTTACAGGTAAGTATTTAGTTTTAAATAGAAATAATTTATTAAAGTATAGTGTAGTGTTAGGTATAATTGTAACTTAGGTTAGGATTTATTTTACAGGTAAATTTCTCTTTATTTTAGCTAGGTAAGCTATTAAATGGTTAATAACTATTTAATAGCTATTGTACCTAGTTAAAATAAATTGAAATTTGCTTGTAAAATAAATATAAATCCTAAGATAGCTACAATATAATTATTATTTATATTGTAGCTATATTAGGGTTTATTTTACAGGTAAGTATTTAGTTTTAAATAGGATTAATTTAGTTAATAATAGAAATATTATTTAGATTTATTTAATTAATATTTAAGTTGGGGGGTGTTAGGGTTAGGGTTAGACTTAGGTTTAGGGGTTAATACATATATTATAGTTGCGGCGGGGTCAGGGAGCGGCGGTTTAGGGGTTAATACATATATTATAGTTGCGGTGGGCTCCGGGAGCGGCGGTTTAGGGGTTAATCATTTTATTAGAGTGGCGGTGGGCTCCGGGAGCGGCAGTTTAGGGGGTAATAACTTTATTTAGTTTTGGCGGTGTAGGGGGGGCAGATTAGGGGTGTTTAGACTCGGGGTACATGTTAGGGTGTTAGGTGTAGACATCTCCCATAGGAATCAATGGGATGTCTGGCAGAGGCGAACATGAACTTTCGCTATGGTCAGACTCCCATTGATTCCTATGGGATCTGCCGCCTCCAGGGCGGCGGATTGAAAACCAGGTACGCTGGGCCGGAAAAGTGCCAAGCGTACCTGCTAGTTTTTTGATAATTAGCAAAAGTAGTCAGATTGTGCCGCACTTGTGTGCGGAACATCTGGAGTGACGTAAGAATCGATCTGTGTCGGACTGAGTCCGGCGGATTGAAGCTTACGTCACTAAATTCTACTTTTGCCGGTCTCTAGCCTTTGATAACTAAGGCGAATCAGCCTCGCCACAAATACGCTGCGGAATTCCAGCGTATTTGAGGTTGACGGCTTGATAACTACCCCCCAAAGTCTCATCTACGTCAAAATGTGAAATATAATAAGATTCAGTGAGCCTAATTTTATTTTTGCCATACAGGCCCAATTGTATAGTTTGATGCTAGGGAATGTTAGGCCTCCGTCTTCCTATAATTGAGATAATTTAAAAATTGAGATGCATGGTTTCTTTTTACCCCACAAAAAAATTGAACACTATGAATGGAACTTCAAAACATCTTTGTTTTTGTTTTTTAAATTATTTTTATTAAAGAAGCACAGGTACAATGATTCAAGTGTATACAATGACATGCATAGTTACAACGACAATGCAAATAATATTATGGATTGAGCATAACATGTTAGATATCAATATACTGTTGCTATCATCAAACACAATGAGGTTACAGCCATGTTCTAATATAAAATGGTCTCTGTAGGAAGAGTTAAAGTAAAATTAGTTGATCTTTATCTCATATTGCACCCGCACCTCTTATTTTTAAATATTATTAACATAAACCACAACTAACAACACAACACACAACACAACATAAACTAAACAAAAAAAAAAACAAGACAAATCCCCAATAGGTTCAGTAGGTATGTGAACATCTGCTTCAATAGGGAAAAAAATAAGAAAAAATTGGAGTTAAGTAGTCCCCATCCAGATATGCATGAGAAATATCAATGCACACATTATTCATCTTTAATTTACTGATAAGTTATACTGTCAGGCAGTGATCATTTAATAAACATCGGTCTAGAGACTGACTGTGCAAATTACTCTATATGTATTCAAAGCAGGAGCTTACATGCGTGTTGAGATCTCAGTTCGCAGAATCGATTTAGTTCTTAAAGACACATCCAATAAGAGCAGTGTCAGCCATGGTCATATTGTGAGTTACCGGACTAAAGTGTTAAGTATGGTGTCACTAACAAGCAGTATCTCACTGTCTGACAAATCAAACACACAGCACAGGAGCAGAGATATAAAACATATACCACTCGAGAGGTTGTTGCTGAACCTGCCCTGCATATTGTCGCCATCAAGATGGCTGCCATAACTAAGATAGACCCATAAATGTGGCAGTCATGTGAATAGCTCCACTACTATAGAATGTAGTAGGGAAGGCAGGCCATGCCCCTGTACTTACTAAATAACCTAGAAAAGCAGTAATGTCTGAGTATGTTGGGGAGGTACTAACTGAGGGAAAAGTATTAAGCTATAAACAGCAAAGCTAAAAGATCTCTGCAAAGTGTACAGTCATAGCAGTTGCCAAAAGAGAGTTCACAGCAGTTCGCACCAGAAAAAGCAATTCTATGACAATACAATGTGATAGGGATATAGGAAAATCCCGCTACCCACTAGTTCAACCACTTGCCGATTCCATGGAAAAATTGAGCAGTCACTTATTATATGCTCAGTGATGTACATGATAAAAGGCTGGTACGTAGCATTAACCCCCAAAATAGATATCTATGTAGGACGTTCTGTTTAAAGAGAGGAGGCATAATCAAGTCATATATGGAATTCGATTAAAACAATAACATTGGGGTTAACCTTGGAACACATGTACAATAACGTCTTATAACAAAGTCAGATCTGCTGATTGCCATATATAATGACATAGTCCTCCCAATAGCCTGCTCGACATGTTCAGTTCACAGCCCAGTCAATAAGCACCAGTGCCAACAAGCATAGGGGAAGCAGTGAGCTCTGCTCTACTGGTAGCCTGATAAATCAGCCAATGCCTCTCCTGAGTCACGGTGTAGAGTCATCTCCCGGTAGCGGCAAGAGTCCCTTTGCACCGTGGAAGTGTTGCAACCTGCCCTTTCTCAGTAAGGTGAGACTCTTGTCCTTTATGTCAAAACTAGTCAGCCAAAGGAGTGTCAGAGAGCGCCCTTTCTCAGAGGTGTAGTCTGGTTGCCCCCCATGGTGTTGTAGAATGGTTTGTCATGGGGGCTGTCATCCAGCTGAGCGGGTGTGTTGGAGAGGCGGAATGGAGCCATGCCTTGATCTGGGGTAAACTGGTCGCATTCTGGGCCCCGCAGCCTCCCCGGGAGTACAAGAGCGTGAGGTATGTAGAAGTTGAGGAACCTCCCCAGCAGATACAAGGGCGATAGGTGGTAATGCGGGAAGTTTCTGAGCAGACCGGATCGCTTTGTGAAGTGTGAGATAGGACCTCATAAGGTTATCCAGCTATGGTGAGAATATGGCGGTTAGTTCTTTAAGTAGAGAATCCATCGTGGGCCGTTTCTCCCTAATATCTTGTAAAATGCCTTCCGTGGGAGAGAGGGTGGTGTTGTCTCTATCCACAATAGTTCTCGGACACAGAGTTGTCAAGAGAGGCGTGGATGGCTATAGATTCAGGCTATCATAAGGCTTGTTGCTCACAAGATTAACAAGTTTCAGAGCTTCAGTATATTGCTGCCATCTTGGTGCGCCGCCCACTGGAAGTCCCAAAACATCTTTGTTATGGACAAATATAGGTATATTTGGAAGGAGAAACAAGAAATTGGGGAATAGAATCATTTTAATCAGATAAATTTTAGCTGAGGGAGTAAGGGGAAGCCTCAACCAGCTTTTAAGTAATGCAGAACATTTCTTCCACATGGGTAAAAAGTTACACTAATACCAATTTACTGGATTCTTCCAAAGAATAACACCCAGATATTTAATTTTTTCACCTGCTTGGACAAATGGATTTACATAGAGGCTATCTTTCCTTTTACTAATCCACATTAATTCTGATTTGTTAAAGTTAATTTTATAACCCGAAAAGGCACTAAAAAGAGAGATTATGTTAAGGAGTCTTGGTATGTTCTTTTTGGTATTCCCCATGTAGAACAAAATGTTGTCATAGAGAGATAATATAAATGTTCTTTTGCTGATCGATATTTCTTCCAGCTCTCTTCTACATAATACAGCTAGTGGCTCAAGAGCAATATTAAAGAGTAAGGATGAAAGAGGGCAGCCCTGTCTTGTTCCTTTTTGAAGTGTAATTTTAGGAGAAGTAAATAAGTTGATATTTAACACAGAGATCGGTTCCTTATATATAGCTTTAATATAGTTGACAAAATGGCCTGATATACCAAATTTATTAAGTGAGGTGAAAAGGTGGTCCCAAGAAATTGATTTGAAGGCTTTTTCAGCATCTACTGTGATTAAAGCAAAATCCCTCTTAATTTTGGATGCGTTTGAAAGTATTCAATTAAAGTCATAGCAGTTCTAATAGTTTTTAAGACTGTTCTGCCATGTATGAAACCTGTCTGATTTTCATGGATTACTTCTTCCAATATTTTACTAAGTCTATTTGCAATGATAAATGCTAAAAGTTTATAATCACAGTTGATGACAGATATTAGACAATAGAAATCTATTAACTCGGCATCTTTATTATTTTCAAGATCAAAGTAATATTTGAGACTGTGAAGTGTTGAGAGGGCTTATTGTTTAAGATTTAATAATTGTTAAATAAATCTAAAAGAAATGGGGTAAATTGATCTACTTACATTTTGTAAAACTCTGCTGGGATCTGGCTTGTTTCTTTATATCTGCTTGCACTACTTGTTGTTTACTAAACATTTCTCTTTTCCCTTTTGCTTTCTGGTATTTTTCCCGGTGGGCATTAGTGGGATTTCTAATATGTTTTGTATATTTATTTTTTACGTAATTTGCTAATTGAATTTCTTGTGCTCTAAGAATCTTTCTTCTCTTGAGCATATATACCTTAATTACCCCTCTGAGGAACGCTTTTGATGTTTCCCAGAAGATTTCTATATTGGCTAATTATGCAACATTAAAATTTGAACCAATTTCTATATTTAATATTATGCTGAAGAATGAAAAAAAAAAAACTTCCCTAATAATTTTTCTAGGGGAGCTTTAACTTTTAAAGATAGAGAGATAACTGCATGATCAGATATCACAACATCCTTGAAATCGGTGTTAATTTCCATACCTAGCAAACTTTCATTGCCCAGAAACATATCCTAGCAAATTTAGAGCAATAAGTGCCATGTTAAAATCTCCACCCACTATTAGCTTTGTAATAGTAAAACTAATGAGTTTCTATAATTAAAAATCTTCCCTCCTTGTCTATTACTTGGGAAATAATGTGATATTTATTTTTTTTTAAAAAGTCAGGCCACTCCTCTCTTCCAATTTGCTGCAGGTGAATGGATTATCTCACCGATCCAGTTAAATCTTAGTTTTTCTGTTTCAGTTTTTACTTGGAGAAAGACGATAAATTAGGCTGGCTCATAAGCTTACATTCCTGCTTTTTCAAATGAGATACCAAGAGAACGAAGACAAATCGATAAATTAGAAAGTTGCTTAAATCGGCGTACTCTATCTGAATTATTTTTCTTTTATTTCAGTTTATCAGCAGTATATTAGTTTTAGGATAGGTTTTATTGAATTTAAGCTATTTTATAGCTCTTTGTTTATGGGCTTAATCATACACCTTGATCCTCAAATAATGGAATGCTCCAGTCCTATACATTTATGTGTTATTCTATGCCGTTTATTCCCTAAATAATTGAGTTTTATGGAATGCTGCGTAGAATGACATATGTAGCTATGTAGCTATGTTTATGAAGTTAGGATCAAACATTTTAAAACACCGTAGGAGATTTAACCCTTTAATCTTTTGAGATCTTGAGTTTTGCTTAAATGACAATATGGTCTGTAGGCAAGCACAGCTAATAGCTGTGCTTGCCTACAGAGTAATGCCAAAATATACCTAGGTAGGCTCAAGAGCAGCAATGCATTCTTGGGAGCTAACTGCACATACAGTATATACCGCTTTTCTTTGGCACACCTGATGTGAACAGCTAGCTCCCAGTAGTGCATTTCTGATCCTTCAACAAAAGATACCATGAAAATAAAGCAAATTAGATCAAATAAGTAAATTGGAAAGTTATTTTAAATTGTATAATCTATCTGAATCATAAAAGAAAAAATTAGGGTTCCATGTCACTTTAATAATTAGAGAGGCCTTTCTTTTCAGAGATAATGAAGGCTACTGTTTAATTATAACACTAATAGCGGACATAAATGGTTAGGTCTAAACAAATTTGGGAAGTTTGTGTAAACCATAAAAACACAATTGCCTTAACATTGACTTTCTGCCTTAACTAACTGCATGATTACTTATAGTATAAGAGAACCTACGTTTAACATCATGGCTCCCTCGTGTATCACTTTCCAGTGAAGATGGACACTTTAAAGGGACACTAAACCCAAACATTTTCTTTCATAATTCAGGTAGACAATACAGTTTTAAACAACATTCTAATTGACTTCTATTATCTAATTTGCGTCATTCTTTAAATATCCTTTGTTGAAGAAATAGCAATACACATGGGTGATCCAATCACACGAGGCATCTATGTGCAGCAACCAATCAGCAGCTACTGAGCCTATCTAGATATGCTTTTCAGCAAAGGATATCAAGAGAATGAAACTAATTAGATAATATAAGTAAATTAGAAAGTTGTTTAAATTTGCATACTCTTTCTAAATCACGAAATAAAAAAAATAAAAAAAAATAAAAAATGGGTTTCATGTACCTTTAAGAGAAATCGGTAAACCCAGAACCTCAAAATTCTTCCTTAAGTTAAAGTTGCTATCTTAGATGCCAGATAAGCTTTTTTTCTGTTCAGACAGGTTGGATGGATTTCCAGTTCCCCTTACTGAGGAAGGCAGCTTTACCCTATGCTTAGATTTAAACCCTGCCTGGGTAATTGATTCAGCATGGTGTTGGTAACATGTCTAAGAGATATTGGTCCATATTAACACAACAGTATTGGATTGATTTCTGGAGACTGCGCAGGACATTGGAGTAAAAACGTAATTAATTGTTGGGTACATGCAACCAAATTGTGATCATGAATTCTTTGGGATGTGGCCCTCTTTTTTAAGTATCTATGTTAAAATGGGTAAAATTTTAGCGATAAAGGATAGAATATGGTCAATTTATGAGAGTTGTGGGGTTAAAAATATATTCAATTAGTATTTTGTAGGCAAGGTTTTTTTTCCGGGTAAATTAATGTTGAAAATGGCTGCAGACACCAGCATTCCGCTCTTTATCGCACAAGATATATCAGTGTTAAAGTGCAACACAAAAATCTGGATTTGCACAGATGTTTGTGTGTTACACTTTCACACTGATATATCTTGTGCTGGAAAGAGCAGAATACTGCTTCCTGCGACTATATTTGGTATTCATTTAGCAAACATGTTTACCAGCAAAATATTCCTAACATCATTACATTACCACCACCAATCTGTTCCCCTGACTTAAGCGAGAATGGATCAATTTGTATTGTATTTCATATTCTGAACCTACAACTTGCTTGTCAATCAGAAACCAAAATTCATCAAACCAGGCAACATTTTGTAAGATCATACCATAGCTATAGATTCATCTTTCTGTTCTTACCTGATAGGTGTGGACCCAGGGGTGATTTCTGCTGCTGTAGCTTACTTGCTTCAAATGTCAACCATTTATATTTAAAGGGACACTGAACCCAAATTTTTTCTTTTGTAATTCAGAAACAGCATGCAATTTTAAGCAACTTTCTAATTTACTCCTATTATCAACCTTTCTTCGTTCTCTTGCTATCATTATTTGAAAAAGAAGGCATCTAAGCTTTTTTTTTGGTTTCAGTACTCTGGACAGCACTTTTTTATTGGTGGATGAATTTATCCACCAATCAGCAAGGACAACCCAGGTTGTTCACCAAAAATGGGCTGGCATCTTAACTTACATTCTTGCATTTCAAATAAAGATACTAAGAGAATGAAGAAAATTTGATAATAGGAGTAAATTAGAAAGTTGCTTAAAATTTCATGCTCAATCTGAATCACAAAAGAAATTTTTTGGGTACAGTGTCCCTTTAACTACTGTTGTAAAGATTGATTATGTGAATATGTTTGTCAGCTCAAACAAGTATAGGTCTGAAATTACTTTTTAAAGCTGTTCTCATTTGCTGTTTATCCAGTTAACAGAGACTGTAGGGTGACTTTATCTATGAGAGTAGCACCAAACGTATGGCTTATTTAGTTGTTTTTTTTTTACTGTCACCTGTTGAGCAATGGGGAACGCATTTACAATGAGAAGGGATTAATTAACATGTTTAATCCAGTTTATGTTGGTACATATTAAACCACAATGGCAGAATCTATAACCAAGTAATGCCAAACCTGAAAAGCATTAAGAAGCAACTAACCTATTTTTTCTTGACGCAGATTACCTATATAAAATGATTAAGTAAGGCAAAAAATATCTATACATGTTATATCATCTCCACTAAAAAATACAGTTAATCCAAAAAGATTAATTTCAAAATCTGTAACAGTCTAAATTTTGAATCACATAAAACGAAATGTTGGTCATCTTGCTTGGCTGAATAAAAGATTATCATGATCATAAATTTTATGGTTAAATGGGAAAAATTTTTTGTCATCCTTAAATTATAAAGAAAGAATAGCTGCCAGGAGGTTATCAGCATTTAAAATATACTGCAGCTCTGGAACAAAACTCAATACTTAGTCCAAGAATTATGATATGCTGCTTATCTATGTAAGATAATAGTGGCCTCCTACTTCATCAGACCCTGAAAAAATAGCTAAAGCTTGTTTAAAAATGCAGTACTGCAAAATATAAAAAAATATAAATGTTCTAATATTTAATTTTTGTCAGTTCTGTGTGTGTGTGTGTATGTATATATATATATATATATATATATATATATATATATATATATATGTGTGTGTGTCTAAAAAGTTTTAAACCACTTCAATTTTTCTAGTTTTGATTGACGTTTACCCATTTTAATATCTCAATGTAATTTTGAAATTAAAGCATAGAACAAAAACAATTGGAGATAAAAAAAATTGTTCTGTTTAATACAATTTAATCTAAATGTAGTGTAATTATGTTGAATAAATGCCAATACCTATTCTATTGCAATTGTACTTAGTCTTCTGAGCTGATACTCAGCTACAAGTATATTCAGCAATGTTTAAAGGCATAACAAATGTCTCCCAGCAGAGGAATAATGTAGAATTACTGTTACTTTATACCACGCGTGGATTATAATTTTTTTTTAATCAATGTATTCCAATATATTCCTAACAGTTCAGCACCTCTATCTCTGAATTTCCCAATGAAGTCCAATGACCAACTTATGTCAGCCGGAGGTATGTTTTGGGTCATTATCTTTCTGTTGGATGAACCATTGACCAACTATGTGTATACCAGACGGTATTGCAAGACACTGCTAAAAGTTGTGGTAGTCTTTTTGGCTCCGGGTGCCACTCACACTGTGCACACTGATGACTCTTTATCCAGCAAAAGAGACCCAGACCATCATGCTTTGTCACAAAGTGATGAATCATCTTTTCGCCTACTCAATACCATACAAAATCTGTGTGTGATGAAAGAATTTTAATTAATTGGCTCATTAACCTTCCAGTCTTCAATAGTCCACTGGTGGTGCTTCATGTCCCAAGCAAGCCTTTTTTTTTTCCTCTCTCTTATTTTCCCATCTTTTCCCATCTTAGCAACAGTTTTCTTACTGCCACTTTAACTGTCAAAGCTGCAGCTTCAAGTTTTTGCTTCACATTTAAAAGTGAGATTTGCTTACTTTGACCAGTGTCAAGCTGTGTTTGAAGATATGCCCTGTAAGCAACCTATCATGCAAGATGCTGACTTTTATAAACTTGTCTTTGGATTCTGTTATGGATTTTTCTCTGCGGAACCTCTTCCTGTCTGCATTTCCTGTAGTTTCCATGTGCCTTTTAATGGTGCAGGAAACTGACCTTGGCTTTCTTTGCAATTTCACTAACGGAATGACCAATATTATGAAAGGTTATAGTGGTCTATCTGTCTTCCTTTGTTAAACCCTTAAGGACAGAGGTTTTTCCTAGTTTCTCTTTTTTAAAGCGATATGAAACACAAAAAAGGTATTTTGTGATTCAGACAGAGCATAGCATTTAAACAAGTTTCCAATTTACTTTTATTATCAAATTAGCGTTGCTACCATGTTATTCTGTTGAAGAAATACCTAGATAGGTGTCTGGAGCATTATATGACAGGAGATAGTGCTGCCATCAAGTGTTCTAGAAAATTGATAACATTCTTGCAAAATTACTGCCATATAGTGATCCAGAAACAAGAGCGTATGACCACTCTTTTTAACAAAAAATAAAAAGAGAACAAAGAAAATGTGATAATTGAAGTACATTAGAGATTGCCTGCTCTATCTGAATCATAAAAGGAAAATTTTGTGTTTTATGTCCCTTTAAATGATACGGACTGATTTAACATATTTGCTCAGTATTGGCTTCAACGTTATTATCTGCTCTGTTGTTAAATCCGCCTATACATATTATACCCTGGTTTTTTAACAGACAAATATGATTTTCTTGTGATTCCCTATATTGGTACATAAAATAACAACAAATAGGAATTTATTACTGAAAAATTAGGCAAAAATTACATTTTTTTTGCCGTTTTCTTTATGACTATTTCTACAAAACTAGTGTAGCTAAAGAACAATATTTCTAAATAAATTCATTATGTTGTGCTGATTTTAGGAATACCCCATATGTCTAGGTTATACAAGTAATGTATATCAAATATAGGTCAAATGCTATAACACTATATTGAAATTATTGGTTTAACACTAAAATTTGCTATGCTTGGATTTTAAGCTAAATAGCTGTTACCCAATTAACAACTGCTATATAATATTACATATTTGTAGAATTTAGACACCCCAGGGTATTTACTTAGAGGAATTTGGACACTTTGGGCCCAATCACATATGCGGTGTAGCCCGCAAAAGCGGGCATCGGTTATTTATAGGCGGATGTTGCGATCACATATACGGCGTCGCATACAAATGCAGCACGTATATTTCATCCGTCGGCCGCTATTTTTACTCCCATGAACTAACATAGAACCGGCGTCGCAAGTCAGTATCACATATTCCGCGAAAATTGAGAAGTTTTAACTCCATTTTTACCTCCCCACGCATAGGCAGGCGCAGCAAGCCTTGCGCTGAGTATATGAGCACCGTAACTCCCTAAAAGCCTTAACAAACACCTAACGCATGTGCAATATCTGCCTCTAAACCACCATCCTCCCCACCGCAAATACTAATAAATGTATTAACCCCTAATCCGCTAACCCCCAAATCACAAAGTATCTAATTACACTATTAACCCCTAATCCGCCAACTCCCCACATTGCAAACTGCCTATTAAAACAACCCCTAAATCGCCAAACCCCCACAATGCAATCTACCTAATTAACCTATTAACCCCTAAACCGCCATCCCCCCACAACCCAATCTACCTAATTAACCTATAAACCCCTAAACCGCCATCCATCCACAGCGCAATCTACTTAATTAACCTATAAACCCTTAAATCACCATCCACCATCCCTAACCTAACACCCCCTAAGTTAACCCCAATTACATAAAATAAAAAAATATCTTCTTATAAAATAAATAAAAATTTAAAATTAAATTAAAAAATCTAAGATTACAAAAAATAGAAAAATCTAAAATTACAGAAAAAAATGTTTCAAAATAAAAAAAATTAAACCTAATCTAATACCCCTATTAAAACAAAAAAGCCGCCTAAAATAAAAAACACCCCCTAATCTAAGAATAAACTACCAATAGCCCTTAAGAAGGCCTTTTGTAGGGCATTGCCCTGAAGCAATCCGCTCTTTTACATAAAAAACTACAAATTAACCCCTAACAGTAAAACACCCAACCCCCCAAAATAAAAAAGACCTAACTCTAAAAAAATCCTAAAGGGGCATTTGTATTGGCATTGCCAAATCATCTCTTTAGTGCCCATTAAAAATATCCCTAACCTAAAAAAAAACAAAAACACCCAAAAAACTAAAAAACAAACACTAACCCCAAAATAGGTACTCACCATTCCTAAAGTCCGGTGGTGAAGGTCTTCTTCCAGATGGCTCTATCTTCATCCATCGCGGGACCATCTTCTTTCTTCTTGCTGGAGGTGTGGAGCGGTCTTCAGCGATGTGCAGATCCGGAGCGCTGGTCTTCCTCAGTGGCAGAGGTCTTCAGCGACGTGGAGGTCATGCGATCGTCCCCCGCACACTGAAGATTGAATGTAAGGTACCCCTTTTATATTAGGGTTCCTTGCATTCCTATTGGCTGAAATTTTCAAATCAGCCAATAGGATGAAAGCTACTGAAATCCTATTGGCTGTTCAAATCACTGGTGGTAACAAACCATCTCCATAGACTTTAGTTAAGATACTTGTTATTACCACTCGTTTACACAGTTAACAGCAGCAATGTAAACTGTTTATATATTTTCTTTCCAGCCTTCCCACACACACTCTTCTGAAGCCTCAATATAATAATGCAGTGCATAATTTTTTTTTAATGATCAGGATTGACTGTACAAATAAAAAAAAAATAACGACTTTGTAATTTGCTTCTATAATTAAATTTACATTGTTCTCTTGGTATCCTTTGTTTAAAATCATGCAGGTAGGCTCAGGACCGTGCACAAGCTTGAAGTACTATATTGCAGAAGAATGCAAGAATTTTTTTTCTGTTATACATTGTGCAAACACTGCGGCCATGTGATGCGCGAAAGAATTCTTGTAAAACTGCTGCCATATTGCGCTGCAGACATGCACATTAAGACTTGAAATAAGGTTTAATGTTTCTATAAACAGTGTAATTTCTTTCTAGTGCTATATTTGTAAATGTTTGAGGGATAGGAAGCCTTTGAAAATGTATTAACAGCTCAAGTTCCCAATTTTTTATGTAGATTTTATTCAACAGTTTTGGCAAAATAACTGGATTGTCATTTCAATACTATGACACCTGATAACCCAAAATCCGATCTAAATGTTTTCTTTGAAACCACCAGTTTCCTAGGAAAGATATTGAAAGGTTGAATAAGATTTTCAATAAGTTCCTTTGGGGAGGAAATCCCCCCCGCATACGTTTAGATAAATTAAAGCAACCAATATTGTATGGCGGCATGGAGGTTCCAGATGTTTATCTATATAATCTCTCATCTTTGACAAAAATAGCCATAGACTGGCTGGTGGGAACAGAACATTTCTATAAGAACTCACTAGATAAAATATCTATAAGGGGAGCAAGTAGGGCTTTTGTGCTACATACAGAAATGATGGCCATTGATCCTTCAATTAAAAATAGCATCATGTACAAAGACTTCCTGAAAGCTTGGTATAACATTAGTAAGATCCTTAACTTTTCATCTAAAGGTTACATTTTTTAGGAGATCTACTAGACCCGTTGAATAAGTCAATGCATACATTTGCTGAACTTCAGTATAGATTTAAATGACCTGACTCGCATATTTATGCTTATATTCAAATATCACATTATATAAAAAATAATATAAAAACCTTCACTTCTATATGGGATCCTCATCCAATGCAGGTTATGATAGATTGCTTCCAGAAAGGAATATTCTCTTTCTCTAGGTTATACAAGGCCCTACTGGACTCAAGGACATGCAGAATAAGAATATTGAGGGATGGCAACATGAAACTTCTATACAATTGGATGTTATAGAGATTGAAAAAGTTTAAAAATTATTATGACTACCACACGAGATTTATATTTTAGGGAGTCACAGATTAAAATACTACATAGATTTTATGTAACACCTAAATTAGCTGCAAGGTGGTCCAACTGTGAAATAAGATGTATTAAATGTAATCTATATGATCCTAATTTAAAACATCTTCTTTGGGAATGCCTGAAAATTATACAATTTTGGGCAAAGGTTAGTTTCTGGGCCTCAAGGGCGTTTAAAACGAAGATTAATTTAAGCTTTTTGAACATATTACTTGTCTTTAATAGACAATTTAAACAGGAAAATACTAGATTGATGACAATGATAATTCTGATGGCAAGAAAATGTATAATGAAAAGATGGCTTTTAAAACAAGGACCTAGTATGAAGGAACTTCAGACGGCCTTTTTAAACCAAATGAATATAGAAATATTTTATGTATTGTATGAAAAAGAAGCAAGGATTAACGACTTTAAAAAAAAATGGGGAGATCTTATTAACATTTTAGAACCTTATGTAAAAAATAGAATCTTGTTCCCACTCGTCCCTTATACTGTATATAGGCCTAGGTGGGCCACGATTACCCCACCTAATCTGTATATGTTCTCTTGTTCTCGAGTCTACAGGTGAATGAATTCTGAATAAAGCCCTGTATTGGCTGGGGTGAACAGTGTAATGCCTTATCTAATGCCATATTTAATTCGAATTAGGTTTTAAGATGGGAATTATACTCTCTGATTTGTTATACTCTGTGATTTGACATACTCTTACTAAGGACATAGTGAATATGGTAAAAGTCAATTTCTCCAACATTGGTGTGTCCGGTCCACGGCGTCATCCATTACTTGTGGGAAATATTCTCCCCCACAGGGAAAGGCAAGGAGAGCACACAGCAAGAGCTGTCCATATAGCTCCCCCTCTGGCTCCGCTCCCCAGTCATTCTCCTTGCCGCTCTGAACAAGTAGCATCTCCACGGGGATGGTGAGGAGTTTGTGGTGTTAGTTGTAGTTTTTTATTCTTCTATCAAGAGTTTGTTATTTTAAAATAGTGCTGGCTTGTACTATTTACTCTACAACAGAAAAGTGATGAAGATTTCTGTTTAAGAGGGCTATGATTTTAGCACAAGTAACTAAAATCCATTTCTGTTACCATGCAGGACTGTTGAAACCAGAGAACTTCAGTTGGGGGTTACAGTTTGCAGACTTATCTGCTTCAGGTATGACTAGTCTCCTTCTAACAACACAGGCTAATGCTAGATGACAGTCATTTTTCCCCTCAGGGAAAACGGTAAGCCATTTTTCTTTCACCTCAGCAAAAAAGATAACAGGCTTCCCATTTTTGATTTTTATGCTGGTAGACACTGTCAGGGGCCAAATCGATTGTTTTTTATTACAATATGATGGCAATTGAAATGTTTTATAAGCTCATATACACTTGGGGACGTTTTTTATTGATCTGGCTTGCTTTAGACACCTAAATCTAGTCAATAAGGCCCCTTCACTCTAGTGTACTGAGGGAGGAGGCCTCATTTTGGCAGTTGATTTCAGGCAGTGCATGCAGTTCCATGTGAGAGGGTCCTGTGGCTCAGAAAGTAACTCCAGAAGGCTTATTTCTGTGGATGATTGACCCCTAAGAAAGGTAAAAGCTGCAGCAATGCTGTAAGCAGGGATTGTGGTGTATAAAAACGGTTAAATCCAACAATTAGCTCCGGTTTGCTTGTTTTAAGAGCTAGAGTCTCCATATTTGCTGTGCAATACTTTCTAAGCATTAAGACACTGGGGTCCAAATTTCAAAATCGGATATTGCCTTCATAGTTTTTTGAACATTCAGAAATAAAGTGTGTCATTTTATTATTTAAAGAGACAGTAACGTTTTTGTTTAAAATCGTTTTTATTGCATTGTTTGCCTGCCTAAATCTGTTTAACATGTCTGTGCCATCAGATAACCTATGTTCTGTGTGTGTAGAGACAAATGTGGTTCCCCCTTCGAGTGTTTGTGATAATTGTGCCATAGCGTCCAAACAAAATGAGGACAGCTCTGTTACATTTCATAATGTTGCCCAAGATGATTTATCTAATGAAGGTAGTGGGGATAGTTCTACATCCTCTCCTTTTGTGTCTACACCAGCTTTGCCCGCGCAGGCGACACCTAGCACGCCAGTGCTTGTTTCTATGCAACAATTAACAGCAGTAGTGGATAATTCTATAGCAAATCTTGTATCCAAACTGCCAGCATTTCAGAGAAAGCGTGATTGTTCAGCTTTAAATACAGATAAAAGGGATGAACAATCAGACGCTGACGATGCTTTATCTATTTTACCCTCACATCAATCGGAATTGGCTGTGAGGGAAGGGCTGTCTGAGGGTGAAATTTCAGACTCAGGAAAAATTTCTCAACAGGCAGAACCTGATATAGTAGCATTTAAGTTTAAGCTAGAACATCTCCGCACTTTGCTAAAGGAGGTATTAGCTACTCTGGATGACTGTGATTCTATGGTAGTACCAGAGAAGTTGTGCAAATTGGACAAATTTTTAGAGGTCCCAGTGCACGACGACGCTTTTACAATACCCAAAAGGGTAGCAAACATAGTGGAAAAGGAGTGGGAGAAGCCAGGTGTACCCTTTGCCCCACCTTCTATATTTAAGAAAATGTTTCCCATAGTAGACCCTAGAAGGGACGCATGGCAGACGGTCCCGAAGGTTGAGGGAGCTGTTTCAACACTAGCAAAGCGCACCACTATTCCTATAGAGGACAGCTGCGCTTTTAAAGATCCTATGGATAAAAAATTGGAAGGATTGCTTAAAAAGATTTTTGTTCAGCAAGGGTTCATCCTTCAACCAGCTACGTGTGTTATTACTGTCACTTCAGCGGCGTCCTTTTGGTTCGAGGAACTAGAAAGGTCGCTCCAGAAAGAGACTTCCTATGAAGAAGTCATGGACAGAATTCACGCATTAAAATTAGCTAATTCCTTTATATTGGATGCTGCCTTTCAAATAACGAAATTGGCGGCGAAAAACTCAGGTTTTGCTATAGTAGCGCGGAGGGCGCTTTGGCTGAAATCCTGGTCGGCAGATGTGTCGTCCAAGACTAAGTTACTTTATTCCTTTCAAGGGTAAGACCCTTTTTTGGCCGGAATTGAAGGAAATTATTTCAGACATCACTGGGGGTAAGGGCCATGCCCTCCCACAGGATAGGCCTTTTAAGGCTAAGAACAAGTCTAATTTTCGTTCCTTTCGCAATTTCAGGAACGGACCGGCTAATAACTCCACTGCCGCTAGACAAGAAGGTAACGCGGACCAGCCCAAACCCGCTTGGAAGCCCATGCAAGGCTGGAACAAGGGTAAACAGACCAAGAAACCTACTGCTGCTACCAAGACAGCATGAAGGGGTAGCCCCGATCCGGGACCGGATCTGGTAGGGGGCAGACTATATCTCTTCGCTCAGGCTTGGGCAAGAGATGTTCCGGATCCCTGGGCACTAGAGATAGTCTCCAAGGGATACCTGCTAGAGTTCAAGGGACTTCCTCCAAGGGGAAGGTTCCACCTGTCTCGCTTATCTTCAGACCAGATAAAGAAACAGGCATTCTTAGATTGTGTAAGAGACCTATCAAAGATGGGAGTGATAAACCCAGTCCCCTCCGGGGAACAAGGTCTAGGTTTTTACTCAAACCTGTTTGTGGTTCCCAAAAAAGAGGGAACTTTCAGGCCAATTCTGGATTTAAAGATATTAAACAAGTTCCTCAGTGTTCCATCCTTCAAAATGGAAAACATTCGGACAATCTTGCCGACAATCCAGCAGGGTCAATATTTGACTACCGTGGATCTAAAGGATGCGTATCTGCATATTCCAATCCACAAAACTCATCATCAGTTCCTGAGGTTCGCCTTTCTGGACAAACATTACCAGTTCGTGGCTCTTCCATTCGGTTTAGCCACCGCTCCCAGAATTTTCACAAAGGTGCTAGGGTCCCTTCTAGCGGTCCTAAGGCCGAGGGGCATCGCTGTAGCACCTTATCTAGACGACATCCTAATCCAAGCGTCGTCTCTTTCCAAAGCAAGGGCCCACACAGACATTGTGTTGGCTTTTCTCAGATCTCACGGGTGGAAGGTGAACATAGAAAAGAGTTCACTGTCACCGTCCACAAGGGTTCCTTTTCTGGGAACAATAATAGGTTCTGTGGAAATGAAGATCTTCCTGACAGAAGTCAGAAAGCTAAAGCTTCTAAACGTTTGTCGAGTTCTTCATTCTATTCCTCAACTCTCCATAGCTCAGTGCATGGAAGTAATAGGACTAATGGTCGCAGCAATGGACGTGGTTCCTTTTGCTCGAATTCATCTAAGACCATTACAGCTGTGCATGCTCAATCAGTGGAATGGGGACTATACAGACTTGTCTCCCCAAATTCAAGTAGACCAGGTAACCAGGGACTCACTTCTCTGGTGGTTGACCCAGGATCACCTGTCTCAGGGAATGAGTTTCCGCAGACCAGAGTGGGTCATCGTCACGACCGACGCCAGCCTCTTGGGGTGGGGCGCGGTCTGGGACTCCCTGAAAGCTCAGGGCCTATGGTCTCGGGAAGAGTCGCTTCTCCCGATAAACATTTTGGAACTAAGAGCAATATTCTATGCGCTCCTGGCTTGGCCTCAGCTAGCGGAAGCCAGGTTCATAAGATTTCAGTCGGACAACATAACGACTGTTGCGTACATCAAGGGGGGAACAAAGAGTTCCCTAGCGATGAAGGAAGTAACCAAGATTATCCAATGGGCAGAGAATCACTCCTGCCATCTATCTGCTATTCACATCCCAGGAGTAGACAACTGGGAGGCGGACTATTTGAGTCGTCAGACTTTCCATCCGGGGGAGTGGGAACTCCACCCGGAGGTCTTTGCTCAGTTAACCCAATTATGGGGCATTCCAGACATGGATCTAATGGCGTCCCGTCAGAACTTCAAGATTCCTTGCTACGGGTCCAGATCCAGGGATCCCAAGGCGACTCTAGTGGATGCATTAGTGGCGCCTTGGTCTTTCAACCTAGCGTATGTGTTTCCACCGTTTCCTCTCCTTCCCAGGCTCATAGCCAGGATCAAACAGGAGAAGGCCTCGGTGATTCTGATAGCTCCTGCGTGGCCATGCAGGACTTGGTATGCAGACCTGGTGAATATGTCATCGGCTCCACCAGGGAAGCTACCTTTGAGACAGGATCTTCTAGTACAAGGTCCATTCGAACATCCAAATCTAGTTTCTCTGCAGCTGACTGCTTGGAAATTGAACGCTTGATTTTATCCAAGCGTGGGTTTTCGAATTCTGTGATAGATACTCTGGTCCAAGCCAGAAAACCTGTGACTAGAAAGATTTACCATAAAATATGGAAAAAATATATCTGCTGGTGTGAATCCAAGGGATTCTCCTGGAGTAAGATTAAAATTCCAAAGATTCTCTCCTTTCTCCGAGAAGGTTTGGATAAAGGGTTGTCAGCTAGTTCTCTAAAAGGACAGATTTCTGCTTTATCTGTCTTGTTAGACAAACGACTGGCAGCTGTGCCAGATGTACAAGCTTTTGTTCAGGCTTTGGTTAGAATCAAGCCTGTTTACAGACCCATAACTCCTCCATGGAGTCTAAATTTAGTTCTTTCAGTTCTTCAAGGGGTTCCGTTTGAACCTTTACATTCCATAGATATTAAGTTATTATCTTGGAAAGTTCTGTTTTTGGTTGCTATTTCTTCTGCTAGAAGAGTTTCTGAATTATCTGCTTTGCAATGTAATCCACCCTATCTGGTTTTCCATTCAGATAAGGTCGTTTTGCGTACTAAGCCTGGTTTTCTTCCAAAAGTTGTTTCCAACAAGAATATTAACCAGGAAATAGTTGTTCCTTCTCTGTGTCCGAATCCAGTTTATTACACAATTTAGATGTTCGTGCTTTAAAGTTCTACTTAGAAGCAACAAAAGATTTTAGACAAACCTCATCTTTGTTTGTCGTTTACTCTGGTAAGAGGAGAGGTCAAAAAGCTACTGCTACCTCTCTCTCTCTTTCTGGCTGAAAAGCATTATCCGATTGGCTTATGAGACTGCCGGACGGCAACCTCCTGACCGAATCACAGCTCACTTTACTAGGGCTGTGGCTTCCACTTGGGCCTACAAGAACGAGGCTTCTGTTGATCAGATATGTAAGGCAGCGACTTGGTCCTCTCTGCACATTTTTGCCAAATTCTACAAATTTGATACTTATGCTTCTTCGGAGGCTATTTTTGGGAGAAAGGTTTTGCAAGCCGTGGTGCCTTCTGTTTAGGTAACCTGATTTGCTCCCTCCCTTCATCTGTGTCCTAAAGCTTTGGTATTGGTTCCCACAAGTAATGGATGATGCTGTGGACCGGACACACCAATGTTGGAGAAAACAGAATTTATGCTTACCTGATAAATTACTTTCTCCAACGGTGTGTCCGGTCCACGGCCCGCCCTGATTTCCTAATCAGGTTGAAAATTGTTTTCTTTATACACTACAGTCACCACGGCACCCTATAGTTTCTCCTTTTTCTCCTAACCATCGGTCGAATGACTGGGGGGCGGAGCCAGAGGGGGAGCTATATGGACAGCTCTTGCTGTGTGCTCTCCTTGCCTTTCCCTGTGGGGGAGAATATTTCCCACAAGTAATGGATGACGCCGTGGACCGGACACACCGTTGGAGAAAGTAATTTATCAGGTAAGCATAAATTCTGTTTTTGAACATGCTTAACCAATGTTTTATAAATGTATTATGATGTTGTAACTTTATGCACTTTATGCCCTTTTATACTATTGATGAATTATGTATCTGCCAAATTTGTAATACATTAAAAAATAAAAAATGTATAAAGTTAAAACAAAAGAAACCACCAGTTTAATATTTTGATGGCAGAATTTTCCATTTAACAAGCATTGTATACCTATACAATTATTTTGCAGTTTTATGTTATTTAAATACATGTTATTACCAATAATTTCAGGTACAAAAAGTGACACAAGAGGAAGCTGTGTTTTTACAGTTAATTCCTGGTGCAATATACACATTTTCTGTTCGTACTGAAAAGGAGAAGTTTAGGGACAGTCTTCCAGTTACAATAGAAATTCAGACAGGTAAGTAAGAATTTTATACAGTGTATTTCTTTTGCAAAACATGTATAAATGTGCATTTTTTATATTTGCATTATCAATGTATTTGTATTGAAAATAATACACACAACTTTACAATCTTAATACAATCTTTTTTTTTTTAAATTGGGATCAAATACATATCAGTAGTACATGATGTGTATAAAAATGGCAGTCGCTTACCTAATGTATTTCCTGTATAGAGTGATAGTTGTTCCACTGGATCCCATATCCTCTGAAGACAGGGTGCTCTAGTCATATGGTCAGGTGGCTGTCAGGTATTCACTGTGACATATAGAAAAATAAAGGTAATTGCAAAGACAAGGTTATCATTAATAATAATAATAATAATAATAATAAATAAATGAGCTGCAAAGACTCTATAGTGCCAAACTAGCAGCAGGAAAGGTAAATAATAGGTAGGTTATTTTAGGCAAATTTTAAATTAGGCTAGATAGATTTTAGTAAAAACAATCAGTGGTTCCCAAACTTGAGTCAGCAAACTCACCATCAGCGCCCTTACCCATTAAAAATATTATTCAGAATAACAGTTATTGAAGATAACACAGTGCAATTTAAGATCCAAGATGGCGTCCCTTGAATTCCGATTGTCTGATAGGATTCTATCAGCCAATCTGAATTAAGGTAGGAAAAATCCTATTGGCTGATCCAATCAGCCAATAGGATTGAGCTTGCATTCTATTGGCTGATTGGAACAGCCAATAGAATGTGAGCTCAATCCTATTGGCTGATTGGATCAGCCAATAGGATTGAACTTCAATCCTATTGGATGATTTCATCAGCCAATAGGATTTTTCCTACCTTAATTCCGATTGGCTGATAGAATCCTATCAGACAATCGGAATTCAAGGTACGCCATCTTGGATGACGTCATTTAAAGGAACCGTCATTCGATGTGTAGTCGTCGGTCTGGATGGATACTCCGCGTCGGCTGGTTTCAAGATGGACCCGCTCCGCTCCGGATGGATGAAGATAGAAGATGCCGCCTGGATGAAGACTTCTGCCCCTCTGGAGGACCACTTCTGCCTGGCTGGGTGAAGACGTCTCACGGTAGGGGGATCTTCAAGGGGTTAGTGTTAGGTTTTATTAAGTGGGGATTGGGTGGGTATTTTTTTTACAGGTAAAAGAGCTGATTACTTTGGGGCAATGCCCCGCAAAAGGCCCTTTTAAGGGCTATTTGTAATTTAGTATAGGGTAGGGATTTTTTTTATTTTGGGGATTAGATTAGGTGTAATTAGTTTAAAATTCTTGTAATTATTTTATTTTTTTCTGTAATTTAGTGGGGGTTTTTTCCGTACTTTAGTTTATTTTGTTTAATTGTAGTTAATTGTAGGTAATTTAGGTAATTATTTTAATGATAGTGTAGTGTTAGGTGTAATTGTAATTTAGGTTAGGATTTATTTTACAGGTACTTTTGTATTTATTTTAGCTAGGTAGTTATTAAATAGTTAATAACTATTTAATAACTATTCTACCTAGTTAAAATAAATACAAAGTTGCCTGTAAAATAAAAATAAATCCAAAATTAGCTTCAATGTAACTATTAGTTATATTGTAGCTAGCTTAAGGTTTATTTTATAGGTAAGTATTTAGTTTTAAATAGCAATAATTTATTTAATTGTAGTAATTTTATTTTGTTTTATTTAAATTATATTTAAGTTAGGGGGGGTTAGACTTAGGGTTAGACTTAGGTTTAGGGGTTAATATTTAGGGGTTAAAATTTAATATAGTAGTGGCGATGTTGGGGGCGGCAGATTAGGGGTTAATAAATGTAGGTAGGTGTCGGCGATGTTTGGGACGGCAGATCAGGGGTTAATAAAATGTAACTAGTTTTTGCGAGGCGGGAGTGCAGCGGTTTAGGGGTTAATATATTTATTAAAGTGGTGGCGATGTCCGATCGGCAGATTAGGGGTTAAAAACTTTATTTAAGTGTTTGCGATGTGGGGGGGGGGGGGCTCGGTTTAGGGGTTAATAGGTAGTTTATGGGTGTTAGTGTACTTTTTAGCACTTTAGTTAAAAGTTTTATGTTACGGCGTTAGCCCATAAAACCCTTAACTACTGACTTTTATATGCGGTATCAGTCTTGACAGGAGAGGGTCTACCGCTCACTTCTTCCAAGACTCGTAATACCAGCATTAGGCAAATCCCATTAAAAAAGATAGGATGCGCAATTGACGTAAGGGGATTTGCGGTAAGCTCGAGTCGCGGAAAAAAAAGTAAGCGGTATACTTGTACCTGCCAGACTCGTAATACCAGCGGGCGTTAAAAAGCAGCGTTGGGACCTCTCAACGCTGCTTTTTAAGGCTAATGCAAGACTCGTAATCTCGCCGAATATTTGCTCAATAAATACAGCTTTAAAAATGTCAAAATAATTAACATATGGCAAAATCCTTACATTAAAGGGCCATTATAGTCTAAAAATATTTTATGACCGACCGCATACACTTCCGCGGTCCATAGAGAAAAGAGATCAGAAATCTTGATCGCACAACAGGACATAGCGGATGTAGTATTGTTAACACTTTTAATGTGCAGCAAAGTATAGTAGAATGGTTCCTAAACTAAAAAAAAAAAAATGTCTTCTGATAGCAGCAGCAAGAGGCAAAGGAAAAGTATAGATCTGGAAGTAAAACAGAAGGAAATTAAACAGTATGAAGGGGGATAACAAGTGAATGCTATAGCTCATGATTTTGGCATGTCACGCTTCACAGTGACAATGATCCTTAAGAATAAGGATAAAATGATCTATGCTGTTAAAGGATAAGCTCCACTGAAAGCTAAACAAGAATATATATATATTGTATAAATGAATTAAGATATACACAATTAATTTACAATGCAATGCATGTTTTCTGTGTATCACACAAATATCATATCATGTGTGCCACCTTATGATTCAAATATCGTTCTGAATGGTGTCTGTCTCACAATATTAAGTAAACATGTGCAAATAAGCATTAAGTACGTGCGGTGAAAGTGTTCCAGGAAAATGGTGCAATCGGGACTCCAAACAAAATGATTCAATTGATTTCACTGTAGATAGTATCCTGCAATGGCACTCAATGTGCGGGTCTGGCTCAAGACCGGTGCAGCTGGACTGTAGAGAGGAATTTCCTCTAATCTCTCGAAAGGGGCTGTCAATATGAAAAAACACACAGTGCAACCCAGATCTAAGAGTATTATTTATTAACAAAACAAGTGTGCAAAATAAATTGCTGATGTAGGTGATGAAAAGCAATGTTAAAATTTTCACTCCGTGTGGCCATCTTGAACCAACTTTCGGTGTTCACATCCAACTCTGAAACCTGTGTGGATGTATGGAAGCCGTAGAGGGACAAAGTTCCTAATTTCCTCAATGCGTTTTGCCCATGCAACAGCTGGGCTTTCTCAAGAGAGTAAAGTCGTAAGTCTTGTAGATGGAGCTAGGGTCTTTATATAGGTACCATATATATACCATGGTAATTGATCAATTGGGGGTTTGCAAAAACATGAAACAGGTTTCCTATATAGGATATCTAATTGCAACAAAGTATAATTTTGATATGTAAAAGGTGTTGATACATATATTCATAGACATCGCAATGTAACATCTGCTTGAGCAATAGTTATTGGTACAAACATGTATAAACAAATAGCTAATACGTATATGTTACATTTGAGATGTACATTATATCTTGATCACATTACTATATTATAATAGAGATCATGATTAGTGTAAATTCCAGTACCTTTCCAATGTGCTATACAATCAGGGTTCCCACTTTACTGTTTTCATAATTAATAATTCATAATTTCACATTTTCATCTATGTGTTTTAGATAGAAATAGTAAATAAAATAAAACTTTTTTGTCAATGTGTATTTAAGTGCATCGGGTAGGTGCTTGCATAGGCGTGTGTGAAGACGAAATTCACCATAAGTGAATGTATCAATATAATTTCACATCTTCATCTATGTGATCTAGATAGAGATAGTGAATGAAATAAACCTTATTTGTCAATGTGTAATTGAATGACATCGATTAGATACGGCATATATGAAGACAAACTCCATCGTAAGTGAATGTATCAATGTATACTGAAATAAAGAATGTTCCATTATAGCAGTGAGTAATGGGATATTGAATGTTGACGTGACCCTTTCTGTGATGGTTTTGATGTAAGAATGGAAACAAATTATATTCTCCGTCTATACATTCTGACAGAGAGACATAATAAACTCCCTGGAATTATTAGAACAATCAAAAATTACTTCTAGTTATATTAAATACCACCCTCATGTTTTCTAGTATTAGTTTAGAAACATGTTTTCCCAGAGAGATATCATGGTGGAAATATCATCTTATCTTAATATATTATACTAATATATGTGCCGTATAATATCGCTAGTGTTTTATTGTAAAAGGCTAAACATATCTATAGTGTAAATCATTAGTCCTGTTTATATATATATATATATATATATATATATATATATATATATATATATATATATATATATGCTTGAATGTTTATGTCGACATTCAAGCCTTTTGGGTGTAAAGTTTTGAGTTTAAAAATCCATTATCCATTATGTCTCTTGTTGCATTATTTAAAGGGACAGTCATGTCCAAAAAAAACTTTCATGATTTAAATAAGGCATATAAATTTAAACAATTTTCCAATTTACTTTTATCACCAATTTTGCTTTGTTCTTTTGGTATTCTTAGTTGAAAGCTAAACCTAGGAGGTTCATATGCTAATTTCATAGACCTTGAAGGCCGTCTCTAATCTAAATGCATTTTGACAGTTTTTTCACCACTAGAGGGCATTAGTTAATGTGTTTCATATAGATAACATTGAGCTCATGCATGTGAATTTACCGAATTTAGCACTGATTGGCTAAAATGCAAGTCTGTCAAAAGAACCGAAATAAGGGGGCAGTCTGCTGAGGCTTATAAACAACGTAATTACAGAGGTAAATAGTGTATTATTATAACTGTGTTGGTTATGCAAAATTGGGGAATGGGTAATTAAGGGATTATCTATCTTTTAAAACAACAACAATTCTGGTGTTGACTGTCCCTTTAAGTAAATGATTGTGACCAGATTGGGGTACCCAGTCTATTACCTGTACAGTTAATGATTAATATTATTATTGGTTATTTGTAGAGCGCCAACAGATTCCGCTTTTGGATTACTATTGTAAAAATCTAGGAAATGTCTGGATACGCTATGTTTATTAAACTTTTCTTTTATGTTATAAAGGTGTTCATTCACTCTTGTTCTTATTTTATGTTTGCGCCCTATATAGAAGAGGCCACACCCACAAGTAAATATATCACAAATGTGGTATCACAATTAGAGCTTATCTTAATATTGTGTTCCTCATTATTGTCTTAGTTGGCTACACATATTGCACACAGGTTTAGAACATTTGAAGGTTCCCTTTCTGTTATTCAACCAGGTATTTGTGGCTTTTGGTGTTATAGTTTTGAGTTTACTTGGGACCAGGATGTTTTTAAGATTCCTATTTTTCTTAAATGTGTTAGTTGGTGTATCTCCTAAAGTAGGCTCTAACAGTGGGTCAGCTTTTAATATTGCCCAATGTTTGTTCAGGGCCTTCCTAATTAGGGGCACTCCTTTGTTGGATGTTGTAATTAACCTTACTAATGAACTGTTTGTATCTGTATTGCGTCTATGTGTGTTATGTTTAGTAAGGTCTTGTCTTTTTTTCTTGAGTGTTTTATTCTTGGCTTCCACTATTATTTGTCTGTCATAGCCCTTTTCAATAAAACTTTTGATCTAAAATAGAGCTTTCTTTCTCAAATTTGTCTTCATATGTGCAGTTTCTCCATATACGGAGGTACTGCCCATATGGGATGTTATTTATCCAATTGGATTTATGGGTACGTTTAGCAACTGTTAAAGTCTGTGGGTTTTCTATAATTTGATACTGCAATTTTGTTGGTTTCATCGACGAAGAGGTTGAGGTCTAGAAACTCAACTTGTTTGTTAGAATGGTTTAGTATATACCAAACATTCAGCACCAGAGTATGCCTGCCATATTTTGTTGTTAGAATGGTTTCCCACAAATTTTAAATTATATGTATTATGATTCAAATATTGAATGAAGTTATGAATCTCTAGATCTGATCCTTTCCAGAGAATAATCACATTGTCAATGTACCGATGGTATTTAATAATATTTCTATGGAAAGCTACAAGGCTTACAAAAGTGAGAGAGGGAGCCATTTCTGATATGGAAAAATTGCTAATGAAATGGATTGAGGATCAAACTCAGAAGGGAATCCTTCTGAGCACACTGGCCATCACTGCTAAAGCACTAGGTTTATTCCAGATGCTTAAAGGGACACTGAACCCAAATTTTTTCTTTCGTGATTCAGATAGAGAATGCAATTTTAAGCAACTTTCTAATTTACTCCTATTATCAATTTTTCTTCATTCTCTTGCTATCTTTATTTGAAAAAGAAGGCATCTAAGCTTTTTTCGTAGTTCAGTACTCTGGACAGCAATTTTTTATTGGTGGATGAATTTATCCACCAATCAGCAAGGACAACCCAGGTTGTTCACCAAAAATGGGCCGGCATCTAAACTTACATTCTTGCATTTCAAATAAAGATACCAAGAGAATAAAGAAAATTTGATAATAGGAGTAAATTAGAAAGTTGCTTAAAATTTCATGCTCTATCTGAATCATGAAAGAAAAAATGTGGGTTCAGTGTCCCTTTAAAGATAAAGCAGGACCAGACTACAATGTTGAGTTTAATGCTAGTTCTGGGTGGTTCAAGCGCTTCAAACAATGTTTTCACTGCATAATGTGAAAGTGAATGGTGAGTCTGCAAGTGCTTATAGCAAGGCAGCAGAAGAGTTAGTTGTAACCCTTGATAAGCTAATTGTAGAGGAAGATTATTTGCCCCAGCATATTTTTAATGTGAATGAAGTCGCATTGTTCTGAAAAAGAATGCCTGAGAGGACTTTCATCCATAACGAGGCAAATTCAATGCCAGGCTTTAGGCTTTTAAAGACAGAGTGATTGTGTTGTTAGGAGGTATTGTTGCTGAATACAAATTAAAGCTTTTTGTTATTTGGCACAGTGAAAACCTCAGGGATTTCAAGAACATTAATAAAAACACCATACCTGTTGATTACAGGCCCAATAGAAAGTCCTGGATGACACAAGTATTTTTCCAGGATGCCTTTCATTGCTATGCCAGGGAAATGGAGAAGTACTCCCTTGAAGAAGACATGGCTTTCAACATTTTAATGATTATAGACAATGCTCCAGGCCACCCCCCCCTTTTATTGGTGACCTTCACAGCAACATTAAAGTGGTGTTTCTCCCACCAAACACCATCTGTTTAATCCAGCCAATAGATCGGGGGGTCATTTTAGCTTTCAAGGCCTACTACCTGAGGAGGACCTTTGCTCAGGCTATTGCTGCAACTGATGACACTGGCAAGACATTGATGCAGTTCTGGAAGGAATTCAACATATGCCACTGCATAAAGAACCTTGCTTGGGCCTGGGATGATGTGGCCACACAATGGAATATGGAAAAAAATACTGAAGTGGTATGCACATGATGTAAAAGGTTTTGAAACTGATGAGGAGCTTTAAAAGATTAAAATAAATGTTGTTGAAATAGCAAACAACCTGAACCTTGATATAGATGATTAGGATATTGAAGAACTGGAGCTAGAACAAAATAGAATAGCTGAATAAGGGGAAGGAAACTTCAGAAGGAGAAGAGCAGGTGCAGAAGAGGTTCACTGTTAATGGGTTAGCAAAATTCTTTGAAGACCTTAACCTGTTGCTGAAGAGATGGACCCAAACACTGAACTGTTTTTATTGGTAGAGAGAAATGCTCATGCAATGTTTGCTCCATATAAAGAAATATATGGAAAAAAAAGATAAAGCAAACTTGGCAGACAACACATATATTCCTGAAGAAGCCAACACCTCCAGAAGAATAGCCTCAGCCAGTTCCTTCAGGCATTGCAGGGCATGATATCACATCTCCAGAAGAAGAGCCTCAGCCAGGTCCTTCAGCCATTACTGGACAGGATATTGTCATTATTTGTGAAATTTAACCAGTTGAAATTACAGATCCTGAAATTATTACAGAGGAACACTATGAGGAAGCTGAGGACAGTGATGTGGATGATCTTGCTCCTCTTAGATATGTTGTGTGTTCATAAAAGTTTAAAAAGTGAAAAAGAGTAAAGTTTACAAATTAGCCTACGTTAGACTTATGAACAGTACCTACTGTACCCAATTGTAAAAAAAATAAAAGTATTTGTTGCACATACAGTTGTACTGTGTATTATTGTGTCCATAACATACAGTATCTTGTACTAGCAACAGCCTACAGACTCATCAATGTTAGTCCTGCAAGCTTCAATTGTGGTAAGTACAGATTACATATTACAAATTGCCCTCTACTTTGCCAACTATGTATACAGTACTTTGTATAAGTTGTTCTCACACTGTCTAAATCACTTAACGGTTAGCACGCATGAGTAATTAGTGCACTCCTGTTGGGATTGAGCAAATACACCTAACAGGAGTACATTAATTCTTCTTTTAATATTGAAAGATATTAAATAATGTATATATGTATTTTATATATATATATATATATATTTTTTTTTTTTTTTTACAGTATCTATAATTATTATTATTTTAAAATATTTTACATAACGCACCTTAAGATAACTCCTTTTTCATGTGCCCCAACCTGACACCGTGTTAGACCTAAAGCGTGAAACCCGAAGCACGTTACACATATTTTACAATGTTCTTCACATAGAAAATAATGTCATTTTTATTATTAAATATAAATTTCTATAGATATCTGATTATGTGAATGTAAATATATATCTATACCTGTATATCAATAAGAATATATACAGGTATACATATATACAGATATGTAAAGGACTATTTATTCAATAATAAAAATAACATATTCCTGTATGAACATTGTAATGGTAATTTTTTTTTTACAGTAAAACACATTATTAAATATTGTTATAGAAATATTATGTAGACACACACTGTATATATTTTATAGCTCTTTGCAGTCAATTGCATGGTCATATACCATATACCTTTTAACCCCTTATAATATATGAATATCATATGTTTAATTTTTTTAGTTAGTGTTTATGAGTGTAACAGTATATTTGAATGTATTTATGTTGTGTTTAGTGCAAATTTTATTTTATCTCTAACCCTTAAAGGGATATGAAACCCAAAGTTTTACTTTTGTGGTTCAGATAGAGAATACAATTTTAAACAACTTTCCAATTGACTTCTATTATTTAATTTGCTTCCTTCTCTTGTTATCCTTTGCTGAAAGGTTTATCTAGGCAAGCTCAGGAGCAGCAGAGAACCTAGGTTCTAGTTGTTGATTGGTTGCTGCATATATATATTGATTATCATTGGCTCACCCATGTGTTCAGTTTGAAACTATTAGTGCATTGCTGCTCCTTCAACAAATGATACCAAGAGAATTAAACAAATCAAATAATAGAAGTAAATTAGAAAGTTGTTTAAAACTGCATTCCCTATTTGAATCAAGAAAGTGTAAAATTGGGCTTCATACCCCTTTAATGCAAGGTCTCGCTAACTCAATGCATGTTAAATTTGAGTGTGCTTGTTCGGTTGCGTTTACTTTCAACTTGTAATATGAGCTTAAGTTAGCGTGCATTCAATATCCCTATATCACTTGCGTGCAAATGTTAGCGCGTCACTTGTAATCTAGCACTTAGGATTTATTATATTCCAGTTTAAAAAGTGTATTTAGCATATAAATAGATTGGTTAACTGTTTATTTTGTCACTCTGAAAACAGTTCCAGGTCGTGTTGAATACATGAATTACACAAAGGATTCTGACTCAATAAATGTTTCTTGGCCAAAGCCATTTGGTCAACATGATGGATATATCATTTCCATAACATCAGATATTGTAAACAAAACAGATATACTACAACACCATGAAAGGTATTTATTTTACTGATTTTACTTTTTGTTTAAATTTTAGTTATAATAGAAAAAAGCACCTTTTCTTTATCTTAGCCAGTGATTTTCTAGAATGATTGCAAGACTTTGTTTTTCTGTATTTCTGTTTGTTAAACAGTGCCTCAAGCTACGGTGTTCCCCTTTGACCGATTTAATGGGCACACCACCTGACTGATTTTACTGGCTACCCGGTTAAAATTGAAGCCAATATTAAATGTTTTCAATGTTTGCACAAATTATTAATAAATCAAATTCCTAAATTATGAATTTAATTTGTACTTTGGGTAATCTGTAAAATTTATAAATAACAGAAAATGTTATAACATTGCACTCCTCTTTATAATGCCACCTAGCTGGCAATAATTTCATGTTCACTAGAGTGACTAAAGCTACTGAACTCTAAATGTCCCTCTACATGTTGCTTGCTTAAAGGGACATGAAACCCACATTTTTTCTTTCATGATTTAGAAAGAGAATGCAATTCTAAACATCTTTCTAATTTACTTCTATTATCTAATTTGTTTTATTTTCTTGATATTCTTTGCTGAAAAGCATATCTAGATATGCTCAGTAGCTGCTGATTGGTTGCTGCACATAGAAGCCTCGTGTGATTGGTTCACCATGTGCATTGCTTTTTCTTCAACTAAGGATATCTAAAAAATTAAGCAAAATAAATAATAGAAGTAAATTGTAATGTTGTTTAAATTTGTATTCTCTATCTGAATCATGAAAGAAAGATTTTGGGTTTAGTGGCCCTTTAACATAGTGGTCAAGGCACATGTACACTCCTGAGACTACCTTAGTATGCCTTACTACCAAGAAAACAAAATTCAATGGGAAATTTGTTAAAATAAGTCAATTGTAAAGTTTTTTTTTTGTTTTAATAGAAATTATAAACAGTATTTTGTCTGAATCATGAAAGTTTATGTGTTTGATTCCATGTTATTTTAATTCATGCAACTAAATAACCCTCTCAATGCTGTATAAACCCTTTTGAACAGACGTACAGAGGAACAGATAATCAAACTAACAAAAAATGTGTATTGTTTTGCACTTACTTTTTAGTTTCTTTTGATGATAACATGTTTTCATGGATTCTTTTCACAGACAGTTTATTTTTAAAGGTCTTTCACCTGGATCAGACTATTTTATCAGTATTGTGACTATTTGTGGTTTTAAGAAAAGTTCTCCTATTATTCAAATTGCATCTACAGGTATGTTTTATACTTAAATGTCTGTATAATCATTTATCATATATAAGTATATGTGAATCAAAATAGATTTGTTTTATGAAGCACCCAACAGTGCAGGCAAGAGCCATTATAACATAGGTCTTTATTGGTATATTTGAGACTATCATACCTCTTAACATTTCATAGTTGGTGTTTTTGGACTGAGAAACTAGGGTCAGCATTTTGTTGACCTGGGGGTTGAGTCCAGGAGGGTCGGGGGTTTCTATGGAAAGTGCTGAGGAGGTACAAGGCCCTAAACATGCTAAGAAAGAGCAGATAGACGGTGGAATATCAGAAAAGTCAAATTCCAATTAACTGTTTAAACCTACTAGTATCAGAACAATCAATTTGATGTCAATAAAATACAATCTACTAAGAAAATTAACTATATGCTGAAGGAATCTATGTTTATACAGAAAAGGAAATGTAATACTCTTTATTATTATTATTATTGTTTATTTGTAGCGCACCAACAGATTCCGCAGCACTATAAACATAGGCTGTATACAAGGTAACATTTAGGGATCAAATGGGTAGAGGACCCTGCCAAAAGTCTCACTGTTGTAGTCAGCTCTAAAGAAGGTGATCTACAAACAGCTGGACTCTTAGGCATACATGCTAAGAGGGATCAAGGGGATAACAATGGAGCAGCTATCAAAACTAGGGGAGAGTCTTGTGGAGCAAGGCAGAGAGTTCCACAAGATGAGAGCCACTCTGAAGAAGTCATGTGACCGTGAGGAGGTAACAAGAGGAGAGTAGGAGGTTGTTAGCATAGCGAAGGGGACGGGAGGGAGAGTATCTGGAGACAAAATCTGAGATGTAGGGGGGAGCAGTGCAGTTGAGGGCTTTGTATGTCAAAGTCAGAATTTTGTGTTTAATCCTGGAGGCAAGAGGAAGCCAGTGAAGGGAATGGCAGAGAGGTGCAGCAGATGAAGAGAGACTTGTAAGGAAGATGAGCCTGGCAGAGGCATTCATTATGGATTGTAAAGGAGCTATGTTGCAGCTAGGGAGACCAGAGAGAACAGAGTTGCAGTAGTCGAGACGGGAAAGGATGAGAGAGTAGATTAAAATCTTAGTTGTGTCTTGTGTAAGGAAATGTCTCATTTTTTAGATGTTTTTAAGGTGGAAGCGGCAGGTGAAGTAATTTAGAGTGCTTAACTGCCGTGCAAATAAATAATTATTCTGATGATTCTCAAATGGCCTTTAAAATGTATCTTTATTTCATAACTTTTATAGTCACTAGTACAGGCCAGAGAAATAGCATATACTTTTTAGCACTAGAATCTTTTTTTTGGATATTAGTTTTATATTTTTACTTTTTATACACATGCGTTAACCAGTGTTTTTATAGAGGTTTTTGAAGATATAACACTGTTGGAAATTTATTTTTAATAATAATGTTTATAACATAACATTTGTGACAAATTGTCCGAGATTCCTTAAAATCCATTTGAGTAAAAAAATATCTCACAGAAAAACATGAATAAGCATACGCTGCATACAAATTTGTACCTGCCCCTTGTCACAGTTGTGAGTCACTATAGAGGTTAATGGCTGGAACACCCACTAAGGATATGCTGAAAAAGATAGGTTAACCAAGGCTCACTGAGTTTAGAACAAGGCCCTTGGCAGCCTTATGAACTAAATGAATGTAAACTAAACTAATCTAAACCAATATCCAAATAAAGCTAATCTACATTGTAATTCTATTGGCTTAACATATAAATCAGTGGATGCTGCTTCTTACCCACTCTACCACCTCTGAGGTGATGTACATAAAACACCTCAACATGTTAGTTTGGGGTGATTGACAGGCCCTGCCCTTGAGCGATTGGTCACAGCATTGCTCATGTAAGTAAATCAGGAACCTTGTTCATTACCCTTTAATACATCGGGCTCATGTGTTACTCAAACCATTCCATATCAATCGTCCCTCAAAATGCTGAACTTGATTTCTGTGGTAATTATAAAACAAATCTTTACCTAGATCCTGACCCACCATCAGCATTACAAGTGGTTGGACAAGAAGAACATTCTATTTATTTGTCATGGAAACCACCGTTGGGGGGATACCAACTCTTCCAGGTGAGGCAGAGTTATTTTACTATGTCCGTCTACTGTGTGCTCATTAGAAAAATATTTTCTGTATTGCTTTAAATCAGTAAAAATACTGTATATCTTGGGATTTTGAGTTTAGTTCTCCAATTGTCTCTTATACTCACTGCAAGGGCTATTTTTAATCTAATGTATGTTTTAAAATGTTTTTTTTTAAAGAAGTATTGACATTTCTGTATTAAATAAGCCTATTGTTTCATTAAGCTTGTAAATTTTAACCCTATTCACTATAGAGCTTTGGGGATTGTTCTGTCAACCAATGCTAATGAATGATGTATACTTTGACTTACTGTTCTTTCATATGCCAAATAGCTTATCTATACTATAATTGCGTTTGTAATACGTCCGTCACCGTCAGCAGTTGCGGACACATCCTCAAAGGAATGTTGGAATGCGAGTCAGCCAACAGAATTCACCTGGATGCAGCACACGAAGCTGCATCCAGATGGATTCCGAAAATGGCAGGGTGGTGAAAGAATCCACCTGCGATGGATTCTTTCACCACCCTGCCATTTTTGGAATCCACCGGGATACAGCGAAGGCAAACGGAGCAATACAAAAAAAAAAAATAACCGCCCACAATAAGTATTAAAAAAAAAAACCTAACCATCCGCAATAAGTAATAAAAAAAAATGAACCGCCCGCAATAAGTATTTAAAAAAACAAAACGCCCGTACGAACTATTAGGAAAAAAAATAAACTAACCGCACGCACAAAGTATTAAGAAGAAAAAAAAAATACCCAATAAAATTATTAACCCCTAAATCCGCCAACCACAACATTGCAAACAACCTAATACATCTATTAAATACGCCAACCCCCTACAACATATTAAAACAAATTTACCTATTAACTCCTAAACCGCCATCCCCAACAACGCAAAAAAATAATTTAATGACTAAGCCCCCTAACCTTACATCCCCTAAATAAACCCCTTAATTACATTTAAAAAAATACTACATTACAGTTAAAATAAAATAAAAAAAAATTACATTACATTAATCTAAAATTACAGAAAATAAAAAAAGCTAACATTACAAAAAATAATAAACAACACTATCCAAAATAAAAAAAATAAACCTAATCCCTATAAAAATAAAAAATCCCCCCTCCCAAAAAAACCCTAATCTAAGAATAAACTACCAATAGCCCTTAAAGGGGCTTTTTGTAGGGCATTGCCTTAAAGAAATCAGCTCTTTTACATTAAAAATAAACAAAGTCCCCCCAACAGTAAAACCCCCACACACTAAACCCCACAAAATAAAAAAACTAACCCTATTAAACTTAAACTACACATTGACCCTAAAGGGGCATTTGTATGGGCATTGCCCTTAAAAGGGCATTCAGCTCTTTTTCACTGCCCTTAAAAGGGCATTCAGCTCTTTTTCACTGCCCTTAAAAGGGCATTCAGCTCTTTTGCAAATTGCCCAATAAACCTTAATCTAAAAAAACAAAAAACCCTGAAAAATTAAAAAAAAAACCCTAACACTAAAGCCCCAAATATGTACTTACAGTTTCAGAAGTCCGGCGGAGAAGGTCTTCTTCCGGGCGGGTCCATCATCTTCATCCACAGCGAAGTCGGGGCGGAGCGGAGGTCCGGATCAGACTTTCCAGATGTGGAGATCCTCGGCGGCGGTCATCGGCTTTAATGTTAGGGGGGACTTTGTTTATTTTTAATGTAAAATAGCTTGACAATGCCCTACAAAAAGCCCTTTTTAAGGGATATTGGTAGTTTAGTATTAAATTAGGGGGTATTTTTATTTCTTTCTAATGACACGGTGAGTCCACAGATCATCAGTAATTAATGTTGGGAATATCACTCCTGGCCAGCAGGAGGAGGCAAAAAGCACCACAGCAAAGCTGTTAAGTATAACTTCCCTTCCCACAACCCCCAGTCATTCTATTTGCCTGCATTGCAAGGAGGTGGTAAATTTTTTGTTGTCTAATAGAAATTTCTACAATCAAGTTTTTATTATTTTAAAAGCAGAGTAGGTTTGCTCTAATTTTTCTGGGGTCTAGCCTAGTCCACATCAGTCTTTTCAGTAGGGAAGTGGTGGCTTTTAAGCAATTGGGAACTTGTGAGGTACAATCCTCACTGCGTTTTCTCAATCATCTTCGCTGCCCTAACCTGAGAGCTTGAGTAAGTTTACTCATTTTTTCACAGGTCCATGTGAGGAGAATCAACCTCTCAAACCGGGTGAGCTGTCCTGCTGCCGGACAGACTGAATTTCAGATAAGTGCCATACTATATTTTTCTTTCAGGGTAAGTTAAATTCTGGCACTTGAGCAGCTAGCTCCATTTTGAATAAAAGGAGGCATTTTATTAATCCTAGTTAGGGTTAACAAGGGCAGCTTGCAGGCACTGTTGTGTTAAGTTTTTTGGTGGCTCAGATTGGTTCCTAGCTCCGGTTATAATGCGGACTGGACTTGTGTGTGTTGTGTGGTCTGGTTTAACATACAGATCCTGTTAATTACGGATCTTTCGTTTAAGTCATTTTTATATCGAAACTTTCCTTCTGATCGCCGGGACATCCCCAGATTAGAAAAGGGGCGAGTTTTTTTTTAGATGCACATGTTGTTTGGTGTGCTTTCACTGTGAAGAGAAAGTTTTCAGCGGTTGTGGCGTAGTTGTCATCTGCTCCAATATTGCCGGGCTCAGATGACAGATAGCAGGTCCAGAGTTCAGTTGGTCACTCAGTAAATACTGTTGAATCGTTTCCAGGCGACAGGACAGGTAGGCACCTCGGTAAAGTTGCTAAGGTGTAGTAGGTTGCCTGGGGTATATTACAAAAAAGCTGTTATCCTATTCATTTAGTTATTTAAAGGCACAGTGACATTTTGGGAGCAGATTATCTTTAGAATAAAGCAGCTAAAATAAAAGCAGCTTTAAAAAAAAAATAAAAAAAAAAAAATGGACCAAGAGGCCTTACAGATTGTTGCTTGCAAGTTATGTTTTGATTCCCAGGTGGAACCACCAGTACCTTTTTGTTCTTCCTGTATTGAGAGAACTTTGTTATAGAATTTTTTTTTTTTAACATGAGCCACCCTTAGATAAGGCAGATGCTGTTCAGGAGTCTCCTGTACCAGATATGCCATAGTTGTCCCCCCAAGCGTCCCAAGCTTGTACAACACATGCAGTGCCCTGCGTTTCCTCTCATAATCCAATAGGATTTTCATTGTAAGACATTGCTACTCATGTATCTTCTGCAGTATCTGAGGTGCTGTCTGCTTTTCCATTGTTTTATGGATAGCACAAGAGGAAGTTTAAGGAATCAGTGAGTAAGGTTTCTGATCAGATTTTAGCTAGTCAAATTTCCCTTGATCAAAAATATGATGAGGAAGACACTTCGGTGGCGTCTGAGAGTGAAATCTCAGATTCTGACTGTGTAATTTCTACTTCTGATGCTGAAGTTGTATCCTTCAAGTTTAAGCTGGAACACCTCCGCCTGTTGCTTAAGGAGGTTTTAGCTACCTTGGACGACTCCAATACGACTGTCGTAGTCAATCTTAAGAAGTCTAGTAAACGAAACAAGTACTTTGACGTTCCCTCCGCGGTGGAGTTTTTCCCTTTACCAGACCGTGTTACAGAGATTATTGCACGGGAATGGGAGGGACGTGGAATTCCCTTTTCTCCTTCTCCAATTTTCAAGAAAATGTTTCCAATAACTGACTCTATTAAGGAGTCTTGGCAGACGGTTCCCAAGGTGGAAGGGGCCATTTCCACTTTGGCTAAGAGAACCACTATTCCTATAGAGGATAGATGTTCCTTTAAAGATTTTACGGATAAGAAGTTGGGGGCATTGTTAAAAAAGATGTATGTTCACTGGGATCTACAATGACAGCCTGTGGTGTGCATTGCCACTGTCACCAGCGCAGCAGCCTACTGGTTTGATGCTTTGTCTAATTCTATTTAGACAGATACGCCTCTTGAGGAAATCCAGGATAGGATCAAGGTTCTTAAGTTGGCCAATTCATTTATCATTGATGCTTCCTTACAAGTCATTAAGTTGGGAGCAAAGATTTCTGGCTTTGCTCTAATGGCCCGCAGAGCCTTATGGTTGAAATCCTGGTCTGCAGATGTTTCATTCAAGTCCAAACTTTTTACGATTCCCTACAAGGATAAGACCTTGTTTGGGCTGGGTTTGGCTGAAATTATTTCAGATATTACGGGAGGAAAACCCTTTCCTCAGGATAAGAGGAATAAACAGAAAGGACATCAGAGTAATTTTTGTTCCTTTGGAAACTTTAAAGATAAGCCCCCCATTCCAAACAGGAACAGTCCAAGTCTTCCTGGAAGTCCAATCAGTTTTGGAACAAGGGGAAGCAATCTAAGAAGCCCGCAAATGAATCAAAGTCAGCATGAAGGGCCTGCCCCTATCCGGGATCGGATCTTGTTGGGGGGGGCAGACTTTTTCACTTCGCTCAAGCCTGGGTTCAGGATGTTTTGGATCCCTTGACGGTGGACATCGTTTCCCAGGGATACAAACTAGAGTTCAAGACTTTTCCTCCCAGGGGCAGGTTCCTCCTCTCAAGATTATCTGAAGACCAGATAAAAAAAGAGGCATTCTTACATTGTGTTTGGGATCTTTCCGCCCTTGTAGGGATAGTTCCTGTTCCAATGCAGGAATAAGGTCTAGGATTCTACTCCAATCTGTTCGTGGTTCCCAAAAAAGAGGGAACTTTCAGACCGATTATAGATCTCAAAAGCCTAAACAAGTTCCTCAAAGTACCATCCTTCAAGATGTAAACTATTCGTTACATTCTTCCCTTGGCTCAAGAGGATCAGTTCATGACAACTGTAGACCTAAAGGATGCAAACCTTCATGTTCCCATTCACAGGGATCATCACAAATTTCTGAGGTTCGCATTTCTAGACAAGCACTTCCAGTTTGTGGCTCTTCCATTCGGCCTTGCCACAGCTCCCAGAATCTTCTCAAAGGTCCTGGAGTCCCTGTTGGTGGTGCTCCGATCACGGGGCATTGCAGTGGTGCCATATCTTTACGACATTCTCCTTTAGGCACCGTCTTTTCAACAAGCAAAGTCTCATACGGAGATTTTGTTGTCTTTTCTTCGGTCCCACTGTTGGAAGGTGAATTTGGGAAAAAGTTCCTTGATTCCAGCTACAAGCGTGGTGTTCTTGGGAACCATAATAGATTCCATATCGATGAAAATATTTATGACTGAGGTCAGAAAGTCAAAGATCCTCAACTCTTGTTTTGCTCTTCAGTCCTCTACTTGGCCATCAGTGGCCCAATGTATGGAAGTAATTGGTCTGATGGTAGCTGCTCGGTTCCATCTCAGGCCTCTGCAGTTATGCATGCTCAGGCAATGGAACGGAGATTATGAGGATCTGTCTCCACAATTAGAACTGGATCAGGCGACAAGAGATTCTCTTCTGTGGTGGTTGTCTCAGGAACATCTCTCCCAGGGAATCTGCTTCCGCAGACCTTCCTGGGTGAATGTGACCACGGATGCCAGCCTGCTGGGATGTGGAGCAGTCTGGGGCTCATTAAAGGCTTAGGGTCTATGGACTCGGGCGAAGTCAGTTCTCCGCATAAATATTCTAGAGCGGAGGGCAATCTTCAATGCTCTTCTAGCCTGGCCTCAGTTAGCTTCAACCCAGTTTATTAGGTTCCAGTCAGACAATATAACTTTAGTGGCTTACATCAACCATCAGGGAGGAACTCGGACTTCCTTGGCCATGGCAGAGGTGCCCAAAATGATTCAGTGGGCGGAGACCCACAATTGCTGTCTATCAATTGCTGTCTATCTTTGATCCACATTCCAGCAGTGGACAATTGGGAGGCGGATTGTCTGAGCAGACAGACCTTTCATCCGGGGGATTGGGAACTCCATTCGGAGGTGTTTTCCAGCTTAATCCTCAAATAGGGACAGCCTGGGTTCGGGATGTTTTGGATCCCTTGACGGTGGACATCGTTTCCCAGGGATACAAACTAGAGTTCAAGACTTTTCCTCCCAGGGGCAGGTTCCTCCTCTCAAGATTATCTGAAGACCAGATAAAAAAAGAGTCATTCTTACATTGTGTTTGGGATCTTTCTGCCCTTGTAACGATAGTTCCTGTTCCAGTGCAGGAATAAGGTCTAGGATTCTACTCCAATCTGTTCGTGGTTCCCAAAAAAGAGGGAACTTTCAGACCGATTATAGATCTCAAAAGCCTAAACAAGTTCCTCAAAGTACCCTCCTTCAAGATGTAAACTATTCGTTACATTCTTCCCTTGGCTCAAGAGGGTCAGTTCATGACAACTGTAGACCTAAAGGATGCAAACCTTCATGTTCCCATTCACAGGGATCATCACAAATTTCTGAGGTTCGCATTTCTAGACAAGCACTTCCAGTTTGTGGCTCTTCCATTCGGCCTTGCCACAGCTCCCAGAATCTTCTCAAAGGTCCTGGGGTCCCTGTTGGTGGTGCTCCGATCACGGGGCATTGCAGTGGTGCCATATCTGGACGACATTCTCCTTTAGGCGCCGTCTTTTCAACAAGCAAAGTCTCATACGGAGATTTTGTTGTCTTTTCTTCGGTCCCACTGTTGGAAGGTGAATTTGGGAAAAAGTTCCTTGATTCCAGCTACAAGCGTGGTGTTCTTGGGAACCATAATAGATTCCATATCGATGAAAATATTTATGACTGAGGTCAGAAAGTCAAAGATCCTCAACTCTTTTTGCTCTTCAGTCCTCTACTCGGCCATCAGTGGCCCAATGTATGGAAGTAATTGGTCTGATGGTAGCTGCAATGGACATCATTCCGTTTGCTCGGTTCCATCTCAGGCCTCTGCAGTTATGCATGCTCAGGCAATGGAACGGAGATTATGAGGATCTGTCTCCACTATTAGAACTGGATCAGGCGACAAGAGATTCTCTTCTGTGGTGGTTGTCTCAGGAACATCTCTCCCAGGGAATCTGCTTCCGCAGACCTTCCTGGGTGAATGTGACCACGGATGCCAGCCTGCTGGGATGTGGAGCAGTCTGGGGCTCATTAAAGGCTTAGGGTCTATGGACTCGGGCGAAGTCAGTTCTCCGCATAAATATTCTAGAGCGGAGGGCAATCTTCAATGCTCTTCTAGCCTGGCCTCAGTTAGCTTCAACCCAGTTTATTAGGTTCCAGTCAGACAATATAACTTTAGTGGCTTACATCAACCATCAGGGAGGAACTCGGAGTTCCTTGGCCATGGCAGAGGTGCCCAAAATGATTCAGTGGGCGGAGACCCACAATTGCTGTCTATCAATTGCTGTCTATCTTTGATCCACATTCCAGCAGTGGACAATTGGGAGGCGGATTGTCTGAGCAGACAGACCTTTCATCCGGGGGATTGGGAACTCCATCCGGAGGTGTTTTCCAGCTTAATCCTCAAATAGGGACAGCCTGGGTTCGGGATGTTTTGGATCCCTTGACGGTGGACATCGTTTCCCAGGGATACAAACTAGAGTTCAAGACTTTTCCTCCCAGGGGCAGGTTCCTCCTCTCAAGATTATCTGAAGACCAGATAAAAAAAGAGTCATTCTTACATTGTGTTTGGGATCTTTCTGCCCTTGTAACGATAGTTCCTGTTCCAGTGCAGGAATAAGGTCTAGGATTCTACTCCAATCTGTTCGTGGTTCCCAAAAAAGAGGGAACTTTCAGACCGATTATAGATCTCAAAAGCCTTAACAAGTTCCTCAAAGTACCCTCCTTCAAGATGTAAACTATTCGTTACATTCTTCCCTTGGCTCAAGAGGGTCAGTTCATGACAACTGTAGACCTAAAGGATGCAAACCTTCATGTTCCCATTCACAGGGATCATCACAAATTTCTGAGGTTCGCATTTCTAGACAAGCACTTCCAGTTTGTGGCTCTTCCATTCGGCCTTGCCACAGCTCCCAGAATCTTCTCAAAGGTCCTGGAGTCCCTGTTGGTGGTGCTCCGATCACGGGGCATTGCAGTGGTGCCATATCTTTACGACATTCTCCTTTAGGCACCGTCTTTTCAACAAGCAAAGTCTCATACGGAGATTTTGTTGTCTTTTCTTCGGTCCCACTGTTGGAAGGTGAATTTGGGAAAAAGTTCCTTGATTCCAGCTACAAGCGTGGTGTTCTTGGGAACCATAATAGATTCCATATCGATGAAAATATTTATGACTGAGGTCAGAAAGTCAAAGATCCTCAACTCTTGTTTTGCTCTTCAGTCCTCTACTTGGCCATCAGTGGCCCAATGTATGGAAGTAATTGGTCTGATGGTAGCTGCTCGGTTCCATCTCAGGCCTCTGCAGTTATGCATGCTCAGGCAATGGAACGGAGATTATGAGGATCTGTCTCCACTATTAGAACTGGATCAGGCGACAAGAGATTCTCTTCTGTGGTGGTTGTCTCAGGAACATCTCTCCCAGGGAATCTGCTTCCGCAGACCTTCCTGGGTGAATGTGACCACGGATGCCAGCCTGCTGGGATGTGGAGCAGTCTGGGGCTCATTAAAGGCTTAGGGTCTATGGACTCGGGCGAAGTCAGTTCTCCGCATAAATATTCTAGAGCGGAGGGCAATCTTCAATGCTCTTCTAGCCTGGCCTCAGTTAGCTTCAACCCAGTTTATTAGGTTCCAGTCAGACAATATAACTTTAGTGGCTTACATCAACCATCAGGGAGGAACTCGGACTTCCTTGGCCATGGCAGAGGTGCCCAAAATGATTCAGTGGGCGGAGACCCACAATTGCTGTCTATCAATTGCTGTCTATCTTTGATCCACATTCCAGCAGTGGACAATTGGGAGGCGGATTGTCTGAGCAGACAGACCTTTCATCCGGGGGATTGGGAACTCCATTCGGAGGTGTTTTCCAGCTTAATCCTCAAATAGGGACAGCCTGGGTTCGGGATGTTTTGGATCCCTTGACGGTGGACATCGTTTCCCAGGGATACAAACTAGAGTTCAAGACTTTTCCTCCCAGGGGCAGGTTCCTCCTCTCAAGATTATCTGAAGACCAGATAAAAAAAGAGTCATTCTTACATTGTGTTTGGGATCTTTCTGCCCTTGTAACGATAGTTCCTGTTCCAGTGCAGGAATAAGGTCTAGGATTCTACTCCAATCTGTTCGTGGTTCCCAAAAAAGAGGGAACTTTCAGACCGATTATAGATCTCAAAAGCCTAAACAAGTTCCTCAAAGTACCCTCCTTCAAGATGTAAACTATTCGTTACATTCTTCCCTTGGCTCAAGAGGGTCAGTTCATGACAACTGTAGACCTAAAGGATGCAAACCTTCATGTTCCCATTCACAGGGATCATCACAAATTTCTGAGGTTCGCATTTCTAGACAAGCACTTCCAGTTTGTGGCTCTTCCATTCGGCCTTGCCACAGCTCCCAGAATCTTCTCAAAGGTCCTGGGGTCCCTGTTGGTGGTGCTCCGATCACGGGGCATTGCAGTGGTGCCATATCTGGACGACATTCTCCTTTAGGCGCCGTCTTTTCAACAAGCAAAGTCTCATACGGAGATTTTGTTGTCTTTTCTTCGGTCCCACTGTTGGAAGGTGAATTTGGGAAAAAGTTCCTTGATTCCAGCTACAAGCGTGGTGTTCTTGGGAACCATAATAGATTCCATATCGATGAAAATATTTATGACTGAGGTCAGAAAGTCAAAGATCCTCAACTCTTTTTGCTCTTCAGTCCTCTACTCGGCCATCAGTGGCCCAATGTATGGAAGTAATTGGTCTGATGGTAGCTGCAATGGACATCATTCCGTTTGCTCGGTTCCATCTCAGGCCTCTGCAGTTATGCATGCTCAGGCAATGGAACGGAGATTATGAGGATCTGTCTCCACTATTAGAACTGGATCAGGCGACAAGAGATTCTCTTCTGTGGTGGTTGTCTCAGGAACATCTCTCCCAGGGAATCTGCTTCCGCAGACCTTCCTGGGTGAATGTGACCACGGATGCCAGCCTGCTGGGATGTGGAGCAGTCTGGGGCTCATTAAAGGCTTAGGGTCTATGGACTCGGGCGAAGTCAGTTCTCCGCATAAATATTCTAGAGCGGAGGGCAATCTTCAATGCTCTTCTAGCCTGGCCTCAGTTAGCTTCAACCCAGTTTATTAGGTTCCAGTCAGACAATATAACTTTAGTGGCTTACATCAACCATCAGGGAGGAACTCGGAGTTCCTTGGCCATGGCAGAGGTGCCCAAAATGATTCAGTGGGCGGAGACCCACAATTGCTGTCTATCAATTGCTGTCTATCTTTGATCCACATTCCAGCAGTGGACAATTGGGAGGCGGATTGTCTGAGCAGACAGACCTTTCATCCGGGGGATTGGGAACTCCATCCGGAGGTGTTTTCCAGCTTAATCCTCAAATAGGGACAGCCTGGGTTCGGGATGTTTTGGATCCCTTGACGGTGGACATCGTTTCCCAGGGATACAAACTAGAGTTCAAGACTTTTCCTCCCAGGGGCAGGTTCCTCCTCTCAAGATTATCTGAAGACCAGATAAAAAAAGAGTCATTCTTACATTGTGTTTGGGATCTTTCTGCCCTTGTAACGATAGTTCCTGTTCCAGTGCAGGAATAAGGTCTAGGATTCTACTCCAATCTGTTCGTGGTTCCCAAAAAAGAGGGAACTTTCAGACCGATTATAGATCTCAAAAGCCTTAACAAGTTCCTCAAAGTACCCTCCTTCAAGATGTAAACTATTCGTTACATTCTTCCCTTGGCTCAAGAGGGTCAGTTCATGACAACTGTAGACCTAAAGGATGCAAACCTTCATGTTCCCATTCACAGGGATCATCACAAATTTCTGAGGTTCGCATTTCTAGACAAGCACTTCCAGTTTGTGGCTCTTCCATTCGGCCTTGCCACAGCTCCCAGAATCTTCTCAAAGGTCCTGGGGTCCCTGTTGGTGGTGCTCCGATCACGGAGCATTGCAGTGGTGCCATATCTGGACGACATTCTCCTTTAGGCGCCGTCTTTTCAACAAGCAAAGTCTCATACGGAGATTTTGTTGTCTTTTCTTCGGTCCCACTGTTGGAAGGTGAATTTGGGAAAAAGTTCCTTGATTCCAGCTACAAGCGTGGTGTTCTTGGGAACCATAATAGATTCCATATCGATGAAAATATTTATGACTGAGGTCAGAAAGTCAAAGATCCTCAACTCTTTTTGCTCTTCAGTCCTCTACTCGGCCATCAGTGGCCCAATGTATGGAAGTAATTGGTCTGATGGTAGCTGCCATGGACATCATTCCGTTTGCTCGGTTCCATCTCAGGCCTCTGCAGTTATGCATGCTCAGGCAATGGAACGGAGATTATGAGGATCTGTCTCCACTATTAGAACTGGATCAGGCGACAAGAGATTCTCTTCTGTGGTGGTTGTCTCAGGAACATCTCTCCCAGGGAAACTGCTTCCGCAGACCTTCCTGGGTGAATGTGACCACGGATGCCAGCCTGCTGGGATGTGGAGCAGTCTGGGGCTCATTAAAGGCTTAGGGTCTATGGACTCGGGAGGAGTCAGTTCTCCCCATAAACATTCTAGAGCGGAGGGCAATCTTCAATGCTCTTCTAGCCTGGCCTCAGTTAGCTTCAACCCAGTTTATTAGGTTCCAGTCAGACAATATAACTTTAGTGGCTTACATCAACCATCAGGGAGGAACTCGGAGTTCCTTGGCCATGGCAGAGGTGCCCAAAATGATTCAGTGGGCGGAGACCCACAATTGCTGTCTATCAATTGCTGTCTATCTTTGATCCACATTCCAGCAGTGGACAATTGGGAGGCGGATTTTCTGAGTAGACAGACCTTTCATCCGGGGATTGGGAACTCCATCCGGAGGTGTTTTCCAGCTTAATCCTCAAATAGGGACAGCCGGAGCTGGATCTCATGGCATCTTGACAGAATGCCAAGCTCCCAAGGTAATGGTTGAGGTTAAGGGATCCTCAGGCTGCACTGATAGATGCTCTGGCGGTTCCTTGGAATTTCAGTCTAGCATATCTTTTTCCTCCTTTTGCTCTTTTTCCATGGGTCATTGCTCAAATCAGGAGAGGGCATCGGTGATCCCCATTGCACCGGCGTGGCCTCGCAGGATCTGGTATGCAGACCTAGTGAAGATGTCATCTCTTCCACCTTGGAGACTTCTACTGAGGAAGGACCTTCTACTTCAAGGGCCCTTCCTTCATCCAAATCTCATTTCTCTGAAGCTGACTGCTTGGAGATTGAACGCTTAAATTTATCTAAGCGAGGTTTTTAGTAGTCCGTTATTGAGACCTTGATGCAGGCTTGTAAGCCTGTGACTAGAAAGATTTACCATAGGATATGGCACAAATATCTGTACTGGTGTGAATCCAAAGGGTTCTTGTGGACTAAAGTCAGGATTCCTAGGATTTTGTCCTTTCTCCAGGAAGTTCTGAAGAAGGGTTTGTCTGCGAGTACTTTGAAGGGTCACATATCTGCCTTATCTATATTATTGCATAAACGTCTGGCGGATGTACCAGATGTGCAATCCTTCTGTCAGGCCTTGGTCAGAATCAGGCCTGTGTTCAAACCTGTTACTCTTCCTTGGAGTCTTAACCTTGTTCTTAAAGTTCTTCAGCAGGCTCCATTTGAGCCTATGTATGGCTTATATATAAGATGTTATCTTGGAAAGTTTTGTTTCTGGTTGCAATTTCTTCTATTCGAAGAGTCTCTGAACTCTCGGCGTTGCAGTGTGAATCCCCTTACCTTATCTTTCATTCGGATAAGGTGGTTTCCTTCCTAAGGTGGTTTCAGATAGGAATAATAACCAAGAAATCGTTGTTCCTTCTTTGTGTCCTAACCCAATGTCAGGGTGCCAGGAATCAAACTGAGACGAGAAGTGCAAAAATAATCACACCTTTATTAATAACAAAAAAATTATAAAAAGTCCACAAGTCAAATAACAAGCCAGGAGTCAAAACCAGAGCTGGTAGTCAGACAAGCCGAGTCAGGAGCCAAGTGAATAGTCAGATGACCCGGAATCAGGAACAAGGAAAACAGCAGAGTCAGGAACAAGCCAGGGATCAGGAACCAGGAAGGACATCAGACTTGGTAATACACAGGAACTCTCACAAACAGGTCTGAGATGACGCAAAGGCAAATCATACTGAACAGAGGCCCTTTAAATAATAAGTGATGACATCACAATTCTGAGACTGCATCCTGTCTCACACAGATGATGCACACCAGTCTGGCCATAAAAGGAAATGCAGGAAATGAGCAGCATCCCCCACAATGCACCATAGTCAGCAAGATAGGTGAGTAAAATGGCTGCCAGCAGCACATGGCAAACAAAACAGGGAAAAAACCCTGACAGCACTCTCCCCTCAACGACCCCTCCCCCACAGGAGGACAAAAGGCTTATTGGGGAAACGGGCATTGAAGGCATGGAGGAGGGCGGGAGCATGAACATCAGTGGAGGGAACCCAAGAACGCTCCTCCGGACTGTAGCCCCTCCAGTGAACTAAATACTGTACACGGCCCCTGGACATACGAGAGTCAATAATGCTGCTGACCTCATACTCCTCATGGTTGTCATCAAAGATAGGACGGGGACATTGGAGATGCGCATTGCAGGAGGAAGGTCAAGAGCGTAGGCCACAGAATTGACCTGTCGGAGTATTTGAAAAGGACCAACATAATGGGGAGCCAGTTTATTGGAAGGCACATGAAGGTTCAAGTTGCGGGAGGACAGCCAAACTCTCTCACCAACCTGGTAGGAGGGCGTGGGCAAATGTCTACAATCAGCCTGGAACTTTTGGCGCTACATAGAACGATGAAGGCAATCCTGAATCTGCTCTCACGTGGAACGGAGTTGCCGGAGATGCTCCTCCAAAGCTGGAATACCCTGAGACATGAATGAATCGGGCAACAAGGATAGTTGAAACCCATAATTCGCCATGAACGGGGATAACTTAGAGGAAGCATTAATATCACTATTACGAGAAAACTCTGCCCAAGGTAACAGTTCAGACCAATTATTGTGGTGATCTGGGACATAGAAATGGAGGAACTGTTCCAGAGCTTGATTAGACCTTTCCGCAGCCCCATTGGATTAAGGGTAATATGCCAAGGAGAAGGAAAGCTGGATCCCTATTTGAGCACAAAAGGAACGCCAAAATCTGGAGACAAACTGGCTACCCCGGTCTGACACTATCTCCTTGGGTAACCCATATAAATGTAAGACCTCCCAGGCAAAAATTGAAGCAAGCTCCTGAGCGGTAGGCAACTTCATAAAGGGAATGCAATGCAACATTTTAGAAAAACGGTCAACCACCATAAGGATAACAGTATTGCCATTGGAAATGGGGAGCTCGACAATGAAGTCCATGGAAAGATGTGTCCAATAACGCTCACCATTAGCAATAGGTTAAAGAAGACCCACAGGAAGACGCTGAGGAGTCTTATTCTGTGCACAAACTGAGCAGGAGACAACATAAGCAGCAACATAAGAACGAAGACCTGGCCACCAGAATTGTCGAGTGACAGACCAAATCATTTGGTTCTTGCCTGGGTGACCTGCAGCTTTAGGATAGTGGTAAGTGTGCAAAAGTTTAGTTTGAAGATTCTCAGGAACAAAACACTTACTACTAGGTTTCTCAGGTGGTGCATTGGTTTGTGCAGCCAGAATCTCCTCCCCCAAGGGAGAAGTCAAATTACTACGTATGGTAGCTAAAATATGGTCAGGAGGTATAATAGGAGTAGGTACAGACTCCTCCTTGGACAGTGGCAAAAATTGTCGAGAGAGGGCATCAGCCCTAACATTCATACTACCAGGCAGGTAGGAGACCACATAATTAAACCAAGACTATAATAGCGCCCATCTGGCCTGTCGGGCGACAAACGTTTTGCTTCATATAGATAAGTTAAAATCTTGTGGTCAGTAAGAATGAGCACTGGCACGCTAGTACCCTCGGGAAGATGCCTCCATTCCTTGAGTGCCAAAATTATGGCCAGTAATTCCCTTTCTCCAATTTCATAATTGCACTCTGCTGGAGACAATTTCTTAGAGAAGAAACCACACTGATGCATGGAACCATCAGGCGTAGGACATTGAGACAAGAGGGCACCTACTCCAGTCTCAGACGCATCGACCTCAAGAATGAAAGGCAGGACAGGGTTAGGATGAGCCAGAACTGGAGCAGCAGCAAAGACAGTCTTAAGACTATCAAAAGCCTTTATGGCAGTAGGTGACCAATGGAGTGGATCATTCTCTTTACGGGTCATGTCTATGATAGGTTTGACCAAGGAAGAAAAGTTTTTAATAAACTTTCTACAGTATTTGGCGAACCCTAAAAAACATAGAATAGAACTAAGACCAACTGGGCAAGGCCACTGCAGAACTGCAGATAACTTGTCAGGATCCATGGAGAACCCTGCAACGGAGATAACATAACCTAGGAAGGTTACTTGAGTTTACAAAACAGACCATTCTCACGTAGTCTCTGAAGAACCCGTGTAACATCAGAATGATGAGCCTCAAGTGTGGGTGAGTGTATGAGGATGTCGTCTAAGTACACCACAACACACTGTTGCAACATGTCTCGTAGGACATCATTAATAAATTCCTGGAAAACAGCAGGAGCATTACATAGGCCAAAGGGCATTACAAGATACTCATAATGCCCGCTCCTGGTGTTAAATGCTGTTTTCCATTGGTGACCTTCCTTGATCCTGACGAGATTGTACGCTCCTCTCAAATCAAGTTTAGTAAAGACCGTAGCTCCCTTGAGTAGGTCAAAGAGTTCCGTAATGAGCGGAATAGGGTAAGCATTCTTAATAGTAAGATGATTAAGACCCCTATAATCGATGCACGGTCTTAACTCACCACCCTTTTTCTTCACAAAGAAGAAGCCAGCCCCTGCAGGAGAGCAGGATTTGTGGATGATCCCCCACGAAAGAGCATCGGCAAAATACTCCTCCATAGCACAATTCTCCGCAACAGACAGAGGGTAAACCCGGCACGAGGAGGAATGGCTCTGGGTTGCAGGTCTATGGCACAATCGTTAGACCGGTAAAGAGGCAACGTACTGGCACGCACCTTGTCAAAAACATCTAGGAACTCTCGGTACTCCTCTGGCAATTGAGATACCGAAGAAGTGCACAAGACTTTAACTGGTTTCCGAAGACAAGTGGAAATACATTGCGGGGACTACAACAAAATTTCTGACCTGCGCCAGTCAAGACTGGGATTGTGGTTTTAGAGCCAGGGATAACCCAGAACAACCGGAAAATGCGGAGAGTTTATCACCTGGAACTGGAGGGTTTCAAAATGGACAGCCATGGACAACGGATCAGTTTTGCGAGTAACAAGTGTGGGCTGAAGGGGCCTGCCATCAATGGCCTCAATAGTAAGCGGAACGGACCGAGGCAAAACAGGAATGGAGTGCTTTGATATAAAATCACTGTCAATGAAATAGCCCATAGCACCAGAGTCAACAAGAGCCTGGGTGACTATGGAGGAGTCCACCCAGGAAAGGACAACCATGACCAAAGGTTTCTCCTCAAGCGGTTCCGGGGATGAGGATAAACCACCCAAGGTCTGCCCCCAACAGGACCTTAGGTCAAAAGTCTCAAATGACTCAAGCACCAGTGGTAAATATTAGGTGTGCAAAGCTGGAGGAGCCACTGCTCAAAGACTCCCAAATATCCAAATCAAAGAAAGTCCAGCAGCACCACAGTGGTTTATCTTTCAAGCTTTATTAGTACCTGGAGGTAAAAACATGACGTTTCGGGCTCAGTAGCCCTTAATCATATGACCCTCATGCTGTATACAACATCCTTAAATACCCCACACCACAGGTGTGTACATTCTAATTTTGTGCCTGTTACAATTCTATACTACTATCGCCACCTAGTGGTGTAGATCAATTATTACATCAAATAAATCCTATAAAAAAGTCTAACAGTGTTACATATACGTATTTCAACTGCATCTTACATTTCATATCAAAATCACAGAACAATGCGCTATTTTAATATTTACAATTTACAGGAATGGAAATGAGGGATAATTCTTCATCTTGGTCCTTTATATCTAGAAAGGAAAATATTGTAGAATCTGCAAAATCACAAAAAGATATTAACATCAATTTCATGGTTCATTCCCTTTGGATACAGACAATCTAGCCTATAAATCCACATAGATTCTCTCTTTTTCAAGATCAGTTCTCTGTTCCCACCTCTCCGTGGGACAGGGACATGATCTATAATTTGGAATTTCAATTGTGCAATTGAATGGCCAAAGGTCAGAAAATGATTGGAGACAGGGGCATTAAAATCTTTACACCTAATGTTGGACTTATGCTGTATGATTCTGTCCCTCACCCTTTGGGTGGTCTCTCCAATATAAATCCACCCACATGGGCATTTAATTAAGTAGATAGCATATTCTGTATTACAAGTATAGAAGCCATTAATTTTAAATACTTTACCAGTTAAAGGATGTGTAAAATTACGGCCCTTAGCCATGTTATTACAATTACCACACCCTAGACAGGGATAACAACCCAAATTCTTTCCAGAGATAAAACTTTGTTTCATTTTCTTACTCCCTACATCTGCTCTTACAAGTTTGTCTTTAATACTGGTACCTTTCCTATATGCCGGCATTGGTCCATTAGCAAAAATCTTACAATCTTGATGACAATCTCTTAGTAAAAACCAATATTTATTCACAATTCTTTGTATTTTATAACTTTGATTGCTATACTCTGAAACAAAGATAATTCTGTCATCTCTACTGGCCACTTTCTTTTTATTGCCACTGTTATCTTGCTTAGCTCTCTTTATTTCATTATTAATAAGATCAACTGGATAGCCTCTTTCTCTAAATTTTTCTCCCATCTCCTCTAATCTAGTTCCCATGAGCTGTTGATCTGATACAATTCTTTTTACCCTAGTCATTTGACTTCTGGGCAAAGATTTAATTAGAGATAGAGGGTGTGCACTAGTATAGTGTAGTAAGCTGTTCTTGTCTGTAATTTTCCTGTATAGATCTGTCTTAAGGCCCCCACCTTCCTTGTATATCAAGGTATCTAGAAAACTAATATATTGCTCATCCCAAGTGAGGGTAAATTTAATACATCTTGTGGCTCTATTCAAATCTTCTACAAACTCCAATAGGGATCCAATGTCGCCCCACCATACTCCAAAGACATCGTCTATATAACGCCACCAGGTGGCGCCATATAGAAGAAACATCTTATTCTGATAGACAAACTTCTCTTCAAATATTGACATAAATAAATTTGCATAGATAGGGGCGACATTAGATCCCATTGCAGTACCTTTAACCTGCATATAGAAATTGTCCTCAAAAAGAAAATAGTTACAATATAAGATTATACTCAAAAGATTCAGCAAACATTCTTGTTGTTGGACAGTGTAGATACCACTAGATGCTAAAACATTTCTTACAGCGCCCAATCCGCCTTCATGTTCGATAGAGGTATATAGACTGACCACATCAAGACTATACAATATGCATCTATCTGGTACCATAAGGTTCTGTATTTTATCCAAGAAATCTCCAGTGTCTTTTATATAGGAAGTGGATTGTTCAACAAATCCCCTCAGGATTTTATCCAAATATATAGATATATTAGAAAAAATGGACTCTGTACTTGCCACTATGGGCCTCCCCGGTGGCTTGTCTAGTTTTTTATGTACTTTTGGTAAAGTATAAAAAACGGGTATTATCCCATTTTCTACAATCAAAAACTTTTTAGTTTCATTATCAATTAACCCATTTTTTAATGGCATTATCTAAGCAACTAGTAATTTCTCTCTGTATAGCCCATGTAGGATTAGAATTCAGTAGCTGGTATACTCCTGTATCGCATAATTGTGACCTTATCTCATCTACATAGTATCTTTTATTAAGTACCACTAAGGCACCACCCTTATCTGCCTGCTTATATATTGTATCTTTCTTATCCTTCAATGTTGTTAAGGCCTCTCTCTCTGCTTTTGCAAGGTTATTTCTATTAATTGATCCCTTTTTATGATAAACATTCTCTCTCAATTTATCAATATCTTTACATACCAGATCTATATAGGTATCAACACAATGATTATAGCTGTTAGGTGTAAAATTACTTTTGTTTTTTAACCCAAATTTTCGGATGTTTAACTCAGTATACTCTTTTACATTCGTCTGCAATTCATTACTTGAAAAAAAGGATTTCAATTTAATGTTCCTAAAAAGTCTATTAAGATCTTGTTGCAAATCAAAGAAATTACAGTCTTTGCTAGGGCAAAAAGAAAGACCCTTACTCAGTACTTTTTCCTCTGCAGTCGTCAAGGGTGATCCTGATATATTCACTATCAAGTCCTGTTTTTCTGTCTCGTTTGGCGTTGTTGTGGCTTTTCCCTCTGTAATGTCCGTCCTCGTCCCTGTGGGCCCTTTGCGGTGGTGTCTCTTACCCCCGCGTCGCTTCCTGCGTCCGATTCCCCCGGAGAGCTATCTGTCTGTGAATAGAGCGTGTTCATCTCGCGTCTGGTATAGCGGTTGCCCTGTCTGGCCCAACCGGAAGTGCGCTGGCGTTCCCTTCCGGTGCGCTCACTGGTCCAGCGATACACAGTTCCGTGTGTATAATCCTGCTCGTCTCGATAGAACTTCTCACGCTTTTTGATCTGTAGTTCTTTTTTCATCTCAGCTATCTCTTTATTTATTGTGGCCAGCTTTGTTTCGATATCGGCAGCAGACAAATCCATTTTCAATGCATCTTCGGTTTGATTTATCTCGATCTTCTGCTCGTCTATGGCTTTCTGTAAGTACTCCACCGTGAGCACTATAATATCTAGCGAGCATTTATTAAGAATGCACTCGTATTTCTTGCAATATTCTTTGTTATTTACCAATAGGGTGGGTCTGGAGCTCATCCTCAGGCCCCTAGGGATTCTTCGCACCCTATGGTATTCTGCAAGCGTTGTTGCATGCAATTCAAATGTCATTTGTTTTTTCGCCACTCTTTCATAACTTTTAAAGCTGGCCTCAGTAACAGGTGTCTTTAAGAAATCCCTGGATCCACAGACCAGTGTAGTTATCCGTGCAGCTTCCATATCACTATATGTAAAAACCTGAGCCTCCATATCTGGTACAGTTTCTTGTAGAATTTCCATCTTGGAACACACTGTGCACAGAGTCAAGCAGTATATGCAAAGTCCAAAGTCTCAAATGACTCAAGCACCAGTGGTAAATATTAGGTGTGCAAAGCTGGAGGAGCCACTGCTCAAAGACTCCCAAATATCCAAATCAAAGAAAGTCCAGCAGCACCACAGTGGTTTATCTTTCAAGCTTTATTAGGACCTTAGGTGTGAGCATTTCCTGGCCGTGTAGGACAAGACTTCAAAAGGTGGCCCTGTAACCCACAATAGAGGCAGCCCCCCTCCCTCCTCCTAAAGGCCCTCTCCGCGCGGAGAGACGCGTGAATCCCAACTGTATCGACTCAGCAGCACCTGGTTACTCGGGACCAGGAGGCATGGGAGGCATGGGTGGGAACGAACACGTAGGAGACAACAGAACAGGAGGCTTCCGCAAGCGCTCCTTGAAAGAGGGCCTCTCTCTGAGTCTGATGTCAATTAGGATAAAAAAAGACACCAATGCCTCGAGATCCTCTGGTAAATCTTTGGCAGCAACTTCGCCTTTAATTGTATCAGAGAGCCCATGAAAGAATGTGGCAACAAGGGCTTCATTGTTCCAACCAACCTCTGCGGCAAGCATACGGAACTCAATAGCATACTGAGCAACAGATCTTGTACCTTGCTGAATGGACATGAGTCGTTTAGCAGCAGAGGAGGAGCGAGCCGGAACATCAAATACCCTTCGAAAGGAGGCCACAAATTCAGGGTAATTTGAAATCACAGGTTTATTAGTCTCCCACAAGAGATTAGCCCAGGCAAGAGCTGTGTCAGAGAGTAACGAGATGAGAAATCTCACCTTAGCTCTGTCAGAGGGAAACGCCTGAGGAAACATCTCAAAGTAAATGCCCACCTGGTTCAAAAACCCTCTGCACTGAATAGGATTGACTCCATATCGCTGAGGTAGAGGTGCAGAACCGGACATGCTTCTGGTAGGACTAGGTGCAGCAGCGGAAACAGGAGCAGCCATAACTTGTGGGACACTTTGGTCCAAATGTGTAGTGTGAGTCAGCAGGGTTTGCAGGGCTAGCTCAAATTGATCCAAGCGGTGATCCTGTTCATCCATCCTGGAAATGATGGCAGGTAAAGGTGAATTATTAGCACCATCAGGATTCATTGCCTTTGCGTAATGTCAGGGTGCCAGGAATCAGACTGAGACGAGAAGTGCAAAAATAATCACACCTTTATTAATAACAAAAAATAATAAAAAGTCCACAAGTCAAATAACAAGCCAGGAGTCAAAACCAGAGCTGGTAGTCAGACGAGCCGAGTCAGCAGCCAAAGCGAATAGTCAGACGAGCCAGAATCAGGAACAAGGAAACAGCAGAGTCAGGAACAAGCCAGGGATTGGGAACCAGGAAGGACATCAGACAGCCAGGTAATACACAGGAACTCTCACAAACAGATCTGAGACAATGCAAAGGCAAAGCATACTGAACAGAGGCCCTTTAAATAATAAGTGATGACATCACAATTCTGAGACTGCATCCTGTCTCACTCAGATGATGCACACCAGTCTGGCCATAAAAGGAAATGCAGGAAATGAGCAGCATCCCCCACAATGCACCATAGTCAGCAAGAACGGTGAGTAAAATGGCTGCCAGCAGCACATGGCAAACAAAACAGGGAAAAAACCCTGACACCCTTCTTCTCATAAGGAGCGTTTACTGCACAACCTAGATGTGGTGCGTGCGTTGAAATACTATTTGCAGGTGACTAAGGATTTTCGCCAGTCTTCTGCTTTGTTTGTCGTTTTCTCTGAGAAACACAAGGGTCAGAAAGCTACGGCTACTTCTCTTTCTCTATGGTTGAGGAGTATAATTTGTTTGGCTTATGAGACTACTGGACAGCAGCCTCCTGAAAAAATCACGGCTCACTAAACGACGTCTATATTATTGCATAAACGTCTGGCGGATGTACCAGATGTGCAATCCTTTTTAAAACCTGTTACTCCTCCTTGGAGTCTTAACCTTGTTCTTAAAGTTCTTCAGCAGGCTCTATTTGAGCCTATGCATGCCTTAAATATAAGATGTTATCTTGGAAAGTTTTGTTTCTGGTTGCAATTTCTTCTGTTCAAAGAGTCTCTGAACTCTTGGCATTGCAGTGTGAATCCCCTTACCTTATCTTTCTTTCGGATAAGGTGGTTCTGCGTACTAAGTTAGGTTTCCTTCCTAAGGTGGTTTAAGAAAGGAATAATAACCAAGAAATCGTTGTTCCTTCTTTGTGTCCTAACCCTTAAACAACTTTCTAATTTACTTTTATTATCTAATTTGCTTCATTCTCTTGATATCCTTTACTGGAAAGCATATCTAGATAGGCTCAGAAGCTGCTGATTGGTTGCTGCACATAGATGCCTTGTGTGATAGGCTCACCCATGTGTATTGTTATTTCTTCAATAAACTATATCTAAAGAATAAAGCAAATTAGATAATAGAAATAAATTGGAATGGGGTTTAAAGTTGTATTCTCTATGTGAATCATGAAAGAAATTTTTCGGGTTTAATGTCCCTTTAACACCTTTGTCTTGGTGCTCTTTGCCTCCTCCTGCTGGTCAGGAGCGATATTCCCAATAGTAATTACTGATGATCCGTGGACTCACCGTGTCAAGAAAGAAAAATTTATCAGGTAAGCATACATTTTGTTTTTGGAAGGGATTTTTTATTTTTATAGGGGTATTAGTTTAGGTTTAATTTTAATTATGTTGCATAGCTTTGTTTATTTTTTTCTGCTTTAAGGGTTGCATTTTTAACACAGACTGCCCTCTGGGCAGGCTTATCAACTAGTAAATATATAAATTATTTTATACAAATTTGCTTTAATGAATTGTGTAGGAACAGTTCAGGTTGTCTGTAGTTATTACTGTATTATTCAAGTAATCAATTGCTTGCTTTGTTATAGACTAAATATTTTATAAAAAAAAAAGTTTTAAAAATGTGTAACTATCTTTAATCCCTTACATGAAGAACAATTGTTCAGCAAGAATTCCCAGCAGGGTCGGCTCTAAGGGGGGGCATTGGGGGCAATGCCCCCTCAAATGGAATGATGTGCCCCCCAGGGCAAAAGAAGTGATTTAAAAAAAAAAAATTTACATTTTAAAAGTGACGGAAAGTCCAGGGTCCCAAATGTCGCATCAACCATTTGCAGCCACTGGACCCTGGAGATCCGCCACTTGGGGGCCCAGCTAATCTCTTTACTCTCCTCTATTTACAACCAGATAACAAATAAAGTGCATTTCCCTGCTGGTTCTCTCACAGTTAAGCTAGGACTTGCACTGCCCCTCCTCCTGCTAGCCCACTTACTACAGAGCTGAAGTGAGATGATGAGATCATCAGACCTCTGCAGGAAGTGCTGGGAGAATCTAACAGTCAGTGAGAGGGAAGGCAGAAGTAATTTTGTGAAAACACAGCCGTATAACCAATGTGTGTGTGAGTGTAGTATCCCTTCCCTATTGTGCTTTATATCCTGGCAGTCACAGATAAAGAGGCAAATTGGGAATTCCTTGGTTTCCCCACTGCAGGTCACACAAAACAAGTGTGCATTGTGCCTGCTTTATCTGCAGTGATCAGTGTAAAATGTGTGTCAGATTATAGGTGCTCAAATACACACACTTCAAATGTAGCTGTGGGACAATGAGTGAAATAGCCTTATGTTTATTATTTACATGTTTCAAAACATCTCCTATTTGTCCCCAAGGTTGTTTTATTTTTATATATATATATATATATATATATATATATATATATATATATATATATATATATATATATATATACATACATACATACATACATACATACACACACACACACACACACACACACACACACACACACACACACACACACACACACACACACACACACACACAATGTGTGTATATATATATATATATGTGTTTGTATATACATATATAACGTGTGTATGTGTGTGTGTGTGTATGTATGTGTGTGTATATATATATATATATATATATATATATATATATATATATATACATACATATATATATATATATATATATATATATATACATACATATATATATATATATATATATATATATATATATATATCTGTTTGTCGGTCAAACCAGCTCAAAGAAAAAAGACCTGAGACCTCTGACAAAAATATCACATGACAGAGGGTGCACAGGAGGAATCAGTTATTAATTGTCTCACAAAAAAATGGAATTGACAGAAAAAAGATAAAGAATACAAAAAGGAAAAGGATTCCTTAGCCAGCACTTCTCATATAAAACACCATAAAATTATATCAGACTTGTAATGACCAGCACTCACACTGAACCAGACCCAAAAAAGCAAAGAATAGAAATACACTCAATTGATGAAATAAAGTGAACAATTTATTGACTAAACAAATATATAAAAATATATATTGTTAACCACAGTGAATAAAAACATAAGCTATGGACATGGCAATAAAAATCAACAGCTTATATGATGCTAAATTAGTCACAATAATATTGCATATTTGAGCTCAAAGCTATATGTGATATAATTAATCCACACATTTACCCCTAAAAAATGCGGTATAAAATATCCACAGTAAATGCTATGTGCAACAAATAGAGACTGTATTAAATTAGCAAAAAAAGCACTGGAGGTATGATCAGTCCATCAATAATATGTAACCATGATTCTTAAATGCCGTATGCATTGCAGACAGTAATTCAGTTAAAAGTTCAGTAACTAACAACTGTAAACAAAGCAAGCAGGGAAGCAGCAGTAAGCATATAGGTTGTAGCAAGATGTAGAATTAAATGCAATCCAGCATGATGTTCAATGCAATGTTAGCGATTCAACAGTTTGAAAAAGATGCAGTTGTTAGTCACAGTATGTGTAATAACAGCAGAGGTTAAGCATATAACTTGTTAATGCTCAGCGGCATGCAGTGATGAAATAATTTGAAGATATGCAGTAACCAACATTAAACCGGCATAGATTTTATAGGTGACAAGATATCTTGTAAGGAGACAGTACTGTAAATGCATATATTGTGGCGGTGAATCAATATTTGAGGCGATGTCCTACAGAGAGATATACTCTCATCTAAGGGGCCTTCCGTTAATTCTCACCGCTCCACCATGCGTGACACTTATCTCCAATATGCGATGCTGACGAACTGTACAAAGTCCTCCAGTTACTGTTCGGTAACTTCTACCCGGCCATGTCTTGTAACAGCAACCTCCTCCTTTACTCGGGCGGCCTTTCCCGAGTCATGTGCAAACACGCAACACATGTTTCGCCGCTAGGAACTTCCGGTGTGGCTTCTTCACAGCGTATCAGTGCTACTGGTATGTTCTTCCTCCCGTAAATGTATACCCTAATCGTGGAGGCCTAGGGCTTGTGATACTCCTCCTATCAGTACGCTTGCTGTTCACTAAGGTTATTTTGTGTGGTTAATATAAAGATACTATCAAATTGCTATGCTAATATCTAACAAATAATGTTTACATTAGTCATAATATTCTTATTATCACAATATTAATACAAAAATACACAGTGTATTTACAAATAGTGTTATTTATAAAATATGGCAATAATAAGAGGCACCTATGATTGTATTAGAATGGTGAAGTTTTGTATTCATAAACCTCAAATAAACCAAGGTTAGGACGAGGTCAGTGCTATTTCATATTCATGTCTTTTTAAAGTTTCATATAGTACACAAATTGTAAACAATATACAATTAAGGGCAGTTTTTATAGAAAGGGAGCAAAGTTTATTTCTTCATTTAAACCATTAGGGTTCATTGTGTTCATATTGTAAATCCATTTACACTCAGCTTGTAAAAGCTGTTTATCTAAATCACCCCCTCTCTTTTGTAAGTCAATTAGTTCTAGACCTATAACTTTCCAGCTACCTTTTCAACAGAGCTAAACTGAGAGCTTCTAAGAAACGGCTAGATTACGAGTTTTTCTGTATGGGTGAAAAAGCAGCGTTAAGGCTCATAACGCTGCTTTTTCATTACCGCTGGTATTACGAGTCTTGCAGGTTTAGGGGCACCGCACACTTTTTTGGCTGTAGTGCAACGTACTTACCGCAGCTTTCAAAAAGTCCTTTTTCAAAGGGACTTCCACAGCGCCGGTATTACGAGTCTGCCTGGGAGGCCAAAAAGTGAGCGGTACAGCCTATACCACCAAGATCGATACCGTAAACTGAAAGTCAGTAGTTATGAGTTTTACGCTACAAAGCTGTAACATAAAACTCATAACTAAAGTGCTAAAAAGTACACTAACACCCATAAACTACCTATTAACCCCTAAGCCGAGGCCCTCCCGCATCGCAAACACTAAAATAAAATTATTAATCCCTAATCTGCTGCTACGTACATCGCCGCCACTATAATAAACATATTAACCCCTAAACCGCTGCACTCCCGCATCACAAACACTAGTTAAATATTATTAACCCCTAATCTGCCGCCCCTAACCGCTGCAACCTACCTACATTTATTAACCCATAATCTGCCGCCCCCAACGTCGCCGCCACTATACTAAATTTATTGAATGTTTGGTAGGTTTAGACTGTCTAGCTGGTGGGGAATCTAGCACACCTGAAGTAAACTTTATCCCAAAGTTTAAAGAGTTATAGTTAGTTGTAGTAGGTGGCGCAAAACAAGTTGCTATTCCCAATGTGTCTTACTGTAAATATGTGTGATAATATGTGGGCTCAATATATGTTAATGTTTTGATGAGTCCTAATTTTATATTCTCTTTTGGAAAAAAAATGGATGTCGAAACTATTTAAGAAATAAATATGATCCTTTATTTGATTATGGTAAATTTACCCAATAGTAGTGATGCTAAAAGTACAGTTAAACAAAAATTATTACAATTCTTTCAAAGTTTAAAAAATGACACCGGTGTCTCTATGTATAAAAATGTACATAATATATAAAAAATAAATTAAATTAAAATAATAACGTTGAAATCTTATAATTTATACAGTTTTGGGTTTATCACAAGTTGTAATTTCTAACAGAATGTTTGTAGATCCAATTTTATAGTGGATAAAACAATAGTTGCTGTATAGTTCATATAGGATACTTTGTTTCAAGTTTAGCTATGCAATTGAGATCTTATCTTAGGCAACTATATATCAAATGTAGAGGTATGTTGGTGCGATTTTTATCACACTATAATATAAGTATACAAAATAGTACCTTGAAGTGTATCTGTTTGATATCACTTTTGTGAGATAATTGCGGTTAAATAAACGCCGCTATGCCAGTGTTTTGATTAAGTTTCAAGATCAAGCTGGTGGCAGTTCTATATGAGCTGCTGGCGGTTAAATAAATGCCGCTTTGGTTTCCTCTTATTAGGTGGGCTTATCTGTTTGCTGCAAGAAAATTCACTTTTATATAAGTGTTTGGGTAGTTGTCGTGGCCGCTCAGTTACCTTATCCTTTGTCGGTCAGTGACCGATCGCGCTCTTAAGGGTTTCTTGGTGGGATCTTCGTTGCGGTTAAGTGCTAACCGTTTGCTGATGTTTTTTAAGTATCTCCGGTTTTTCTATTCTGTGGCTTGTCTGTCAGTCAGTGACCGATCACGATGGTATGGTTGTTGGATAACCTCCTGATGTGGAATTTTTGCGTGCCTTTCCGGTCTGTTGTTCCCAGGTTTCTTAGATGTCGGTCAGTGACCGACAGACAAGCCACAGAATAGAAAAACCGGATATACTTAAAAAACATCAGCAAACGGTTAGCACTTAACCGCAACGAAGATCCCACCAAGAAACCCTTAAGAGCGCGATCGGTCACTGACCGACAAAGGATAAGGTAACTGAGCGGCCACGACAACTACCCAAACACTTATATAAAAGTGAATTTTCTCCCAGCAAACAGATAAGCCCACCTAATAAGAGGAAACCAAAGCGGCATTTATTTAACCGCCAGCAGCTCATATAGAACTGCCACCAGCTTGATCTTGAAACTTAATCAAAACACTGGCATAGCAGCGTTTATTTAACTGCAATTATCTCACAAAAGTGATATCAAACAGATACACTTCAAGGTACTAATTTGTATACTTATATTATAGTGTGATAAAAATCGCACCAACATACCTCTACATTTGATATATAGTTGCCTAAGATAAGATCTCAATTGCATAGCTGAACTTGAAACAAAGTATCCTATATGAACTATACAGCAACTATTGTTTTATCCACTATAAAATTGTATCTACAAACATTCTGTTAGAAATTACAACTTGTGATAAACCCAAAACTGTATAAATTATAAGATTTCAACGTTATTATTTTAATTTAATTTATTTTTTATATATTATGTACATTTTTATACATAGAGACACCGGTGTCATTTTTTAAACTTTGATGAAGGAATTGTAATAATTTTTGTTTAACTGTACTTTTAGCATCACTACTATTGGGTAAATTTACCATAATCAAATAAAGGATCATATTTATTTCTTAAATAGTTTCGACATCCATTTTTTTCCAAAAGAGAATATAAAATTAGGACTCATCAAAACATTAACATATATTGAGCCCACATATTATCACACATATTTACAGTAAGACACATTGGGAATAGCAACTTGTTTTGCGCCACCTACTACAACTAACTATACTAAATTTATTAACCCCTAAACCTAAGTCAAACCCTAACCCTAACACCATCTAACTTAAATATAATTAAAATAAATTTAAATAAAACCTACTATTATTACCTAAATAATTCCTATTTAAAACTAAATACCTGTAAAATAAAACCTAAGCAAGCTACAATATAACTAATAGTTATATTGTATCTAGCTTAGGTTTTATTTTTATTTCACAGGTAAGTTTGTATTTATTTTAACTAGGTAGAATAGTTACTAAATAGTTATTAACTATTTACTAACTACCTAGCTAAAATAAATTCAAATTTACCTGTAAAATAAAACCTAACCTGTCCTACACTACCACCTAACCTTACACTACAATTAAATAAATTACCTAAATTAAATACAATTACCTTAATAACAAAAAAAACACTAAATTACACAAAATATTTTTTTTATCAGATATTTAAACTAATTACACCTAATCTAATAGCCCCCAAAAAAAAAAAAAAAACCCTAGCCTAAACTAAACTACCAATAGCCCTTAAAAGGGCCTTTTGCGGGGCATTGTCCCAAAGAAATCAGCTCTTTTACCTGTAAAAAAAAAATACAAACACCCCCCCCGACAGTAAAATTCACCACCCAACCAACTAACCCGCCAAATAAAATCCTAACTAAAAAAAACCTAAGCTCCCCATTGCCCTGAAAAGGGCATTTGGATGGGCATTGCCCTTAAAAGGGCATTTAGCTCTTTTTCAAGTGCCCAAACCCTAATCTAAAAATAAAACCCACCCAATTAACCCTTAAAAAACCCTAACCCCCGAAGATCCACTTACAGTTTTGAAGACCGGACATCCATCCTCAATGAAGCCGGCAGAAGTCTTCATCCAAGCCGGCAGAAGTGGTCCTCCAGACAGGCAGACGTCTTCATCCAGACGGCATCTTCTATCTTCATCCATCCGGCGCGGAGTGGCTCCATCTTCAAGACATCCGGCGCGGAGCATCCTCTTCAATCGACGTCTTCTTGCAGAATGAAGGTTCCTTTAAATGACGTCATCCAAGATGGCGTCCCTTGAATTCCGATTTGCTGATAGATTGTCTGAATAGGATTTTTTCAGGTAAAAGAGCTGATTTCTTTGGGGCAATGCCCCGCAAAAGGCCCTTTTAAGGGCTATTGGTAGTTTAGTTTAGGCTAGGTTTTTGTTTTTTATTTGGGGGGGGGGGGGCTTTTTTATTTTGATAGGGCTATTAGATTAGGTGTAATTAGTTTAAATATCTGATAATTTCTTTTTTATTTTCTGTAATTTAGTGTTTTTTTGGAATTTAGGTAATTGTATTTAATTTAGGTAATTGTAATGTAATGTTAATTAATGTAGTGTAAGGTTAGGTGTTAGTGTAAGACAGGTTAGGTTTTATTTTACAGGCAAATTTGTATTTATTTTAGCAAGGTAGTTAGTAAATAGTTAATAACTATTTAGTAACTATTTTACTTAGTTAAAATAAATACAAACTTGCCTGTAAAATAAAAATAAAACCTAAGCTAGATACAATGTAACTATTAGTTATATTTTAGCTAGCTTAGGGTTTATTTTATAGGTAAGTATTTAGTTTTAAATACAAATTATTTAGGTAATGATAGTAGGTTTTATTTAGATTTATTTTAATTATACTTAAGTTAGGGGCTGTTAGGGTTAGGGTTAGACTTAGGTTTAGGGGTTAATAAATTTAGTATAGTGGCGGTGTCGGGGGTGGCAGATTAGGGGTTAATAAGTGTAGGTAGGTTGCAGCAACATTGGGGGCGGGAGATCAGGGGTTAATAAATATAATGTAGGTGTCGGCGATGTTGGGGGCAGCAGATTATGGGTTAATAAGTATAATGTAGGTGTCGGCGATTACATATTAGGGGTTAATAAATATAATGTAGGTGTCATCGATGTCAGGGGCGGCAGATTAGGGGTTAATAAGTGTAAGATTAGGGGTGTTTAGACTCAGGTTCATGTTAGGGTGTTAGGTGTAAACATAAATTTTTTCCCCCCATAGGAATCAATGGGGCTGCGTTACAGAGCTTTACTCTGCTTTTTTGCAGGTGTTAGACTTTTTTTCAGCTGGCTCTCCCTATTGATGTCTATGGGGAAATCGTGCACGAGCATGTAAAACCAGCTTACCGCAGCTTTAAGCAGTGCTGGTATTGGAGTGCGGTATGGAGCTCAATTTTGCTCTACACTCACTTCTTGCGTGATAACGCCGGGTTTTTGTAAACCTGTAATACCAGCGCTCCAACGCGTTGAGATGGTAATATAAAATTACAAATTGTATATATATATAAAAAGTCTGCAATATACTTCCATTATTTATTTTGTCCCTTTTTCTTGTAATTCTATTCTGAAATTGTGAGCTTTTCAGTTTCTGTTAGAATTGGAAGTGCAGAACGCTGTTATATTCCACACAGCCATTGACAGCACACTCTAGTGACCTATTTTTAACTGTCCCTAACATGGGAGCTCTCATTATTTTATAGACACGAAAACTTTACACTTATTTTGTCAATATTTAAACAGCTAATGAAACTTTAAAAAATACATCTACGTTATTCTCAGAATAAACTTTTCTTTGACGGCATCATTCTATGTAGCATTTATTTAGTGTTCAATGTCCCTTTAAGAATGAAAGCCCTGTATGTGTTCATTTGTATGTCTGGTCCTCAGTATGTAAAATACATTACAACTCTGTATTTCTTGTGTGTTGATCGTACATTTTTTGAGCTATTAAGACAATACAAATGCACAAAAAAATGTAAGTCTCTTTTAAGGACTATTTTAAAAAGAAATGGTAGTTTAATGGCATTAAGGAGATCAAATACACATCTTTAAAAAGTGTGAAGTGCTACAAGGTAACTTAATCATGCTGGTGTTTGATCTTGAGAAGAGAAGACTGGTAAAAAGAAACACTGCACTATACCTGTAGTCTATAACAATATACATTTTTCAGTTTCATGTATTTTATTTGTAATACCAATTATATGTTTTATTGATAAGGAAAGTGTTATTCCAGTTTGAAAAGTGTTATATCTAAACACATGCACCGTTTATAAATGTTTAATGAGACAGACATCAGTATGCCAGTTGCTTAGCAAAGACTGCTAACTCAGCCAAGATCACTTTACGGATCATGTAAAATTTATTCCTCTAACCTATCTGCCTTAATATCTTCCTGTGACAAACAATGAGAATCAAATCAAAAGAATTTCTCTTTTTAGAAACACTAATTTTGCTTGTTTTACTTTTCGGATACAGCTTCTTTATTATGGTATTTGTCAGGTTTAGGTATTTTGTTAGCTAACTATTAAAATGTCAAATTTGTTTATATCCATCTATCTATCTATCTATCTATCTATCTATCTATCTATCTATCTATCTATCTATCTATCATCTATCTATTTATATTCATATTGCAGGGCTTGCAATTTCTACTAGTCCAGAATGAGTAAGAAATTGGACTTTATCCTATCTTTAACATTACACTGCAAAATGTGAACATATAAATGTACTCGCGGAACTTAAAAATAAAAAATGCAATCCATAATAAAAAGCTGCATATTGATTTAGCACAATTAATAGTGCCTTTGTGAATTCCACATCAATCAAACAGAGAAACCCTTTCTGCTGATATCTATTTTAAATGAATTAAACATTATCACATGACCACTCGCTCAGAGAGGACTAGCATATTTTACAGTTGTAGAACACACTGCAATATATATAATCAGTGGTTATAAATGCACTGTCAGCCGTATAGAAGAATTATACATACAAATGTATCAATTTATACATGTAATAATTAGATAAGTGCAATCCATGATATTATGCACTATTTACAGGCAAATAATAGGTTAATGGTTAACATGCTGCAGATGTCGCAAATAAAAAAAAAAATACTTATATGAAATTCTGTTAAACCAATAAACACACATATGTATGTGACATGAAGGAATAATAACATATAGACATATAGATGTGACTCATAATATGTTAATCAAAAGATAAAGATACAATTTATAAAAACAGGGGCTATAATGGAAAGTGCACAACACCTATACAAATATATATAGATTAAGGTAACACAGCATTTTTTATGTCAAACTAAATCAACCATTGCACTTTAGTAGGTGTGCTTTAGACTTTTATATAAAGATTAGTATAATGCAGCCCTGAATATAATTAAAAACAGTGGCCCCCTGAAGAGTCCCACAGTATTATGGTGCCAGCTGGGCCAATGAATGTAACATGTTATCAGTGTACTATGCATCATATCTATAGGTGCCTAAGGGGTCTTACACTAGTGTGTTTCTTCTGGTTAAAATGTAATGTACTACTTTTTATGATTTATTTTACCTGCTTTGCAAGTTTGAACTCTGACCTTTCAGAATTCTGCTCAGTGAGTATTTGATCAGTACATTAGTTAATCTTCACTTGGCTGTTGATGGTTGTTCAACTGGCTCACACAGAGGTGTTCTACTGGGCTACAGCTTTGTACACCTTAGCCATGGTGGATGGTTATGGCTCAGTGAGCGCATAGAGACAGAGAAGGTATTGAGTAGCAGCCAGGCTGATTGGAAGGGTGATGTAACCTGGGTGGTGGCCACTGCTCCATTGCAGGTCTGGGATAGGAGTTAGGTACTTACTTGGTTGCTACCATCTCTTGAAGTTAGTAATTTGAATTAAAAAATGTAGCCTTTATATTACCCTTTTTTCTAATAAATTGACCGTGATCAATCATAACATTTTTCGACTTTTGTGGCCCTCTAAACTATATATGACATTCTACACTGTTTAGAATGGCCTGCCATATCTTTGCAAATGGAATAACTTTCCCTACAGCTGCTACAGCTGCATAATTTGCAAAATACACTCAACTGTGGTTGTAATAAATTCCGTTGATCTATAACCATGTTTTGGTAGTAGTTTTTTAGCAGTAGGGTAAACTTATAGCTCATAAACTCTGCAATTAGTACATACATTTCATGCAGCACTCACTTCATATTCAAATATTTCTCCTCCCAAAGTCACTACTCATCTGGTAATTTAAGAAGCTTCAAAAATGCTTTGACAAGATATACGTTGAAATGAACAATTTCATTGTGTTATCAGTATTTTAAATGTTGTAAAAACAGTAGAAAACAAAGACAGTATAAAGCATTAAAAGGACATATGAAAAATATGCTGAAAAATATTTATATTAGGATTGGAATTCAGTCAGATAATATATTTTGATGTTATGTCTCATATATAATGTTTCCAAGGAGACTATGGAAAACAATATAGAAATGTTTAACATCCTTGGAATTCTAGAATTTTGTATTTTTATTCCATGTTGTTAGTGCCTTTACTGAATATCAGTATCATTTTTTAGTCTCCTTTATTCAGTCTTTAATACATTTGTCAGATAACATTTCATTATTTTTATTTAAGTGTTGATATAATATTATTCCCCACAATCCTTAGCTGTCTCTACAGGATTTCAATAGATATTAATGACACCTATTGACCATGTACATGTTTCATTTTAAATGATGTTCTTTGTCATGGGCCTCTTTTCCTATCAATTTAAATTTCCATGTCTAGTTGTTGTGTGCTAGTGCACATTTTTATTCTTTATTTTCCAACCCATTATAATCCTTAGGAAGAGTCATTATTTGAAGTATAAAATCCACTTAAATTAAGCATATTACCCCAGCAACAAAGTTAAACACATGATTAAAATTCTGCGCCTGCATAGTGTTTTGCTGCACCAGACGATGAGCCAATCAGGGTTACCATACATATGTATCCTTTAATTACTTAGTGCTTCATAATCTGGAATAACACTGAAGATGACATAGGGGCTGAATTATCATTGTGCGAGTGGACATAATTCGATATTGCGGATCATGTCCGCTGCACATCGATAAATGCTGAAAGCATACGCTGTCGGCATTTATCATTGCACCAGCAGTTCTTTTGAACTGCTGGTGCAATGCCGCTCCCTGCAGATTCACGGCCAATCGGCCGCTAGCAGGAGGTGTCAATCAACCCAATCATATTCAATCAGGTTTATTTGTGGTGATGTCTGTTCGCTGCCTCAGAGGAGGCGGACAGGTTATGGAGCAGCGGTCTTTAGACCGCTGCTTTATAACTTGTGCTTCTGGTGAGCCTGAAAGCTCGCCAGAAACACGGGGCATCAAGCTCCATACGGAGATTGATGAATATGCCCCTGAGCGTGCAACTTTGAGTTTGATGTTGATCATAATCCATTAAAGTCTATGGGATTTTTTTTAGATAAATCATTTTCTAATGGTTTGTGATTAACCCCCTATGTGTTTAACTTATTAGAAGAAGTTAAGCAGTAAAAGCATAGCAAAGAAATTGTGTTACAACATTATATAATACAAATAAATGATATATATGACATATATAACAGAAGTAAAGTCTACATGTAGCAGGCCAGCAACAAACGTTACTAACCAACAGTATAAATTAATTAATACTGAAGGGTTTTTGAGAAGTAGAGTGGGCCCCAGTAACATTGATGGATTAGTGCTTTAAACTTTTTCATCCTTCAGCCGTCTTATCTCTGCAATAAGTTAGAGAAGAGATTTAATTTAAGCAAACAACCTCAGATAAGAAAGAATGATTAGTTTTTTTTTAATCCTAATAACCCAGATGCATAAATGATTTTCTAAATGCTACTTGCTATATGCAAGGTTATGATCAAACTCGTGTTTTATTATCAGGAGATCTCTTGAAATTGTAAATTCCTAAAAACAATAGCTTCATAGGGCTGTATAGTACTACTGCAATGTAGTTTTCAAAGCAATGTATGTTTAAAGAATGTTTAGAACCCTTTGCAAAGCACCCAATGCTGATTTAGGAACTTACATATGTGTTGATTGTTGGGTACACACTGCGCACTAGCTAATGTATGGGAGTATGCCTACCAATCACTGGGTAGGTACATTCACAGCCTCTCAGAACCTTGTGGAAATTTTAAAAGTGCAGAACCCCCACCTCCTTTCCTCTCACTTTGTTTTTTTCTTTCTTTAATGGACATCTTGCTTTTGTGTAAAAATTGAGTTTGAACCATGCTTCATAGAGAGGATGAAAAGCAGATTGTGCAACCTAAACCAATTCCAAACTACAGTACTAATATGCAACACTAAAGCAAATGCCGAGGTCCAAATTATATATGACACCAAAAAAATAAATTAAAAATAAATAAAGGAAACAACTTACATTTGTGTTGTTGCTTCCCATGACTACTCCAAATCATCAGCAAAACAAGAAAATACAGTTTGATATTCTAAGCAGTCACTTACATATAAGTTTAAAGGGACATGAAAGTCAAAGGAAAATTTTCATGGTTTAGATGGCGATCAACAAATCTGTTTAAAATTTAGGAGCTAGACAGTGATATTTTCATATAGATAGATATATGAAGAATAACCCAAAAGTAAGGAGCAAGGGTGAAAATTCTAGGAGCCAGTGGCTCTATGGCTACTGGTTTTGTCAAGCCATGAGATAGAGCATGCAATTTTAATAGACTTTTCAGTCTACTTCCCTTTTAGTTCTCTTGGTATCCTTTGGCAATACCTAGTCAGGTTCAGGAGCAGCAGTGCATTACTGGGAGTTAGCGTGTGATTGGTGGCTAAAGACATTCACCTCTTGTAGTGCATTGCGGCTCTGGAGCTGAGTTAAACTATTTGTTTACTCTTTTTACATTGCTATATTCAAGCAAGAGTGGTATAATTACATGCTCTAACATTAAAGCATTTTTTTTGTGTGTTTTATGTACCTTTAAATTCTTGGGCTTCTCAATTTCTCCAAAACTTTAATTAGATGTGTCTTAAAATTTCCCTAGTAGAAAGAGAAAAACTCACTTTGGGTAGCACTGCATACAATGGACTAGCATCTCTTAATGGAAAATGTAAGTTGGGTGTAATATAATAACTCAATATTATTATTTCCAGGTAAAAAGACCCAACGCATTTTACAATACAGGAGACACACACCATCCTTAGGAGATACTCTGAACTGTATAATATGTCTTATAAGACCTGTCACATGACTGTTAGTTGCTTACATTAAAACGCTATTTTAGTAGGTCTCTATGTGTTAACCCCTTGAGTGCTAACGACGGCTCAGAGACGCCGCTAGCACTCACCTGCCTTGAGAGCAATCTGGGGGCTCCCATCAACTCCCACCCCCCTAAACCCCTTTGTGGGGTTTATACATTTATGGAACAGAAAATGCACAGATAATGGAAAATGTTAACACAAAAATCTCAATGCAAATGACATAAGAACAAAAATACTCTCCTTATGTAGCAGACCGCTGCCTTCGTGCAATCTCTCCCAAGGGTCTGTAATAAATAGTGTTGTGGAATATAGATGGTGCAGGTCCTATAGGATTCTTTCTGACTTTTTGCAGATCTCTAATGGTAAAGGAGAAAGGCTTGATGTGTTTGTATATACAGGGAGTGCAGAATTATTAGGCAAATGAGTATTTTGACCACATCATCCTCTTTATGCATGTTGTCTTACTCCAAGCTGTATAGGCTCAAAAGCCTACTACCAATTAAGCATATTAGGTGATGTGCATCTCTGTAATGAGAAGGGGTGTGGTCTAATGACATCAACACCCTATATCAGGTGTGCATAATTATTAGGCAACTTCCTTTCCTTTGGCAAAATGGGTCAAAAGAAGGACTTGACAGGCTCAGAAACGTCAAAAATAGTGAGATATCTTGCAGAGGGATGCAGCACTCTTAAAATGGCAAAGCTTCTGAAGCGTGATCATCGAACAATCAAGCGTTTCATTCAAAATAGTCAACAGGGTCGCAAGAAGCGTGTGGAAAAACCAAGGCGCAAAATAACTGCCCATGAACTGAGAAAAGTCAAGCGTGCAGCTGCCAAGATGCCACTTGCCACCAGTTTGGCCATATTTCAGAGCTGCAACATCACTGGAGTGCCCAAAAGCACAAGGTGTGCAATACTCAGAGACATGGCCAAGGTAAGAAAGGCTGAAAGACGACCACCACTGAACAAGACACACAAGCTGAAACGTCAAGACTGGGCCAAGAAATATCTCAAGACTGATTTTTCTAAGGTTTTATGGACTGATGAAATGAGAGTGAGTCTTGATGGGCCAGATGGATGGGCCCGTGGCTGGATTGGTAAAGGGCAGAGAGCTCCAGTCCGACTCAGACGCCAGCAAGGTGGAGGTGGAGTACTGGTTTGGGCTGGTATCATCAAAGATGAGCTTGTGGGGCCTTTTCGGGTTGAGGATGGAGTCAAGCTCAACTCCCAGTCCTACTGCCAGTTTCTGGAAGACACCTTCTTCAAGAAGTGGTACAGGAAGAAGTCTGCATCCTTCAAGAAAAACATGATTTTCATGCAGGACAATGCTCCATCACACACGTCCAAGTACTCCACAGCGTGGCTGGCAAGAAAGGGTATAAAAGAAGAAAATCTAATGACATGGCCTCCTTGTTCACCTGATCTGAACCCCATTGAGAACCTGTGGTCCATCATCAAATGTGAGATTTACAAGGAGGGTAAACAGTACACCTCTCTGAACAGTGTCTGGGAGGCTGTGGTTGCTGCTGCACGCAATGTTGATGGTGAACAGATCAAAACACTGACAGAATCCATGGATGGCAGGCTTCTGAGTGTCCTTGCAAAGAAAGGTGGCTATATTGGTCACTGATTTGTTTTTGTTTTGTTTTTGAATGTCAGAAATTTATATTTGTGAATGTTGAGATGTTATATTGGTTTCACTGGTAAAAATAAATAATTGAAATGGGTATATATTTGTTTTTTGTTAAGTTGCCTAATAATTATGCACAGTAATAGTCACCTGCACACACAGATATCCCCCTAAAATAGCTATTACTAAAAACAAACTAAAAACTACTTCCAAAACTATTCAGCTTTGATATTAATGAGTTTTTTGGGTTCATTGAGAACATGGTTGTTGTTCAATAATAAAATTAATCCTCAAAAATACAACTTGCCTAATAATTCTGCACTCCCTGTACTCAGTAATAATAGTGCAGTATACTAACTCCATATAATCTGTATATTCAGCCTGTCTGAGTAAAGGAGCCCCTCAATAGGTGAAGCACAGCCAATCTTTGAAAAGGACCCCTCAATAGGTGAAGCACAGCCAAACTGAGGAAAAAGGTGAATACTCCGTTGGTGAAATAGTAGAACGCTCCATGTAAAAGCAAGTAGTAACTTACTCCATTGGAAATCAAAATCCAGTGTTGTCACAGCAAGAACAGCACGAAGCACAAATATAGAATAAAAACAAAGCTTTAATGTAGCTCAACGCGTTTCAACGATAAAATTTATTTTTCAGGAGCAGATAAAAACAAATGAATAGTTGCTGGGCATCAAACGTGAGTATACTGCACTCTTATTACTGAGTATATTTAAACACATCAAGCCTTTCTCCTTATACATTTATATAGCAAGGGAATGCCATGGAAAAATTACCACTGCTGTAGCAAATTATAGCATTTAGTCCCTTTACTCCCCTGTACTACTTATACTGCACTAAAAACTTCCTTTATTTCATACAGGCTTTAGAATGTATTGACAAAGCTTTATATTGCAATATTGTAAGGAAATATTAAAGGGACATAATACTCATATGCTAAATCACTTGAAACTGATGCAGTATAACTGTAAAAAGCTGACAGGAAAATATCACCTGAGCATCTCTATGTAAAATAGGAAGATATTTTACCTCACAATCTCCTCAGCTCACCAGAGTAAGTTCTGTGTAAAAAGTTATACTCAGCTGCTCCCAGCTGCAGGTAAAAAAAATTAAAAAATGAAGAAATGAACAGCAGCCAATCAGCATCAGCAGTGCTGAGGTCATGAACTCTTACTGTGATCTCATGAGATTTGACTTAACTCTCATGAGATTTCATAGTAAGCTTCCTTTACCTGATTGGTGAAATAATATGAGAGTTCACGATGCTCATCCCTTCAGTTGTCCCGGGACAGACAGACTAATATGCTGCTTAGAAATCCTTTACAATGGGAGGTGGCTACTGAGGATTTTTTGAGGTAAAATATCTTTCTTTTTTACATAGAGATGTTCAGGTGATATTTTCTAGTCAGCTTTTTACAGCTATGCTGCATCACTTTCAAGTGTTTAAACATTTGGGTATTGTGGCCCTTTAATATTAGCCTTTAGATGGAATATTACTCACATGAATTAGAGCTGATATGAACTCTATAGTGTAACAGTTTGTAGTATGATTAATTGGTTCATACTCTACCACAATGCAGTCGGTAACACTGGCATTGTCTGTTTTCCCTTTTCTTTCTGAGGTCATCAACATCACTGAAGCTTTCCTAAATGCCTTCTGATATATATATATATATATATATATATATATATATATATATATATATATATATATATATATATATATATATATATATATATATATACTCAATTATTACACTTATTTAGTTTTGTTATTGTTTTTGTGATATTGTACACTTTAATTTTATCATTTTTAATTATATGTTCTAGTTATTTAAAGACCCCCCTCCCAACAAAAATTAAAAAGTATTATTTTTATTCTTATTGTTATTATTTGTATTTATACTCCTCCAAACTACCTGAAGAGGTGATAATTCCCTTTCAATCAATGTCTCCTGTGCGTTTTTTTTATTTATTTTTTTATTAGAAATTAAGGGAACTATTTTAAAGTTTTTATTTCTGGCTTCCTTCATCCAGCTTCCTTTCCTAAGAGGGTACACCAGTACAGTGAGACATTATTGTTTACATTTTAGGAGTTCCAATATATTTATTTCAAATTTAATACACCAAGTGATCAAAATGACATCATCCTTATGAATACTTTGCAAATAATCTAGATTCTTATATTTTTTTACTTCACTAACGTTATTTTGCTTTATATGTGTTGACAGGTGACCTACCAGCCGGCCAACATTGAAACTCTGTATACAGTTACAACAACTGCTTATGATGCCAAGGTGTCTAACCTTTCCCCTGGAACTGAGTACTCATTTCAAGTCAGAACTGTAAGAGCAGGTCTCTGTAGCACTGCTATAGAAAAACTAGTTACTACAAGTAAGTTACAGTTTCAAAAGATGCAAGTTATATTAATCATGTTTATTAATATTAGTTATAAGGATTTGAGACCATTTTTAAACATACCAGCATATGTTACTGTAGAGATTATATGCCATAAACGTAGCTCTTGGTGTATTGTTTGATTTCTAACTTCTGACAAATGGAAGATAAGATTGAGTAAAAGTTGGGTGAATTCACTGTTGCATTGTGATATCACCTTAGGTTAAAGTGATGGTAAACTTTATAGATCCAGAATCTATTTTAGAGGGAATGTAATGTATCACTTCCAATGAAGATATAACTTACTTTTTAATCTAGCGGTGCCACTCTAATACCCTGCACTATGGCTCCCCACTTCAAAACTCATATTTTTTGTGAGCTAATGGTATGAAATGTTCTCCAATCGGCCATCTAGCTACAAAAAAGTGTCATACAGCTAGAACTCTGATTGGAGAACAGTTCAAACGATTAGCTCACCAAAAATATGAGTTTTGAAGTGGGTGGCCAGAGTGCTGGGTATTAGAATGGCACAGCTAGATTAAAAAGTAAGTTACAGTGTATCTTCATTAGAAGTGATCAATTAAAGTCCATCTAAAATATTGCTTAGATTCTGGAACTGATTTTAAAACATGTAAAGCTTACCATCACTTTAATAAAGAACATATAGATGTGTTTTTATTATGACCTCAAACAGAATATGGGTGTTTTTGTTTCTGCAAATAAAAAAAAAAACCCACAAATACAAGAAGCAAAAGAGGAGGCCAATAATGCAATATAATTTGTGCACCAGATACAGTAGATAGAAATAAAAGTTCACTCACAAGTAAAATAAAGCTCCTGATGTTGCTTGTCAGATGTTCAGGATAAACTAGCAACTTCACACCTTGCTGGATCTCACAGTAGCTGCTCCTCCGTTCATCACAGTGGACCCACAGTTGGTGGTATAAATTATCAAACCTTCTCAACAGCCATATAATAAAAAAGGGGAAAAGTCTGGATACAAACAAAACTGAGTAAAATAAGTAAAAAACAAACAAAACAGAAAACATATACTCATAAAAAAGGGTATTTATTTTAAAAAAGTTTAAAAATTTGGCTCATACCACAAGTTTTTATTTTTGAATTAATATTATACCTATACTTTACTACAGGGGTGATCAACCTTGGCCCTGCAGAGGTTTTGGAACTACATTTCCCATGATGCTCAGACACTTTAAGTTCTTCATACTTATAAATGCTAAAACATTCTTTGTTTCAAGTAATGTTAATGAGTCTAAGGGGCCTATCTATCAAGCTCTGAACAGAGCTTTAAGGCCCGTTGAAGACTCGCCAGAAACACCAGTTATGAAGCAGCGGTCTAAAGACCGTTGCTCCATAACCCTGTCCGTCTGCTCTGAGCAGGCGGACAGAAATCGCCGGAATTCAACTCGATCGAGTACGATCGGGTTGATTGACACCCCCCTGCTGGTCGCAAGTCTGCAGGGGGCAGTGTTGCACCAGCAGCTCTTGTGAGCTGCTGGTGCAATGCTGAATATGGAGAGCGTATTGCTCTCCGCATTCAGTGATGTCTGTCGGACCTGATCCGCACTGTTTGATCAGGTCCGACAGACATTTGTTAAATAGGCCTCTAAGTCCTCAGTTACAAATAAAACACAAATACAAGAAGCAAAAGGGGAGGTCAATAATGCAATATGATTTGTGCACCAGATAGCTGGAAATGTAAAATAAAGCACCTGATAGTCAGCTCGAAAGCAGAAATGTGATGGTAGTTCATTGCTGCTCTGGAGCGGACTATAAATATATGTTTGCTTGGGTTAAACACATATGTATATGCAACCAATAGTACATAATAAAATGCACTAACACACTAGACACTTAGGGCCAGTTTATGGGTGGCGCGCTAAGAGTTATGCGCAAGTGATATTGGGTTTATTGTGACTGTTTGCGCACATCGCATGTAGCGCTCATATTTCAAGTTGAAAGTAAATGCAAGAGCACAGTTGAAGTTAACTGTTTCATGAAACAAAAAAGTATCACAAAACACATCAAAAATACATTACAAAGTATAGTTACACTCATAGTAACATCAACACATATGTAATCAAATTAAAAAAAAAAAAAAAAGATTGCCCAAAATAGTTATAAGGGCTCAAAGATATGAAGTCTCAGGTGTTAGAAAAATAAGGCAGACAAACCATAGAGATGTGTACATATGTATTTATATGTGTATATATGTATTTACAGACACATATAAACACATAAATACTTACATACACGTACAAGTAGGATTTTTCCACTTTTTGCTCTATTCTAACTCCAGCTTTTTTCAACTTGTAATACGTGCGCTTCCCTACGTACGCAAAAATTCCCCCCAATCAACCCCAATCCTTTTCCTTTGCTGAACATGCATAGTTATTGTCTCCCTCCTTCCACATGTGACAAGCACAATCGCACATTTGTAATAATGATAAAGATTACCGCTGATATAATACTGATATTACCATATGATATGAACGTTGGAAACCAACCTCACTTACCACATAATACATATAAACTCAAATGGTTAAGACTAACCATTCTATGTTGTATTGTTTGGTTTTTAGTGTGGGATCTTCTGTGCAGCTGTGTTTTGATTAAGGGCTTTATTCAACTACACTAAAAGTGACTCTGTGCATATGAATTTTGCAGAAATTATTTATTACAGTTACAAAAGGGTAAGCAATGTCTTGCCAATCTTCAAAATGATTTATTCAGTATACTAATCCTTGCTTAATCTTCTTTGGCAAAAAGAACTGTACCACTCTGCACCTTTTGTTTTGTGCCAGTGTGTTTTGGATTCAGTTCTTTCAGCCCATTGAATTGACTCAAGTAAAGTGATATTAGTGAGATACTGCTCACTCTTGGAGTGCCACAGTCATGGAATAGTTTTTCCATTTCATATATTAAGTGTTGTTTTTTTTGTGTAGTGCTGGTACACCTTAAATTGTAGCAATAGGGTTCTTGAACTTGTGAATACGGTAAAGCAGATATATCATGGGATTTGGCTATTGTGACTTTAATCAATAAATGTTTTGGGAAAAAACACCCATTTCTTGAGGTTACAGAGTAATTTATAGAGATAATGCAATGCACCAAGATTGGACCCACTGTCAGATGCACATTAGCACCAAGATGGTCGCTGCATCAAACTGCCTGACAAAAAAGAAAACATGGCACTGGATACTATAAAGCAAAATATGAAGCAACAAGATCCTAACATGTTTTGCAAGACACTGTAATGTATTGAAAGTGAGTTATAAACATGGCTTAAGATTTATTTACAAATAAAGCCACTTATTGATTTAATGGTATATTGTGGTGTCTATATTTAGATGGAGAGGTGTGTTTTACACTCTTCAATAAATAGGGTCATAAAGTGTTGAAAATACTATGCTACGGGTGACTTTTCCAGGCTGCGATCAAGATGGCAAACATCTGCTGATAAATCCACTGTTTAATTGCAAGCTAAATCTCCATCTATTGAAAACTGAAATTGATTCTAGAAGTTTTGTACAGGCTGTATTATTTAAAATGAATATGGCTGACAGAGGCCTTTACAACTATCAGACCATCTCGGGCCTGGAGGAGTGATGAATATGTGCCCCCTAAGCCATCCAGCTCAGAGGCCTCACCACTTGAGCTAGATAAGAATCCAGTAGCCCAAATCGCCTCTGTGGGCAATCGACCCTCTAAATTTACACAGGATGACATGGTTCCCATTGGAGTGCTCTTCTTGAATCAGAGGAGAGGAGACCCTACAGACCTCAATCATTTTCATATACATACCTTGCCTGCTGGGATCTCTGACCTGTGGGTACCCATGTTTCCGTGTGTTACAGCTCATGCAGAAGATCCATGTGTCGCTTCTAGATGTCAAGTTCAGGCCTATCTACCGGAGATAATTGCAGATTTGCATTGAGACCTATTTATTTGTTATCCTTTATTGGAGATGTTGAAAGATGCAGTACGGAATGACCAGTCTCCTGAGGATTTAGTGCCTTTTGGTGAGTGCAGATCAGACATTACTTTTTCCACTTATATGTTTCATAGGCATATACAGCTTGATCTTTTAAATATCAGCAGTTATTTAAATTCAAATTTGAATTAAAATTTAAATATAGGTATTCCGGATTAACATGCATTAATGTTTGTTAATATTGCTAATCCAGTTCATAGTGTTTGTCCAGTACCTCCGTAATGCATCAAGTGGAAATTTGGGTGTCTCAGTGGTTAATGGTTTTAATCAATTATGAGTGTATTTTATCTTTAAAAATGCAAGGGGCAAAGTCTCTAACAGCTATGAGTCTGGCTATCACCAAAACGCGTAAGCTGGGAGATTTTTGCTAGCCGATGATGTCTGATATTTATGCCATTTGTTCTGTTATGGATTTTTAACTTGGATTATTAAAAGTTACAGTTTACCCTTTTGGCGGCACACACTTTTATTGTACTGATATACAGCTTGATGTCTGACTGCTAGGATTCAGCCTTCTGAAGTGTATAATGTGAGCCATTTTTATGTTTGTGGAATAGGATAATATCCAGACAATTTGTTTAATGGCTACAGTTCTAATTTTATAGATATTTATGTATACCCTGTTGTTTTGTTTGTAAAATATTTGTTATTTTGTACTGTTTTTGTTGAAACAGGTCTATCCTATAGTTTACCTTAAAACTTACTTTACAACCCTTTCTTAGTCTATATATTACTAGATGCCAAGCTGGACATTGGGTCTTTTAGATGTTATTTAAGAGGATGTGGAGCTATTCTACTTGTTCATTTTGCAGGATATTCTTTACCATGATAGTTTTACATTGCAATATCTGCCCAAATCTCTTATTTACCATTTTATAAAGTTGCATTTCTCTACAGTTTTGTTTTTGCAAGATTTGGTTACTAGTGTAATCTAGTTTTTGCTTGGTAATTCAGATGCCTAATGGTCTCTCTTATGTCCCTATTTCTTTTATACCTATTTTCAGTACATATATGCCGATGCTCCCTTGCCAGGGGCTGGGGCAATGGAATGTATTCATTTCAGAATCTCATATCTGTCAAATATTAATTATTAAATAGGTCTTATGATATTGTATCATACTACAATATTGTCTATGGATTCATCTAGTATACCATTCCATATAGCTCTCTTAGCTGGACATCGCTTCACATATTTCTTTCAATATACATCAAGCTTTGGGAATTGTAAAAAAAATGTCCCCCTATAATTTAGTAGTGGATTGCTTCTTAATTCATGCTTTAGTTCCCCCACATTAAAGTACATCCCACGAGACATTATTACTTATAATTAGATTGCCAAACATAGACATGTGCATTTCGTTTCGGCCAAATTTAGTTTTCGGACGAATTTTGGCCCATTCGGAGATTCAAATGCATCCGAATTTCCGAATTGGGACCATAACTAAAATATCGAAAAATTCCAAAAATGAATAAATTAGTTTCCGAATTTTCAGATCCATTATTCATATTCGGAATTTTTCATTGTTCTTATCTAAACCACAGTTCCCTGACATTGCCGAAACTAAACCTTTTAACCCCTAAACCGACGTTCCCAAACATTGCCAACACTAATTGAAACACTAAATAAACCTATTAACCCCTAAACCGCCATTCTTAAACATCACCAACACTAACTAAACCGCCGTCCCCAAACATCGCCAACACTAACTAATCCTATTAACCCCTAAACCGCCAGCCCCCACATCGCAACAACCTAAATTAAACTATATTAAACCCCAAAACTTAACACCCACTAACTTTAACATAATTAAAATAAACCTAAATTAAAGTTACAATTATTAACTAACTACCTATTTAAAAATAAATACACTTACCTGTGAAATAAAAATAAAACCTATGCTAGCTACAATATAACTATTTACTAACTACCTACTAAAGTAAAAACGAACTTACCTGTGAAATAAAAATAAAACCTAAGCTTAAACTAATAAAATCTAACATTACTAATAATAAAAAAACCTAACATTACTAAAAATAAAAAAAAACTAAGATTACTAAAAAATTTAAACTTTAATTACAAAAAATAATAAACGTTAAAATTACAAAAAATAAAAAAACTACCATTACAAATAATAACAAACAAAATTATCCAAAATAATAACAATTATTCCTATTCTAATATCCCGTTTTAAAAAAAAAAAAAAAAAAAACACCCCAAAATAAAAAAACCCTAATCTATAATAAACTACCAAGGGCCCTTAAAAGGGCCTTTTGTAGGGCACTGCCCTAAAGTTAACAGCTCTTTTGCAAACAAATACAAACACCCCTAACATTACAAACCCCCACCCCCCCAAACCCACAAAATAAAAAAAACCTAACTAAAGAAAAACTAATATACCCATTGCCCTTAAAAGGGCATTCAGCTCTTTTACTGCCCTTAAAAGGGCATTCAGTTATTTTTCGGCCATTAAAATAAAAAAAGCCCTAATCTAAAAAAAAAAAAAACACCCCCAAAAAAATACCTAACACTAACCCCAAAATCAGTACTCACAGTTGCTGAAGTCCGGTGAAAGATCTTCATCCCTTCGGCGAAGCGTCTTCATCCAGGCGGCTCCATCTGTATCCATCGCGGGACTGGCATCTTATATCTTCATCCCAGCGGAGGCAGAGTGGTCAGTGGATGCGCGGTAGCGGAGGTCCATCGGTCCAACGTGGAGATTCTGTTAAGGGTAATGCTCATACAAATGCCCTTCTCAGGGCAATGGGTAGATTAGTATTTTTTTATTTTGTGGGTTTGGGGGCTGGGTGTTTGTAATGTTAGGGGGTGTTTGTTGTAATTTATTTGGCAGAAGATCTTTTAACTTTAGGGCAATGCCCTACAAAAGGCCCTTTTAAGGACCATTGGTAGTTTTTTTTTTTTTTTTAAATGGGGTATTAGAATAAGAATTATTTTTATTATTTTGGATAATTTCGTTTGTTATTTTTTGTAATGTTTTTTTTTTATTTTTGGGGTGTTTTTTTTTTTTTTTTAAGATTAGGCATTTTTTATTTTTAATTGGCCGAAAAAGAGCTGAATGCACTATTAAGGGCAATGCCCATACAATTGCCCTTTTTCGGGGCAATGGGTAGATAAGGTTTATTTTTATTTTGTTGGTTTGGGGGGTAGGGGTTTGTAATGTTTGGGGGTGTTTGATTTTATTTTTCTGCAAAAGAGCTGTTAACTTTAGGGCAATGCCCTACAAAAGGTCATTTTAAGGACCCTTGGATAATTTTGTTTGTTATTTTTTGTAATTGTAGTTTTATTTTTTTAGTAATCTTAGGTTTTTTATTTTTAGTAATGTTAGGTTTTTTATTTTTTAGTAATGTTAGGTTTTATTAGTATAAGCTTAGGTTTTATTTTAATTTTACAGGTAAGTTGGTATTTATTTTTAAATAGGTAGTTAGTTAAAAATTGTAACTTTAATTTAGGTCTATTTTAATTATGTTAAAGTTAGGGTTAGTTAGGTTTAGGGATTAATAGAGTTTAATTTAGGTTTTTGCAATGTGGGGGGCGGCGGTTTAGGGGTTAATAGGTTTAGTTAGTGTTTTAGTTAGAGTTGGCGATGTGGGTGTACGGCGGTTTAGGGGTTAATAGTTTTAGTTAGTGTCGGAACTGCGGTTTAGGGGTTAATAGGTTTAGTTAGTGTTTTAGTTGGTGTATGCGATGTGGGTGTATGGCGGTTTAGGGGTTAATAGTTTTAGTTAGTGTCGGGGAACTGTGGTTTAGGGGCTAATAGGTTTAGTTAGTATTGGCAACTTTTCGGAACGGCAGTTTAGGGGTTAATAGGTTTATTTAGTGTTTTAGTTAGTGTTGGCGATGTCGGGGGAACTGCGGTTTAGGGGTTACTAGGTTTAGTTAGTTTCGGCGATATTTGGGAACGGCGGTATAGGGGTTAATAGGTTTAGTTAGTGTCGGCGAACTGCGGTTTAGGGGTTAATCATTTTATTTAGTGATTTAGTTAGTGTCGGCGATGTTGGGGAACTGCAGTTTAGGGGTTAATAGGTTTAGGTAGTGTTGGCAATGTGGAGGGCAACGGTTTAGGGGTTAATAGGTTCAGGTAGTGTTCGTGATGTGGGGGGACAGCGGTTTAGGGGTTAATAGCTTTATTTAGTGGCGGCGATGTGGGTGGCGGCGGTTTTAGATAATTTTGTTTCGGCAATCGCCGGCATATTAGTTATATTTAGTTGAATAATTTTTTTGGTTCCTTTTGTTTTTTCGGATCCATTATTTATTCATATGCATTATTCTATTCTAAACTTCGGAATAGAATAATGCATATGAATAAAGAATGGATCCGAAAAAACGAACCGATATGAAAAAAAGATTTAACTTAACATAATTAATTTGCCGAAACTAAATTATTTTTTTAACTAATGAAAATGAAACAAAACATTTTTAGTTTGAGTATTTAGGCAGAGGTGATAATTTAATGCTTTTAAATGAGGCTTAGTCTTCCCTTATTGAAATCCCATTGTGGGTGTTGACAAACATTCTATCCATTATAGCTTTGTGAACCTCTGATTTGGTCTGTTTGTGTTAATCCTTTGAAATCATTGATACCTCATTTTATATATTGCCCTCCATATTTTATTTGATAAGCTGAGGGTTTATATCAATATAGCTGAGAGCTATGCTAAGTTGAGAATCTTTGTAATTGAGTGGCAGACATACAGTTTTACCATGCAATACCAATGATAGGTCTATTATTTCTTATGGGGGTCCACTAGTAGCCTTATAGGTAATCATAATATGAATATTTTCCATATATAAGCATCTTTACATTACTTTGCATTTGAGACCCAAGAGTGGTTTCCTCTATCTCAAAATACCTTCTGTCTCTTCAATAGCCTCACAGGTTTTTGAGGTTAATGGGGTCGATTTATCAAAGGCTTTCGCTAGCCTTCAACCCCCTATGACTACAGCTTCTCACAAGCAGTCCGTATTTAACAAGCAATGGTCATGAGACTGCTGCTTACCTAATCTCTCGCTGCCTCTTAGGTGGAGAATTTCAATCTCCCCAGTCTCTTCCGACCGGGGAGATTGACAGCTCCTACCCGCATATGACTGGCTTTGCGCGGGCAGGGGGCGGCGTTGAACAAGAGCCTAAAATTGCATTTTTGTGCAATGCTGAATTCCGGCAGTAGAATTCAGGCCGCCAGAGGCGAGCTGCGGCTAACAAGGGCGCGTATGTACACCCCTGTCCGCTGCAGTTTGATAAATTGACCCCAATGAGTGGCCTCAATTGGTATAGTGTTTGATTCTTTCCTAATTAAGATTTATTTATTTTTCTCTGATGATTATTCTTTATATCAGTGTACCTAGGAACATGTTTATTTTATATGTTTATCTGCTACTCAGTAGAGTCTTAAGCTATATGTTGGTGTAGTTTATGTACTTTTATTTGTAATTATCTTATTGTTCTTATCTAACAAGCAGATATCAAGATGATTTGATGCTGTGCTGAATGTATCTGTCTTTGTATTAATCAAAAAGTATTTCAGATGTTAAAAGCTGTCGGTTTTATTAGATTACATTGAAACTGTAAAGCTTCCGATTTCATTTGTTATGGAAAAGTTTATATTATTCTCATAAAAAAGCAGCACACTAACTAAAACTATTTAAATTGAAACTAAAAGATCATTATCTTTTATGTATTTCCTTCTAATGCTCATTGGGTGAAATGAACATCTTTCTGAAGCTCATAGACTGATAAGTACTTCTTGTTATTGCTAGAGCAAAGGAAATTCCTGGCACTCATGGGGTTGAGATAATAAAAACAATTTTATTGAAAAAGGTTAAAGAATCAAACATGGATGAGCCTCCTGATCCACTAGCACGTAATCACAGTAACTCTCTGATTACATGATTACCCATTTAAACTGTTTTCAGCCAATCACGTGCATGAAACATAACCTGGATAGGAACTGCTTCCAAACCCAGTTAGGTGCTATTTATAGGATATCATAGCTAAGCTGCCTCAAAGGTAAAATGTACAAGATCACAATTTTCAAAACAAGAAACAGATAAAACATATGTATATTTAAAATGATGTTAATACAATTATCCACAATAATATTACAAGGTTCAAATCCTGAGAGAATCTAGTTCCTAATGTTTAGTTATCTTTTGTTATCTTTAGTAAGGCTTATTTGCCACAGTTTAACAAGATTGTAGTGATTTTGAAAAAAACATTTATATTTAATTGAAAATGACGTAACACTAGTCCTTTTGATAAAGGAATGTTACGTTTGTATCGAGGAAGCCAAAAATCTTAGGTTTTAAACTCTCCCCTAGCAAAAAGAGAGCTTTTTGGATACTAAGATTAGGAACTAGATTCCCTCAGGGTTTAAACCTTGGGCAAGATTACATATGTGGCATCGGTTTTTATACTGTTTTGGTATTACATATATGGCGCCGCATATAAATGCGGTGCGTATATTTCACCCGTTGCCCGCAATTTTTACTCCCATAAGCTAACATAGAACCGCGTCACAAATCGGTATGACATATTCAGCGCAAGGACTTAGGCGGCGAAAATGGAGAAACTTTACTCCATTTTCACCTCGTCACACATAGGAAGGCGCAACAAGACTTGTGTTGAGTATTTGAGCACCGTAATCCCCTAGAAATATTAACTAACACCTAACGCATGCACAATATCTATCTACCTCCTTAAAATAACTAACAGCTAAATCATTTGCAATATCAATCTACCTGTCAACCGCCAACCCCCACCATAATAACTAATAAACTATATTAACCCCTAATCCCCCAACCCCCCACAATGCTATATACCTAATAAAGTGGTTAACCCCTAAAACCGCCATCACCCCACAAAGCAATATACCTTAATAAACTATTAACCAATAATCCGCCATTCACCCATATCACAAAGTACCTATTAAGTGTATTAACCCCTAAACCGCCACCCCCACCAACGCAATAAACTTAATTAACTTATTAATCCCTAATTCACCATTAACCCACATCGCAACAAACCTAATAAATCTATTAACCCCTAATCTGCCAAACCCCCACAACGAAAATAACTAATTAAATTACTAAGCCCCCTAACCTAACACCCCCTAACCTAACACTCCCTAAATGAACCCAAATTACATAAATTAAAAAATGCTAAGTTACAAACAATTAAAATAAAAAGCTAACATTACTTAAAAATAAAAAACTTGCGGCTAGATTTAGAGTGTGGCGTTAGCCGTCAAAACCAGCGTTAGAGGCTCCTAACGCTGGTTTTGGGCTACCGCTGGTATTTAGAGTCGTGTAGGTAAGGGTCTAACGTTCACTTTCCAGCCACGACTTTTCCATACCGCAGATCCCCCTACGCCATTTGCGTATACTATCTTTTCAATGGGATCTTTCTAACGCCGGTATTTAGAGTCTTGGCTGAAGTGAGCGTTAGAAATCTAACGACAAAACTCCAGCCGCAGAGAAAAGCCAGGAGTTAAGAGCTTTCTGGGCTAACGCTGGTTCATAAAGCTCTTAACTACTGTGCTCTAAAGTACACTAACACCCATAAACTACCTATGTACCCCTAAACCGAGGCCCCCCACATCGCCGCCACTCTATTAAATTTTTTTAACCCCTAATCTGCCGACCGCACACCGCCGCCACCTACGTTATACTTATGTATCCCTAATCTGTTGCCCCTAACACCGCCGACCCCTATATTATATTTATTAACCCCTAATCTGCCGCCCCCAACGTCGCTGCTACCTTACCTACAATTATTAACCCCTAATCCGCCTCACTAACCCTATAATAAATAGTATTAACCCCTAATCTGCCCTCCCTAACATCACCGACACCTAACTTCAAGTATTAACCCCTAATCTGCCGACCGGACCTCACCGCTACTCTATTAAATTTATTAACCCCTAAAGCTAAGTCTAACACTAACACCCCCCTAAGTTAAATATAATTTTATTCTAACGAAATAAATTAACTCTTATTAAATAAATTAATCCTAATTAAAGCTAAATACTTACCTGTAAAATAAACCCTAATATAGCTACAATATAAATTATAATTATATTGTAGCTATTTTAGGATTTATATTTATTTTACAGGCAACTTTGTATTTATTTTAACCAGGTACAATAGCTATTAAATAGTTAATAACTATTAAATAGCTACCTAGTTAAAATAATTACAAAATTACCTTTAAAATAAATCCTAACCTAAGTTACAATTAAAACTAACACTACACTATCAATAAATTAATTAAGTAAAATACCTACAATTATCTACAATTAAACCTAACACTACACTATCAATAAATTAATTACATAAAATACCTACAAATAAATACAAATAAATAAACTAACTAAAGTACAAAAAATAAAAAAAGAACTGTTACAAAAAATAATAAAATAATTCACAAACATTAGAAAAATATTACAACAATTTTAAGCTAATTACACCTACTCTAAGCCCCCTAATAAAATAACAAAGCCCCCCAAAATAAAAAAAATGCCCTACCCTATTCTAAAATACAAATAGAAAAGCTCTTTCTCCTGTTAAGTATAGTCAGTCCACGGGTCATCCATTACTTATGGGATTATATCTCCTCCCTAACAGGAAGTGCAAGAGGATCACCCAAGCAGAGCTGCTATATAGCTCCTCCCCTCTACGTCATACCCAGTCATTCTCTTGCACCTAACTAATAGATAGGACGTGTGAGAGGACTGTGGTGTGTTAAACTTAGTTTTTATTTCTTCAATCAAAAGTTTGTTATTTTAAACGGCACCGGAGTGTGTTGTTTCTTCTCAGGCAGCATTAGAAGAAGAATCTACCTGAGTTTGTCTATGATCTTAGCGGTCGTAACTAAGATCCACTTGCTGTTCTCGGCCATTCTGAGGAGTGAGGTAACTTCAGAACAAGGGATAGCAGGCAGGGCCCACCTGCAAGGAGGTATGTTGCAGTATATTATTTTCTAAGGAATGGAATTGACTGAGAAAATACTGCTAATACCGATGTAATGTAAGTGCAGCCTTAAATGCAGTAGTAGCGACTGGTATCAGGCTGATATGTATGTATGTATACTCCGAGGTATTTCTGAGGAATGGAATTTCACTAAGAAAATACTGTCTATATTAAAGTAATATTTGAGCCTGCACTGCAGTGAAAGCGACTAGCAGTAGGCTTATTAATAACATTTCATAATTTTCATTTTTAAAACGTTTACTGGCATGTTAATCGTTTTTTCTGAGGTACTTGGTGATAAAACTTTATGGGCATGATTTTTACCACATGGCTGTCGTTTGTTTCTGAATAAAAACAGTTTACTGAGCTTCCCCACTGTTGTAATATGAGTGGGAGGGGCCTATTTTAGCGCTTTATTGCGTAGTAAAAATTTAGTCACAGTCTTCCTATTTCTTCCTCCATGATCCAGGACGTCTCTACAGAGCTCAGGGGTCTCCAAAACTAGTTTTGAGGGAGGTAATCACTCACAGCAGACCTGTGATAGTGTGTTTTTGACTGTGATAAAAACGTTAATATTAAATTGTTATCCGTTTTTTGGGTATTAAGGGGTTAATCATCCATTTGCTGGTGGGTGCAATCCTTTGCTAACTTAATACATTTACTGTGAAAAATTGGTTGCTATAACTATTTTGGTTCATTGTTATTTCAACTGTGACAGTTTTTTTGTGCTTCTTAAAGGCACAGTAGCGTTTTTTATATTGCTTGTAAATTTATTTAGAAAAGTATTTCCAAGCTTGCTAGTCTCATTGCTAGTTTGTTTAAACATGTCTGACACAGATGAATCTCTTTGTTCACTATGTTTAAAGGCCAATGTGGAGCCCAATAGAAATTTGTGTACTAATTGCATTGATGCTACTTTAAATAAAAGCCAATCTGTACATGTAAAGAAATTATCACCAGACAACGAGGGGGAAGTTATGCCGACTAACTCTCCTCACGTGTCAGTACCTTCGCCTCCGCTCAGGAGGTGCGTGATATTGAGGCGCCAAGTACATCAGGGCGGCCCATACAAATCACTTTGCAAGACATGGCTAATGTTATGACTGAAGTACTATCTAAATTGCCAGAATTTAGGGGTAAACGCGATCACTCTTGGGTAAGAACAGAGTGCGCTGATAATAATAGAGCCATGTCTGATACTGCGTCACAATTTGCAGAACATGAGGACGGAGAGCTTCATTCTGTGGGTGACGGATCTGATCCAAGTAAACTGGACTCAGACATTTCAAATTTTAAATTTAAGCTTGAGAACCTCCGTGTATTACTAGGGGAGGTATTAGCGGCTCTGAATGATTGTAACACGGTTGCAATTCCAGAGAAAGTATGTAGGCTGGATAAATATTTTGCGGTACCGGCGTGTACTGACGTTTTTCCTATACCTAAAAGGCTTACAGAAATTGTTAACAAGGAGTGGGATAGACCCGGTGTACCTTTTTCACCCCCTCCTATATTTAGAAAAATGTTTCCAATAGACGCCACCACACGGGACTTATGGCAGACGGTCCCTAAGGTGGAGGGAGCAGTTTCTACTCTGGCTAAGCGCACCACTATCCCGGTGGAGGATAGCTGTGCTTTTTCAGATCCAATGGATAAAAAGTTAGAGGGTTACCTTAAGAAAATGTTTGTTCAGCAAGGTTTTATATTACAACCCCTTGCATGCATTGCGCCTGTCACGGCTGCGGCGGCATTCTGGTTTGAGTCTCTGGAAGAGACCCTTAGCACAGCTCCATTGGATGAGATTATAAACAAGCTTAAAGTCCTTAAGCTAGCTAATTCATTTATTTCTGATGCCGTAGTACACTTAACTAAACTTACGGCTAAGAACTCCGGATTCGCCATTCAAGCGCGTAGAGTGCTGTGGCTTAAATCCTGGTCAGCTGATGTGACTTCTAAATCTAAATTGCTTAACATTCCTTTCAAAGGGCAGACATTATTCGGGCCCGGTTTGAAAGAAATTATCGCTGACATTACTGGAGGTAAGGGCCATGCCCTGCCTCAAGACAGGGCCAAACCAAGGGCTAAACAGTCTAATTTTCGTGCCTTTCGTAACTTCAAGGCAGGAGCAGCATCAACTTCCTCCGCTCCAAGACAGGAAGGAACTGTTGCTCGCTACAGACAGGGCTGGAAACCTAACCAGTCCTGGAACAAGGGCAAGCAGGCCAGAAAACCTGCTACTGCCCCTAAGACAGCATGAAGTGAGGGCCCCCGATCCAGAAACAGATCTAGTGGGGGGCAGACTTTCTCTCTTCGCCCAGGCTTGGGCAAGAGATGTCCAGGATCCCTGGGCGTTAGAGATCATATCTCAGGGATATCTTCTGGACTTCAAAGCTTCTTCTCCACAAGGGAGATTTCATCTTTCAAGGTTATCAGCAAACCAGATAAAGAAAGAGGTGTTTCTACGCTGTGTACAAGACCTCTTACTAATGGGAGTGATCCTCCCAGTTCCGCGGTCGGAACACGGACAAGGGTTTTATTCAAATCTGTTTGTGGTTCTCAAAAAAGAGGGAACCTTCAGACCAATCTTGGACTTAAAGATCCTAAACAAATTCCTAAGAGTTCCATCGTTCAAAATGGAAACTATTCGGACCATCTTACCTATGATCCAAGAGGGTCAGTACATGACCACAGTGGATTTAAAGGATGCCTACCTTCACATACCGATTCACAAGGATCATTACCGGTATCTAAGGTTTGCCTTCCTAAACAGGCATTACCAGTTTGTAGCTCTTCCCTTCGGGTTAGCTACAGCTCCAAGAATCTTTACAAAGGTTCTGGGCTCTCTTCTGGCGGTACTAAGACCGCGAGGAATAGCAGTAGCTCCGTACCTAGACGACATTCTGATACAAGCGTCAAGTTTCCAAACTGCCAAGTCTCATACAGAGTTAGTTCTGGCATTTCTAAGGTCGCATGGGTGGAAGGTGAACGTAGAAAAGAGTTCTCTATTGCCACTCACAAGAGTTCCCTTCTTAGGGACTCTTATAGATTCTGTAGAAATGAAAATTTACCTGACAGAGGACAGGTTATCAAAACTTCTAAATGCTTGCCGTGTCCTTCATTCCATTCAACACCCGTCAGTGGCTCAGTGCATGGAGGTAATCGGCTTAATGGTAGCGGCAATGGACATAGTACCTTTTGCACGCCTGCATCTCAGACCGCTGCAATTGTGCATGCTAAGTCAGTGGAATGGGGATTACTCAGATTTGTCCCCTATGCTAAATCTGGATCAAGAGACCAGAGATTCTCTTCTATGGTGGCTTTCTCGGCCACATCTGTCCAGGGGGATGCCCTTCCGCAGGCCAGATTGGACGATTGTAACCACAGACGCCAGCCTTCTAGGTTGGGGCGCAGTCTGGAATTCCCTGAAGGCTCAGGGATCATGGACTCAGGAGGAGAGACTCCTTCCAATAAACATTCTGGAATTAAGAGCAGTTTTCAATGCTCTTCTGGCTTGGCCTCAGTTAGCAACTCTGAGGTTCATCAGGTTTCAGTCGGACAACATCACGACTGTGTCTTACATCAACCATCAGGGAGAGACAAGGAGTTCCCTAGCGATAATGGAAGTCTCAAAGATAATTCGCTGGGCAGAGTCTCACTCTTGCCACCTGTCAGCGATCCACATCCCAGGCGTGGAGAACTGGGAGGCGGATTTTCTAAGTCGCCAGACTTTTCATCCGGGGGAGTGGGAACTTCATCCGGAGGTATTTGCCCAACTGCTTCATCATTGGGGCAAACCAGATCTGGATCTCATGGCGTCTCGCCAGAACGCCAAGCTTCCTTGTTACGGATCCAGGTCCAGGGACCCGGGAGCGGTACTGATAGATGCTCTGACAGCACCTTGGGTCTTCAACATGGCTTATGTGTTTCCACCCTTCCCGATGCTTCCTCGATTGATTGCCAGGATCAAACAGGAGAGAGCATCGATGATTCTAATAGCGCCTGCATGGCCACGCAGGACCTGGTATGCAGATCTAGTGGACATGTCGTCCTGTCCACCATGGTCTCTGCCTCTGAGACAGGACCTTCTGATTCAGGGTCCTTTCAAACATCCAAATCTAATTTCTCTGAGGCTGACTGCATGGAGATTGAACGCTTGATTCTATCAAAGCGGGGATTCTCGGAGTCAGTGATTGATACCTTAATACAGGCTAGGAAACCTGTTACCAGGAAAATTTACCATAAAATATGGCGTAAATACTTATATTGGTGCAAATCCAAGAGTTACTCATGGAGTAAGGTTAGGATTCCTAGGATATTGTCTTTTCTACAAGAAGGTTTAGAAAAGGGTTTATCTGCTAGTTCGTTAAAGGGACAGATCTCAGCTCTGTCTATCCTTTTACACAAACGTCTGTCAGAAGTTCCAGACGTTCAGGCTTTTTGTCAGGCTTTGGCTAGGATTAAGCCTGTGTTTAAGACTGTTGCTCCGCCGTGGAGCTTAAACTTAGTTCTTAACGTTCTGCAAGGTGTTCCGTTTGAACCCCTTCATTCCATTGATATCAAGCTGTTATCTTGGAAAGTTCTGTTTTTAATGGCTATTTCCTCGGCTCGAAGAGTCTCTGAGTTATCGGCCTTACATTGTGATTCTCCTTATCTGATTTTTCATTCAGACAAGGTAGTTCTGCGTACTAAACCTGGGTTCTTACCTAAGGTAGTCACTAACAAGAATATCAATCAAGAGATTGTTGTTCCATCATTGTGCCCTAACCCTTCTTCAAAGAAGGAACGACTTCTGCACAATCTGGACGTCGTCCGTGCCCTGAAATTTTATTTGCAGGCAACTAAAGATTTTCGTCAAACTTCTTCCCTGTTTGTCGTTTATTCTGGACAGAGGAGAGGTCAAAAAGCTTTGGCTACCTCTCTCTCTTTTTGGCTTCGTAGCATAATACGTTTAGCCTATGAGACTGCTGGACAGCAGCCTCCTGAAAGGATTACAGCTCATTCTACTAGAGCTGTGGCTTCCACTTGGGCCTTTAAGAATGAGGCCTCTGTTGAACAGATTTGCAAGGCTGCAACTTGGTCTTCACTTCACACTTTTTCAAAATTTTACAAATTTGACACTTTTGCTTCTTCGGAGGCTGTTTTTGGGAGAAAGGTTCTACAGGCAGTGGTTCCTTCCGTGTAAATATCCTGCCTGTCCCTCCCGTCATCCGTGTACTTTTAGCTTTGGTATTGGTATCCCATAAGTAATGGATGACCCGTGGACTGACTACACTTAACAGGAGAAAATATAATTTATGCTTACCTGATAAATTCCTTTCTCCTGTAGTGTAGTCAGTCCACGGCCCGCCCTGTTTTTTACGGCAGGTCTAAATTTTAAATTAAACTCCAGTCACCACTGCACCCTATAGTTTCTCCTTTCTCGTTTGGTTTCGGTCGAATGACTGGGTATGACGTAGAGGGGAGGAGCTATGTAGCAGCTCTGCTTGGGTGATCTTCTTGCACTTCCTGTTAGGGAGGAGATATAATCCCATAAGTAATGGATGACCCGTGGACTGACTACACTACAGGAGAAAGGAATTTATCAGGTAAGCATAAATTATATTTTTACCTTACCAGCCCTTAAAAGGGCCTTTTGCGGGGCATGCCCCAAAGAAAATGGCTCTTTTGCCTGAAAAGAAAAACATACAATACCCCCCCAACATTACAACCCACCACCCACATACCCCTAATCTAACCCAAACCCCCTTAAATAAATCTAACACTAAGCCCCTGAAGATCATCCTACCTTATCTTCACCATGCCGGGTATCACCGATCGGTCCAGAGGAGGCTCCGAAATCTTCATCCAAGCCCAAGCGGGGGCTGAAGACATCCATCATCCGGCTGAAGAAGTCCATCATCGGGCTGAAGTCTTGATCCAAGCGGGGGCTGAAGACATCCATCATACGGCTGAAGTCTTCTATCAAGCGTCATCTTCAATCTTCTTTCTTCCGGAGCCATCTTCTTCCAGCCGACGCGGATCCATCCTCTTCTACCGACGCCTGCTCGCTGAATGACGGTTCCTTTAAATGACGTCATCCAAGATGGCGTCCCTCGAATTCCGATTGGCTGATAGGATTCTATCAGCCAATAGGAATTAAGGTAGGAAAATTCTGATTGGCTGATGGAATCAGCCAATCAGATTCAAGTTCAATCTGATTGGATTAGCCAATCGGATTGAACTTGAATCTGATTAGCTGATTCCATCAGCCAATCAGAATTATCCTACCTTAATTCCGATTGGCTGATAGAATCCTATCAGCCAATCGGAATTCGAGGGACGCCATCTTGGATGACGTCCCTTAAAGGAACCGTCATTCATCGGGAAGTCGTCGGGCAGGATGGATGTTCCGCGTCGGTGGGATGAAGATGGATCCGGAAGAAAGAAGATTGAAGATGCCGCTTGATAGAAGACTTCAGCTGGATCATGGACCTCTTCAGCCCCCGCTTGGGCCAAGACTTCAGCCGGATCATGGACATCTTCAGCCCCCGCTTGGGCCAAGACTTCAGCCGGATCATGGACATCTTCAGCCCCCGCTTGGGCTTGGATGAAGACTTCGGAGCCTGGACCGATCGGTGATACCTGGCGTGGTGAAGACAAGGTAGGGAGATCTTCAGGGGCTTAGTGTTAGGTTTATTTAAGGGGGGTTTGGGTTAGATTAGGGGTATGTGTGTGGTGGGTTGTAATGTGGGAGGGGTATTGTATGTTTTTTTTTACAGGCAAAAGAGCAGAATTCTTTGGGGCATGCCCCGCAAAAGGCCCTTTTAAGGGCTGGTAAGGTAAAAGAGCTTTTCAATTTTAATTTTAGAATAGGGTAGGGCATTTTTTATTTTGGGGGGCTTTGTTATTTTATTAGGGGGCTTAGAGTAGGTGTAATTAGCTTAAAATTGTTGTAATATTTTTATAATGGTTGTAAATTATTTTTTTATTTTTTGTAACTTAGTTCTTTTTTTATTTTTTGTACTTTAGTTAGTTTATTTAATTGTATTTATTTGTAGGGATTTGTATGTAATTTATTTATTGATAGTGTAGTGTTAGGTTTAATTGTAGATAATTGTAGGTATTTTATTTAATTCATTTATTGATAGTGTAGTGTTAGTTTTAATTGTAACTTAGGTTAGGATTTATTTTACAGGTAATTTTGTAATTATTTTAACTAGGTAGCTATTAAATAGTTATTAACTATTTAATAGCTATTGTACCTGGTTAAAATAAATACAAAGTTGTCTGTAAAATAAATATTAATCCTAAAATAGCTACAATATAATTATTATTTATATTGTAGCTATATTAGGGTTTATTTTACAGGTAAGTATTTAGCTTTAAATAGGAATTATTTATTTAATAATAGTTAATTTATTTCGTTAGATTTAAATTATATTTAACTTAGGGGGGTGTTAGGGTTAGAGTTAGCTTTAGGGGTTAATACATTTATTATAGTAGCGGTGAGGTCCGGTCGGCAGATTAGGGGTTAATTATTGTAGGTAGCTGGCGGCGACGTTGTGGGGGGCAGATTAGGGGTTAATAAATATAATATAGGGGTCGGCGGTGTTAGGGGCAGCAGATTAGGGGTACATAGGGATAATGTAGGTTGCGGCGGTGTACGTAGCGGCAGATTAGGGGTTAATAATAATATGCAGGGGTCAGCGATAGCGGGGGCGGCAGATTAGGGGTTAATAAGTGTAAGGTTAGGGGTGTTTAGACTCGGGGTTCATGTTAGAGTGTTAGGTGCAGACTTAGGAAGTGTTTCCCCATAGGAAACAATGGGGCTGCTTTAGGAGCTGAACTCTGCTTTTTTGCAGGTGTTAGGTTTTTTTTCAGCTCAAACTGCCCCATTGTTTCCTATGGGGGAATCGTGCACGAGCACGTTTTTGAAGCTGGCCGCGTCCGTAAGCACCGCTGGTATTGAGAGTTGCAGTGGCGGTAAATTATGCTCTACGCTCCTTTTTTGGAGCCTAACGCAGCCATTCTATGAACTCTAAATACCAGCGGTATTTAAAAGGTGCGGGGAAAAAAAAAACAACGTTAGCTATGCGGGTCATTACCGACAAAACTCTAAATCTAGCCGCTAAAATAAGATTACAAAGAATAAAACATTCTAACACTACATAAAATAATTAACCAAATTATCAAAAATTTAAAAAATTAAACCTAATCCCTATGAAAATAAAAAGCCCCCCCCAAATAAAAGCACCCCCTAATCTAATGCTTAAAGTGAAGGTAAACTTTGGTGAATGAAAGCCCGTTTTTTAAAAATACTATTAAAAACAGGGGAACTTTCATTCATCAAAGTTTACAAAGTAGCCGTTTTGTTAAAAAAATTACCTTTTTTTCTTTTCACTGCTACAGCAGTTTCCCCCACATAGAGATCCTCTATTCACACGTCAGTAATGACTATTCCTTCTTCCTCCAATCACAGCTTTCCCCCCAGGGTAGTCATTGCCTGAGGCCATGCTGTGATTGGAGGAAGCCGGATTAGTCATTGCTGACTTGTGAATAGAGGATCTCTAGGTGGGGGAAGCTGCTGTAGCAGTGAAAAGAAAAAAAGGTAATTTGATGAATAAAAGTGCCCCTGTTTTTAAAAGTATTTTTTAAAAAAGGACTTTCATTCACCAAAGTTTATCTTCACTTTAACTACCAATAGCCCTTAAAAGTGGCTTTTGTAGGGCATTGCTCTAAATAAAACAACTCATTTACCTTAAAAAATAATGTCCACCCTCTAACAGTAAAACCCCCACCCCCAAACCCCTAAAATAAAAAACCTAACACTAAAAAATCCTAAACTACCCATTTTCCCTAAAGGGACATTTGTATGGGCATTGCCCTTAAAAGGGTATTCAGCTATTTTACTGCCCTTAAAAGGGCATACAGCTCTTTTTCAAAGGTCCATTAAATCCCTAATCTAAAATAGAAGAAACCCCCCAAAAATTAAAAAAATCCCTAAATCTAACTCCCAGATAGGTACTCAAGGTTCCTGAAGACCGGCGGTGAAGTCTTTATCCAAGCGGCGATATCTTCTATCTTCTTCCAGGAACAAGCCGGTGCAGAGTGCAGAACTGAAGACTGGTGACCGAGGACCTAAAGCCCTGAGACCGCGGAGCTATGAAGCGTGGAGACCCACTTCGTACGATCACTTCCGCACACTGAGGATTGAATTTAAGGTACGCATTTAAATATGGGGTACCTTGCACTCCTATTGGCTGATTTGAGTCTTCAAATTCAAATCAGCCAATAGGATGAGAGCTACTGAAATCCTATTGGCTGATTGGAACAGCCAATAGGATTTCAGTAGCTCTCATCCTATTGGCTGATTTGAATTTGAAGACTCAAATCAGCCAATAGGAATGCAAGGTACCCCATATTTAAATGCGTACCTTAAATTTAATCCTCAATGTGCGGTGGTGATCCTACGAAGATGATCTCCACGCTCCATGGCTCCGCAAACACCGGTCTACAATTCCGCGCTCTGCTCCATGCCGGCTTGTTTCTGTAAGAAGATAGAAGATATTGCCGCTTGGAAGAAGACTTCACCGCCTGACTTCAGGAACCGTGAGTACCTATCTGGGGGTTAGACTTAGACTTTTTTTATTTTATTTTTTTAGATTAGGGATTTAATGGGCCTTTGAAAAAGAGCTGAATGCTCTTTTAAGGGCAGTAAAAGAGCTGAATGCCCTATTAATGGCAATGCCCATACAATTGCCCCTTTAGGGGCAATGGGCAGTTTAGGAATTTTTAGTGTTAGTTTTTTTTATTTTGGGGGTTTGGTGGGTGGGGGGTTTTACTGTTAGAGAGGGGACATAGTTTTTTTAAAGGGACATTATACACTCATTTTTTTCTTTGCATAAATGTTTTCTAGATGGTCCAATTATATAGCCCATAAAGTTGTTTTTTTAAATTTTTTTTATAGTTTTGCTTATTTTTAAATAACATTGCTCTGATTTTCAGACTCCTAACCAAGACCCAAAGTTTTATGAGAATTACCGTCGGCTACCTTCTCCAGCTTGCTCCTATTTGTATAAAGGGTCTTTTCATATACAAAAGAAGGGGGAGGGGGTAGTGTCTTATTTCTCACTTGCAGTGGGCTTTCCGACTACCTTTTCAACAGACTTAAACTTAACTGAGAGCTTCTAAGTAATTTTTTAAACAGTTTTATACTGGATTTTTATATCAGTATCTGTGCATCTTATTCTTTATAGTAGTGTCTATTACATGCAGTTATATGAAAATGAGTGTATACTGTCCCTTTAAGGTAAAAGAGCTGTTTAATTTAGGGCAATGCCCTACAAAAGACCCCTTTAAGGGCTATTGGTATCTTAGCATTAGATTAGGAGGTTTTTTTATTTTGGGGGGCTTTTTATTTTCATAGGGATTAGGTTTAATTTTTTTATTTTTGTAATCTTAGATAAATTTAATCTTATTCTTTATTTTTAAGTAATGTTAGCTTTTTTATTTTAATTGTTTGTAATGTAGTATTTTTTAATTTAGGTAATTGTGGTTAATTTAGTGGGTGTTAGGTTAGGGGGTGTTAGGTTAGGGGCCTTAGTAATTTAATTAGTTATTTGCGTTGTGGGGGTTTGGTGGTTTAGGGGTTAATAGTTTTATTAGGTTTATTGCATTGTGTGGGTTTGACGGTTTAGGGTTGAAAAGGTTTTATTAGGATTATTACGTTGTGTGGGTTTGGCAGATTAGGGGTTAATAGATTTATAAGGTTTGTTGCGATGTGGGTTAATGGTGGATTAGGGGTTAATAGTTTTAATAGGGACTTTGCAATGTGGGTAATGGCAGATTAGGGGTTAATACATTTATTAGGTAGTTTGCTATGTTGGGGTTGGCAGATTTAGGGGTTCATACTTTTATTAGGTAGCTCGCGATGTGGGTGAATGGTGGATTAGGGTTTAGTAGTTTAATTAGGCATATTGCATTGTGGGGGGGTTGTCGGTTTAGGGGTTAATAATTTTATTAGTTCCAATGTGGGTTTGATGGCGGATATAGGGGTTTTACGTGTCGGGTTTATTTTTGGGAGGCGGGTTAGACTTTTACAGGAGATTTGACTTTTTTTTTTAATTTTCTTAGGCGCCGGCAGTTTTTAAAGTGCCGTAAGTCACTGGCGACTCCAGAAATTTGTATGTACGCTCATTTCTGGACATCGCTAGTTTATCTGACTTGTGGCACTTTATGAACTGCCGGCGCCATATATGTGATACCCCGATGTGTGAGGTGAAATTATGGGTGGCGCGGGATTCTACAGTTGTGCTAAAGCTTGCACCGCATATGTAATCTCGCCCCTTGAATGGGATATTTCTCATTTTACAAGGTAATATTACATTTATACAATGTGGTAGAACTGGTAATCTAATTGTGGATAATTGTATTAACATCATGTAAAATATGCATATGTTTTATCAGTTTATTGTTTTGAAAACTGTGATCCTGTACATTTTACATTTAAAGGGACAGTCTACACTAAAATTGATATTGTTTAAAAAGATAGATAATGCTTTTGCTACCCATTCCCTAGCTTTGCACAACCAACATGGATATATTAATATAATTTATAACTTTTAAACCTCTAAATTTCTGCCTGTTTCTAAGCCACTATAGACAGCCTCTTATCACATGCTTTTTTATTTGCTTTTCACAACAGGAGACTGCTAGTTAATGTGGGCGATATAGGTAACATTGTGTTCATGCCTGAGGAGTTATTTAAGATTAGTACACAGTACTAAATGCAAGTCAATAGATAATAAATAAAATGTCATGTGATCAGGGGGCTGTCAGAAGATGCTTAGATAGAAGGTAGTCACAGAGGTAAAAAGTATATTAATATAACTGTGTTGGTTAGGCAAAACTGGGGAATGGGTAATAAAGGGATCATCTATCTTTTAAAACAATAAAAATGATATTGTAGACTGTCTCTTTAAACCAACTTAGCCATGATATCTTATAAATAGCACCTTAACTGGGTTTGGGAGCAGTTCCTATCCAGGTTAGGTTCCAGGCATGTGATTGGCAGAAAATAGTTTAAATAGGTAATGATGTAATCAGAGTTTAGCTATGATTAAGTGCTAGTGGAACAAGAAACGTGTCAGGAGGCTAATGCATGTATCCATGCATGTTTGATTGTTTTAACCTTCTTTCAATAAAATTGTTGTTTATATTATGTTAACCCCCAGAGTGTCAGGATTTTACTCTGCTGTAGTATTGTACTTGGATTGGTCCAGTCCACTCACCTATTGCACTGTAAGACTTGGGAAATGTAGTTGATGCTCTTCAACATCTATCAGCCTATGTCATGTCAAGTTGCGGCAGCACTCTTGTGACATCACTTCTTGTTAATGTCAATGTTTAAATAGTGCCCTTTCATATCAATAATAGAACATGTTTGAGTAGTTTGCTTTTAATATATAATTCAGTAAAATAATATTGAGACTCTTGCATAAGTTCAGACCTGCATTTAGAAACTAATTTTGATATGAACAAGTCTACTGTGAATAATGTATTATATATTAAGTGAGGCTTATCGTGTGGTTGATGCTGATGCAGAATCTGGAATTCATAGAGGGAAACTTTGTTAAACGTATATACCCCACACTCAATTTAGCAGTAAACAAAGATAATAACAAATATAAAGACGACCCCATAAATACTCAAATTATTAATATCTGCCATATATTTAATATGAAAAGGGCTTCTTTCTTTCGTAAGATGATGAGAGTCAAAAGGTGTACATAACATGTGGTATATATTTCCTGCCTCTAGGCGGAGGTCAAGAACCCTCACCCACCTTCTCCCCCCACTCAGCTTGTTATTGGCCTTCCAGTAGAGAGATTGGGAGAGGTGTTCTACAAGCAAGATTTTATTATTTTCTATCTAATCATTTATTGGGAGCTCAGACCTGACTTGAGACTCAGTACCCCTCTTCCATCTTTGCTCAGGGAAGAAGAATTTCTGGAATTCAGTCTCAAATTCCCTCTTATTTCATTACCCGATTACATCTTAGCAGCTCTAACTATGTTTTTTACTTGGCGTCCATTAGTTTCCTCAGTTCAGCTCATTGTGAATGCGGTTAGGGTGGGAGACAGAAGGGAATCCAAGGGGAGCGTTTTATACACTTATTCACTGTAAAGAGTGTTTTTTTTTTGTCTCACAGGCTTTGATCTGCATATCGTTCTGGAGCAAAGCTGACCCCCTCCCCCCCGGTGCCTTTTCTCTCTCCCTCACTGGATCAGTGGTTGACTGATATTTGTACAAGGACAGTCTGCAGGCATTTCAAGTTATCTGCACCCAGTTGTATCAGGTTTTTTTACCGGGAGGTGGATGAGGACTTTCATATGAGCTGCTAAGGGGGGGAATTGTTTTTTTTCTGACTTTCTGGGGTTCTGAGATGTACATATAGGCTGTTTATTGTATTTTGGGTGAATACACTTGCTATTTAAAATACTAAAATATATCTTTATTTCCATTTACTCTCAGTTTTGCTTATAAATTTGGAGTCATGTCTGTACCCTCATCTAATGTGACTGACCCATTGGAGGAGACCCCTAGGGAACATACTGCAGTCCAAAAACATACTGCAGTCCATTATCCCTGTTTATTATGCAAAACTGTTCCAGTGCACCAAGTAACCAGTTTTGTGCTAAGCACCTCCAGGTTGTAACCCATAATCCTGTCAGTATGGCACCTGGGAGACGTTTACTGTTGATGTCTATTTATGTGGCTCAAGGGGATTCCACTGATTTTTCTCCAGGGTTTGAAACAAATCTTCAAAAGACTATGACATAACTTTTAGTGTCTACCCCCAAGCCAAGTAAGCATAAGTGAAAATCAGGAGATTTACCTCATATCACCTGTAATATGCAGGGTCCTATACCCCTATACCTAGCTTACAGAGCTCTGACTCGGCTAAATCACTTTCTGAGGGTTCGTAGGGGGAAATCTCTGAGGACCCTTAACCAGGAACTGAGCCAGAGGCTGATTCCACATTTAGATTTAAAGTGGACCATATTTGCTTCCTGCTTCAGGATGTTTTCAATACCTTAGAGCTATCAGAACTGAATCCAGAGAATTCCAAGCATGTGAATAAATTGAATCAGGTCTTTAAAACTCTGCCCAAGTGCCTAAGGCCTTTGAAGCACCTGACTTGTTTACAGAATATATAGCCAAAGACTGTAAGAAACCAGGCATTTCTTATGCACCTTCTAACAGGTTCAAAAGAATGTATCCACTTTCAGAAAATAATTTATCACCCTGTGGAGTAGTCCCTAAGGTTGGTGGAGCTTTTTCCACTTAAGCTAGATGCACTACTATTCCTATGGAGGATAGTTCTTCGTTTAGGGATCCAATCGACTGCAAATCTGAATCCTTGCTTAGGAAATTATTTTCCCAATCAGCTCTTCAGCTTAGACCTGTGTGGCCGCTGCAGAGTGCTTTTGGTGTAATTCTCTTTCTCAGATGGTTTCTGACCAATCTGTTGAGGATATTCACAACTGCATTAAAGTCCTTAAGATGGTTAATGATTTCATTTGTGACTTTTGACATCATTAAAATTTATGTCAAGAATATATCCATTGCTGTTTTATTATAGAGAGCTTTCATGGCTTATATCTTTGTCATCTGATATGGTCTCTAAGAATAGGCTATTATCAGTCCATTTTGAAGGGAAGATGCTTTTCTGGATTAGAATTGGATTCTATTATCAAAACTGTCACTAGAGATAAAGGGGCTTTTCTACCTCAGGACAAGAAGTCTAAGGGGAAATACAAACAAACAAACAAATAATTTTCGTTCCTTTCGCTCCCCTAGAGATCAAAAGTCCCCCTCCAACCAGAAGTCTGAATCCTCCAATCCTTCTTGGAAACCAGGATCTTCTTGGTCTAAGAGCAAACAGACCAAAAAGCCCAATTACAATAAGAAATCTACATGAAGGGACGGCCTCCAGGAGGAGGCATATTGATTTGGTTTCAAAAGGCCTGGTCTTGATGAGTTCAGGATCCCTGGGTTCTCAATATCATATCCCTGGGTTATCACAAAGGCTTTCGCACCAGACCATCCTGGGAGCGGTTTCATCTGTCTCACGTTCCAAAGGATCTTGTAAAGGTGGCTGCCTTTATTCATTGTGTTCAAGACTTACAGGACATGGGACTTATCTAATATGTTCTAATATTTCAACAGGGACAGGGTTTCTATTCCAACCTCTTTATTTTCTCAAAGAAGGAGGGCACCTACTATCCTATTTTGGACCTAAAGACTCTGAACAAATTTGTTTGTGTACCTTCTTTCAAAATGAAAACGGTCCGCACCATTTTGCCTCTAGTTCAGGAATGTCAATTTATGACAACCATAGATTTAAAGGATGCTTATTTATGCATCCCAATTCACAAGAACCATTTCTAGTTTTAAAAATTTGTGTTTCTTTACAAACATTGACAATTTGTGGCCCTCCCCTTTGGTCTGGCCACAGCCCCACATATCTTGATGAATGTATTAGAGGCAGTGATTAGAGCACAGGTATCTCCATAAATATGATTTTCTTCTGAATGTAGTGTCTTCAGAGAATATTAATCAGGAAATTGTTGTTCCTTCACTGTGACCAAATCCTTCTAACTTTAAGGAATGCCTACTACACAATTTGGATGTAGTCAGAGCCTTTAAATTGTATCTACAGGCTACTATAGGTTTTAGACAGACTTGTAGCTTATTTGTCCCCTTTTCAGGTCCCAGAAAGTGTCAAAAGGCTAGAGCAGTTGCCTTGGCATCATGGTTGAAGCAGACTATTCGTAAGGTTTACTTGGTTGGGGGAAAACTGCCTCCAAAAAGAGTAACTACCTGGGCCTTCAAAAATGATGCCTCTTTGGAACAGATTTGCAAGGTGGCAAATTGGTCTCTCCATAATTTTTCTAAATTTTACCATTTTGATATTTATGCTTCTTACAAAGCTACTTTTGACAGGAAAGTCCTTCAGGCCACAGTAGCCAGCAAATAGGAACTGCAATAATTTTGTCCCACCCGCCCTTAACCCCTCAGCTTGAGTATTGTATCCCACGTTATGGACAGCTATGCACTCTCATCATCTTATGAAAGAAAATACAAATACATTTTTTGGGGGGTGATGAGAGTCCATATGATCTGCCCATGGTTTTGCTTTATAGGCGACAGTTCTTATTTGCACCACTGAGCCCTGCTTTCTGTTTTTCCTACATTTTCTGTTTCTCTCTTCTGCTCGGCTATATACATAAACTGAGTGGGGAGAGGAGGGATTAAAGCTCTTGTGAGGGTTCTTGACCTCCTCCAAGTGGCAGGAATATATCCCACATGTTATGGACACCTGTGGACTCTCATCATCCCTAAAGAAAGAAACTTATTGGTAAATATAAATTCTGTTTTTATTGCAAATGAGTATTTCAATACAACAAAAACCTCAGATCACAGTTTTCACAACCAGGTGGGTTTTATTATCTAAAAAAGAAGCTAAAAAATATGTAAAGAAGAGAGCCTCTTTGTGCAGTTTATCCAAAATAAATTTTCAGTGAATACAAAGTTGCTAACAAGTGACTACTCACAAGGGTGTGTGCACTAATAAAGTGCAATATACGCAGGCTAGGCTTTGCAGTCTCCAGCTGACTGACTGGGGCAAGGTCTTCCTTTAAATTTCAGTAGACTGGATACTGCATGTTGTAGCCTTTAAAAATATAAAGGACACAGAACTTCTCCTAGTGCAGGTTAAACTTTTAACAGAATGATTCCAAGAAAATATACAAAATGGGTACTCGCATTCCAGTTTGCACAATGAAATTGTGCAAACAAGGCAGGCTGGATGTTACAGACACCAGCTGTCTGAATCAGGTAGGGTTGCCACCTCAGCCATGTTTTCCTGGACACTTATGAGTTACACATGCTGCAGGGAGGAAGATGTATTGTGTTTCTGGACAGCACTATTCATATTCCTCCCTGCACACCCTGCAGCATGTGTAACTTATAAGTGTTATGTATTTTAAGGGACGGGTGGCAACCCTAGAATCAGGCTCCCTGGATTGTTCTTTCAAATGGTTTGAATAAGTGGTGTAAAGTGCTCCAAAGTGAAAAAGTAGTTAAAAGGCAGACTACTTAAAATCACAGTTTTATTTTAAAACATAAAAAACATGCAACGTGTTTGTCAGCTGACTAGCTGTTTCATCAGGCATGTACTACATGGAATATGAGTACCCATTTTGTATATTTTCTTGGAATCATTCTGTTAAAAGTTTAACCTGCACTAGGAGAAGTTCTGTGTCCTTTATATTTTTAAAGGCTACAACATCCAGTATCCGGTCTAATGAAATCTGAGGGAGACCTTGCCCCAATTAGTCAGCTGGAGACTGCAAAGCCCAGCCTGCGTATATTGCACTTTATTAGTGCACACACCCTTGTGAGTAGTCACTTGTTAGCAACTTTGTATTCACTGAAAATTTATTTTGGATAAACTGCACTATGAGGCGCTCTTCTTTACATCTTTTTTAGATTCTTCTTGCAAGTCCAATCCTGCCAGAAGAAGAGCAGACTCAGGAACTTTTAAAACACGACTTCATTGTTTCTTTATTATAGTTTAAATTTTTTTTTATTATTCAATTTTTTATTTTAATTTAAAAAATGTATTTTTCACAATTATTGATGTTATAACAATTGTATTGTATATACATAACTGCACATTTTCCCATTATTATTATCTTTTTGATTCACACATAGAAATACCCAAATTATTTAAAGGAGAACACACAAATTGAAACCTAAGTTTCATACACCTCCATTTAATTTTCAGCACCGTTTTTTTATAACGCAACCATTTATATTTGCACCCCCTGCAAACCTCCTACTATAGGAATTTGCATTAGAGGGTTTTATTACACGTGCTGCTGCCTTGATCAGTCTGTGAGAATGCTGTGTCATACTGTAGGCATCCAAAACCTTAACTGATTAAAGGGACAGTCTACACCAGAATTGTTATTCTTTTAAAAGATAGATAATCCCTTTTTACCCATTCCCTAGTTTTGCATAACCAACACAGTTATATTTGTATATTTTTTACCTCTGTGATTATCTTGCATCTAAGCCTCTGCAGACTGCCCCTTTATTTCAGTTCTTTGACAGACTTGCAGTTTAGCCAATCAGTGACAGCTCCCAGGTAACTTAACGTGCACGAGCACAGTGTTATCTATATGAAAAACATGAAATAACACCCTCTAGTGGTGAAAAACCTGTTAAAATGCATTCTTAAGAGGCGGCCTTCAAGGTCTAAGAAATTCGCATATGATCCTCCTAGGTTAAGCTTTCAACTAAGAATACCAAGAGAACAAAGAAAAATTGGTGATAAAAGTAAATTGGAAAATTGTTTAACATTACATGCCCTATCTGAATCATGAAAGTTTTTTTTTGGACTAGACTGTCCCTTTAAGGTTTCTATGTGTTTATGCCATTATCCAGACATTTTGAATACTCCCCTGAGATCTAATGTCAACTGATTCACTCAAATATCAGCAGGAAAACACACATAAAAATAACACCATATAAAACATCATGTAATGTGTAGCACCTCAACATATTGTATGTGGTATATTAATGTTACCATTTACATAGTTGCATTCTTATAGGATAATACAAGATGGCAAACCTAGGGAGGCTACAATGGGTTCTAATTATAATAGTCATTATTGTTTACATTTGGGTCAAATTTACAGAATCCACATTTTGTAAACACAATAGTTTACTCAATGTTCATCCTGTTAGGTAAAAAATCTTATTTTATCCAGTGTTGATATCTATGCTTGATCTTAGTTAAAATACTTGTTTTATCCAGTGTAGATATTTATGCTTATCTATTGGTGAAAAAATATAACAATTACATAATTATCAATGATTAATGCCAGCTGCAATACTATGAATTCTACTAGCCTGACTTTCTGTCTGCCAATTTCGTTAGGAAATAGTATAGCATGTTGCTTTAGGTGAAATTAACACATATTACATTGCCTTTTTGAATTTTTTTACTATTTTATTTTTATTTTAGGACCGCCTGGAATTTGTGGACTTGTAATAAAATCGAAAAATACTTCTTCTGCAGTGTTCACATGGAATCCAACTATGAGCAGTTTTACACACTATAAAATATTACTCTCAAATCACACATTTTTAAAAGAGTATAATATATCAAATCATCGGACTGACTACACTGTTTCACATTTAATTCCCGGTGGCATTTATAATTTCACAATTCAAAGGGTCAAAGGAAATCTTGAAGGTGCTATTTCACATGTCCAGATTATAGCAGGTTTGTACAATTGTTATATTTTTTTTTACAGATAATAACTATTTCTTTTTTACTTGACACAGGTTTGATCTATCTATGTACATTTATACAAATGGCGTATGTGAAAAAAGGGTTGAATGGGGTAAATGTTTCAGTTGTCATTTTGTGATTCAAACCTACACATATTAACTTGAATATATTAGTATCATATTATCAATAAACAGATTAAAATATGCCACATCCATATTAAATGTTTTCTTATTGTTTCCCATGCAGCATTTTTTTGATATCGGTGAAGCACTGTATGCTTACAAGAGTATCATTGAAATATTTTGTTACATTTCTGTGATGTATATTGTATGGTGAAATAATAATAATATCCATGGATATGCTCTAAAGAATGTTTCCTTTTACCTTTTTAATGCAAAAAAATGGGATGTGCTGTTTTGTGCTCCCTGCAAGTGCGCCTATCACCTGTAAGGGAAAAATGCATACTTAGGACACATATTTTGCTTAAAGGGCCATAATACCCAAATGTTTTAACACCTGAAAGTGATGCAGTATAGCTGTAAAAAGCTGACTAGAAAATATCACCTGAACATCTCTATGTAAAAAAGAAAGATATTTTACCTCAAAAGTTTCTCAGTAGCCACATCCCATTGTAAAGGACTTCTAACAACAAATCAGTACGTCTGTCCCGGGACAGCAGAAGGAGCGAGCATTCGTACACACTCATCTTATTTCCCTATTCAGTGTAAGGAAGTTTACAATGAAATCTCATGAGAGTTAAGTGAAATCTCATGAGATCACAGTAAAAGAGTTCATGACCTCAGCACTGCTGATGCTGATTGGCTGCTGTTCATTTCTTCATATTTTTTTATTTTTTGTTACCTGCAGCTGGGAGCAGCTGAGTATAACTTTTTACACAGAACTTACTCTGCTGAGCTGAGGAAATTGTGAGGTAAAATATCTTCCTTTTTTACATAGAGATGCTCAGGTGATATGTTCCTGTCAGCTTTTTACAGTTATACTGCATCAGTTTCAAGTGATTTAGCATATGAGTATTATGTCCCTTTAAAGGGATAGTAAAGTCCAAATTAAACTTTCATGTTTCAGATAGGGATTGTAATTTTAAACAACTTTATAATTTAGTTTCATCTTCAAATTTGCTTTATTCTCTTGGTATTCATAGTTGAAAGCTAAAGCTAGGTAGGCTCATATGCTAATTTTAAGCCCTTGAAGGCCACCTCTCATCTGAATGCATTTGACAGTTCTTCATAGATAGAGGGCGTTAGTTCATGTGTTTCATATAAATAACACTAATTTCCTTAAATGTAAGTCTGTCAAAAGATCTGAGATAAGGAGGCATTTTGCAGAACCAACAGTGTTGGTTATGCAAAACTGGGGAATGGTAAATAAAGGGATTATCTATCTTTTTAAACAATCACATTTTTGGTGTTTACTGTCCCTTTAATGTTACCTTTAATTGTTGGCTTTTACTACACAAGATTAAAGTAGAATGGCATCATGAAAGCCTACTACAATATGTATCTTTTGCTCATAAGCATATGGGTGCTTCCTGGTACAAAATGTAAAACAAATATAGTGAGATCCAAAAACCCTATAGCTTACCCAAAAAACGGTGTATCTCCAGAAACACAGTATAAATAGAATAACTAATAGAAGCAGATGGGAAGCCCTAGAAGCAAGGGTTAGATGAGATATGACACTGACATGTATTACAATATAGTTTACTAAAGACATAAAATACAAGTTGAAATAAACCAAATAAAATATTGTTGTGGCCACAACCAAAAAGTTATTAAAAAGTAAAAAAATTGCTAAAATTCATCAGATGGCACACTGTCCAGAAACGACAACTCTATATACTCAAAATACTGCATCTTCCAGGGGGTAATAACAGCCGGCTCACCCGGGAAATCTTACCGGACCTCCTATATGGTTCGTTCAACACAAATTCATGGATAAGTATTGATTAACGTAGCCGCAAGAAGATCCTTACTGAGCTGCTGGGTTATTTCGTTATGGCTCTCTGTGCAGTCTTGGCGTCTTCCAATTCTGCAGCGTCTTGACCCTGTATACTCAATCAAGTGTTTTCATTGTCACATGTTTTATCAAGATGATTATCTAGATAAAACCTTTATCAAGATGATTATCTATCTTTTTAAACAATCACATTTTTGGTGTTTACTATCCCTTTAATGTTACCTTTAAATTGTTGACTTTTACTACACAACATTAAAGTACAATGGCATCATGAATGCCTACTTCAGTATGTACCTTTTGCTCATAGGCATAGGGGTGCTTCCTGGGACTAGGGCTCTTGTTATTTGTAATGTACAAGGAAACTATTTTTTTTGTGTGTGTATGTTCATGAATTTGCAGTATACATCAGTGAAATAAAAACAAATTCACCATATACTGCCGTTTTCATGAAATGATTTTAGGCTTAATTGCAAGTAGAGCGCCAATTTATCGCCCGCCCGTAATATACCCGTTTATGGGCACGCAATAAATTAGTTCTCCACTTGTAAACTAGTCCAAAATCAGATAAATAACCAGCCTTTACAAGTGGCTAGTTATTGCTACCACAAACTTGCACTCAAAAAATTAACCAGAGGTTGATATCCTCCAATTGCCCCCAGAATACAGTGTAGTGTGCCTTTTAGAAAATAAAAAATATGAGCATCTTTTGTTTTGTTTTTTAAAAATGCACAAAGCAGCTTTTAGGGGTTAAAGTGAGAGGGTTTGGGGTGTTAGAAAAAAAAAACGGCACTAAAAAGTGCCTTTACATTACTGTGTGTTCCCTATACATATATATGTATATGCTTAAATACATATACAGTATATTTATGTGTTAATATATGTATATACAGCAGTGGCGTATTTAGGTTTTATGCTGCCCTAGGCACTCAAAATCCTGCTGCTCCCCCCCCCCCCACCAGGTTTTAGAGCTTTTTTTAGCCATAATACTTTTTAGCCAGGTTTAACACTACTTTTGTTTATGGTATGTCCATATTCTTGAGGGGAGAGAAGGGGAGGGAGAGCAGGAGGGAGAGAAGGCAAATATATACATTTAAAAATATAATTTACTTTTCTAACTTTTTCTACCTTAAGAACCAATGGCTCAAAACAGCTAAGACTGGTTGCTTCCGCTGTGTGGGATGCACCACTTCCAGTGGAATGATCCCGGGCAAGACATTATTTAAAAAATAAAAAGGACATTTTCTTCTATGTCAAGAACACTGGACTGTCAAATATGAATAGCATACATTGCGTTCTGCTCTTGGTCTAACGTGCTGTCGGGTTTATTGTTACTTATTTTCAGCAGTGCGCTCCATTAATGTCTTACTTCTGGCAAAGTTTGCACACGAGCAAAAGTGTTAAATAGCGTGACACTTCTGGCCCATAGTTTGGTAAACTGTGGAAAATTGTGTCACAATTCTACTGCAAAACTATGTAGTCAAGCCCCTATAGCAACAGGTTGCAAGTCTTTGGAGGGACTGTACGGTGTTGCTAAGGCTTAATTGCAATGGTGCAAGAGGTCTATTTATTACTTTGTGTTGGGTGGCATAATTTATTCAAAAAATATATTGGCAATATCTGCAAAATAATGTGTCAGCAGGAACTTTGCTGCCTACTGCACATAAAAGCAACAGTTATAGAATACTGTCATTATTACATTCTAGTGGATCTCATAGAATGTAATGGCTGTTGCTATTAATGAAGTGCTGCCTAAGTGCTTGAGTAACTCTGCTTTTTACATGAAAGAGTGCAATGTCTGACGCACTGCTATTGATAGTAGCAGAACAAGGCTGCGGCCCTGCTATTATCAATAGCAGGTCTTATAGGGCCTAAACTATAAATTGTAATGCAGATAGGAAACAAATGGTTTAATCATTTAAATGTTCAATCTTCCCATATTCATATCTGAACTGGTAGCTAAGTTAATTCTCAGAATAGCTGTGCGCATAGACAGCAAGTGCACTTATTGTATTGCTCCCCAACACTTGGTTAAAAGCTGTTTCATGTATAAACTACCCTTGCAGTTAGGATGAGCAATAGCCCTGAATATGCCACAATCCAATTTCACATCATTAACTCTTGGTGTGCCTATCTCCATGAAAATGCTTTCATTTGTTTAAACCCTACATATTCTTAAAAAAATATTTCAAACACTTTTTTTTTTATACATTCATTTAAATGCTATATTTATTAAATAGTTTGATGAATTTGTAATATTGTAATATTTTTGTCTTTTCTACAGATCCTGAACAGCCTGTGGGACTTAGAACCTTCAATATTTCATCACAGTCTTTTTCAGTGTACTGGAAGCAACCGCTCGGCTGGGTGGAAAGATATCAAGTGGATCTTTTTCCTCGTCATGGCTTTGTTACTGTCAGAGATCTTGGAGGTGGGGAGTATCAGGTATGTTTTTCATTATAGTACGTGGATGGGCAACTTTTGTTTATACTCTGATCTCATGGGAACATTCTTTGCAGAGCTCACCAACCATGAAGTTCCCTTCTCTATCTTTTAACACAGAATGCATACAAAATGACCTAAGCTAAACTTGCAAATTTCAACATGAGGACTTTGTTACCTTAACAACAATTATGATGCTTTTTTAAGTCTATCATGAACCTCCAGCCAGTCACCCAGGAGTTCATGAATAGTTTAACAAAGGAAGGGGAGTGTTATTGAGTAATACAAACTCATTAATTGTGTACTGTGCAGGCAGACCTAGCCTTAAATCATTAATGCAGGCAACATTTTCCTGTAAAGCCATCAAAAAGACCTAGCAACAAATCCACGTTCTGAACAGTAAAATAATGATTACCTTTCCTGTTGTTTTTCTTCTGCTTCTGTGTGGAACTGCTGATATACAGGTAGGATGTTTTGTGCTAAAATATCCAGATCATGCTGTTTCATTATTTTTTTTTTAAATAAGGAATGAGGATAAAGTTCTACAGGAAGGAAAATGAAGTTGTGTCTGAATGCCAAGTGAAACTTTTCTGCTCTTTTTTGGATAAAGTAACATTTTTCAACTTGAAAATATTCTTTGTTGTATGTAAAAGATTTTTCTGCCTTGTTATTTATCACAGTGGAATTGCAAGACAGGAGCACATTGCGTCTCTAGGAGCCTGTAATGCCTGTTTTAAAAAGGCAATTCTCTTGAAAACGTAGCATTGAGTGGTGCTTTCCTGTGAGTTACACTTAATATTTCATTGAATGAATGTGTATTTGACATTTCAGGCAGATGTTTCCAGCTCGGCTCCTGGTACAGCATACAGTGTAATGGTTTCTTCAGTGTCTTCTTCAGCCTTCAGTTCACCTGTCAGCAAGTCAGTAGTTACTAATGAAACCAGTGAGTTTTCTTTTATTATTTAAAAATATTGTTTTTGTTAGAGCATCTCTCTCACTTTGTATTCACACACTCATCGGTTTTAGAGAACCTCATATAATTCACTTGGCTTTTCAAAATAATATTTCAATTTGACAAATACATAATGCATTAGAAATGGGAATTCTGACTTTTAACTTGTTAATTTTTTAAACAACTGTTAAATCCAGAGGTAAACATCATAATGATAACAAAATATCTCAAGGTAGTACAATTAGTGAATTAAGCACATTTACTTATATTTCATCATATAATGTGACATCTCATTAGTAATCAATTATAAATCCTACCATATTCATTATGTGGTATATTCTGTACTTTACAGACCAGAGGAAGATTGTAAAATATTGTTCTGTAAAATCAAGGGCTAGGTATTTAAGTAATAAATTATTATTTTATTACTTGCTTTCCTTTCATGAGTATATTATTTGTTTCAAGCAATTGCCATTAAATATGGCAAGTTGCAAGGATAATTCTACCAGTGAGATAGATCGATAGGTAGATAAAATAGATAGTGCTTAATTTTAATAATTTCTGTGCTTTAACCGGAAAATGCAACCTATTACTGTGTGATTTGTGAAGTGTGAACAGGAGTAGCTGAGAAGGATACACAGAATAATCATATTGCAACGAGATTTATAGATTTGTATTTACTCTATACCTCTTTGAATAACATCTATTTATATTAAATAATGTGTTAAGGTCATCAAAATCTCCTTATTACTAGATTTGCTGTCAAATCCAAAAACAATAAAGTCGACTCCTACATTTTTATATGTAATTCTCTGTAAATCAGTGAAATTGGAATATGCAATATCTATACATAAAAGCTTTATTCACATATATCCCATTTGTGCTATTGTCTACAGAGACAACCCCCGTATCGGTAAACTAGTGACAGGTGCAATGAGCTTACTGACAGAACCTAGCATATGCTAAATAATCATCAAATTAAAAAAGAAAACAACTTTTGGATATTACAATTACCAGAAACATCTTGGCACCAAACTGAAACTTTTCTGCATAGCTTTAGAACACTGCATGTTTTAAATTCTTTTTAAAGAATGTTTCTCGGGCTTCTTAAAGTATTTAATCATCTTTTGTAACACTGTGCTGGGGAGAAAAGAATGATGTTAACAGTCCATTTGTCTTACAGGCTTAAAAGCACATGTTGGCATTTGTTCTGTATTTTTCTGTGTACATTTTTGCAAATGTAAGTTTTAATTCCTCTGTGTTAGAGTGTAAGTAAATGTATATTTTGTTATTTTTAGTTCCAGGACCACCAGTATCTTTAGCTGGAGAAAGAGTTGGCTCTGCAGGAATTCTCCTTTCTTGGAGTATACCACGAAATCCAAATGGGAAGATTTTAGCCTACATTGTTAATTACAGAGAAATGTGTCCTTGGATGCAGTCAACGTATAACCAAGAAACAGCCCCACCAGAAAACTTAGAGGTTCTTTTGACAAGCTTGAACCCAGGAACTACTTATGAAATAAAGGTAAGCATCAAATATTTCCTAATGAGTCTTACCTTTCTCAGCTGCTAACTGTTGAGCATTAACCTGTGATGCATCTGTTGCTGGGGTTAGTTTTCATCCTTTTAAATTTGTATGTTTTAACTGATCTGAATGTCTATATAATTAATTTATCCTTTTGTAAACACTTTTTTCTTTGCATATCATTGCCAGGACTGTAAAGATTTCATTATTCATGAGCACACTCTCATTAGCTCTGCAGTGTTTGGTAACTTCAAGGTTGAGTGGTTTCTGTGCTGTATATGATATTTAATGCACACTGTTCCTTATTTATTTATCCTAACTAAAAGAAAGATCTAGGGCCTGGTTATCAAAAACCAACCAGAATAGAGAGGAATTAAATAAAATCTTTATTTGTCAGCATTATATTGTAATCTGTTAGTCTCTCTTTCATAAATAGTTCTTAAGCTAAAATGTACCTTTCTAAAATTATTTGACAGACTTTGCAGTATTAAAGTGACAACTTAGAAAATTTCTCTAGAGCATAGAGCTTTAGAGAATTGGGCCCTTATTACTTTCAAAGATATAATTATCTATGACTTAAGTATACAACATAAGTATACAACATAGAAAAGGAAATATATATCCCCTTAAATTTGTTCCCAATGATCCATTTTACATGGTTGTATTAAATTGCTTACAAATAGCGCCTTTACATTTAAATAATCAATTGAAATAGCTGAATTTGCCTGTGGAATCTGTACTTAAATAAGCTATAAAAAAAGCTGTAAAAACATAGCCAGAAGAAGAAATTACCATCCCAGTGGTGGAGGTAGATGAGATGGTAGGCAAGATAAGTGATAACATTTCCAATTGCTCGGACTTTGGAGTGAATTAAAATATTGCACATTTACTGTATATGGTTACATTTAAATACTAGCTATAAAACTGGTATTTTTTGTGAATGTAAATTATATAGAATACGCTGTAACACACTATTATTCCTGATGATTGATAAATATCTGAGAATAGAAAGGTAATGAAAAGTGAAAACTTTAATTAAATTGATTTAAAGGTATAGTAAACACCAACAATTTTATTGTTTAAAAAGATAGATAGTCCCTTTATTTACCATTCCCCAGTTTTGCATAACCAACACTGTTATAGAAATATACTTTTTACCTCTGTAATTACTTTGTATCTAAGCTTCTGCAAACTGCCTCCTTATCTCAGATCTTTTGACAGATTTGCATTTCAGGCAATTAGTACTGACTCTTAAATAACTCCACGTGCATGAGCACAATGTTATTTATATGAAACACATGAACTAACGCCCTCTAGCTGTGAAAAACTGTCAAATGCATTCAGATAAAAGGCGGCCTTCAAGGGCTTAGAAATTAGCATATGAGCCTATCTAGGTTTAGCTTTCAACTAAGAATACCAAGAGAATAAAGTAAATTTGATGATAAAAGTAAATTAGAAAGTTGTTTAAAATTACATGCCCTACCTAGATGGAGGCTTTTTGCGTATGTAGGGTAACATGCATATTACAAGTTGAAAGTAAAATGTTTTCTCACAAGTACTTACCCGACATGTGCAAAAAAGCCAATCTTCGAATATTTTGACTTTGAGTCCTTATAACTTTTTATTGCAAGTTTTTAAAAATATTTTAATTAGATATTGTTATTATGAGTGTATATTTACTTGATGTTTTTTAGTCAAGAATAACAGTTAATTAGAGCTTTGAAGTAGTGCTACCCCTGCGCGCGTTTACTTTCAACCTGTAATATGAACACTGCTTCTGATGTGCACAAAGAGATGCAATAAACCCCTTTTTGCTTGTGCGCAGCAGTTAGCCCGCCACTTGTAATCTAGCCCAAAATAAGATTATCATTTTAGTTCTGATTTATGTGATAATGTTAATTAAAAAAAAACTACTGTATAATGTAGAGTAGAGCTCAGCTTAGTTGTAGAGGATCAGGAAGTGAATATGTGTTTTTTTTTCAGCTGTGTTCAAAGTATTGAATGGTATTTAAAGCATAGTATGTGGATAGCAAAGTGAATTGGAAGTGGATTTCCCTAAGCAAGAAAGTTCAGTTGCTGTGAATAAGAATGTACTTCAGTGTTTGAGCGGAATAAATTGAGTGTAATTAAAGGGCTTGGATGTCAGTTCCCTTATTAGACTCCTAGCAGTGATTAAAAGCTATTATCTTTTAATTTTGCTCAGAACAGAGTACCCTAAAATCTCTGACTTTTTAATGGTATTTCAAATGTATCAGAGCCTCTCTCTGGTTTCCCAATTATCTGATTTGTAGTGCTTATAATTTTGCATGCCAGATAAGCATCTTAAAGATAAAGTAAGTTTTGGAAATCTTTACAGAGTACCATTGTAAAAAAATAATCAATTTTCTTGAATATTTCTTGAACATTTCTATAGCCTCTGATCACTGCATGATTTTAAGAAGGGATATACTTCTTAAAGGGACATGAAACCCAAACATTTTCTTTCATGATTCAGATAGAGAATACAATTTAAAACAACTTTCCAATTTACTTCTATTATTTAATTTACTTCCTTCTCTTGTTATCCTTTGCTGAAAGGTTTATCAAGGCACAGGAGAAGCAGAGAACCTAGGTTCTAGCTGTTGATTGGTGGCTGCATATATATATCGATTGTGATTGGCTCACCCATGTGTTCAGTTAGAAACCATTAGTGCATTGCTGCTCCTTCAACAAATGATACCAAGAGAATGAAACAAATGAGATAATAGGAGTAAATTAGAAAGTTGTTTAAAATTGTATTCTCTATCTGAATCATGAAAGAAAAACTATTTGGGTTTCATGTTCCTTTAATATCAGATCTAAAATAGTGCAACTCAAAATAGCTATCCAAACAGAGCAGACTATCACATTGGGTTTGATAGGGACACAAAACTCTGAGATTATAATATAGATGGCCAGATTATGACTGAAGAGCAAATTAACACTCCTGCATGAGCGTTAATTACACTAGAAGTAAGATTTTTGCTCTTGTCGGGTTGCGCTTGTATTATGAGTTGAAAGTAAGCTGTTTTTGCTCTAGCGGTAACCTGACAAGCGCAAAAATCTAGTTTGAATATTGAGTGCACGTTCTCGATTTCCCCCATAGAAGTCAATGTAGAAAAAAATACCCCTTATCGCTCAGGTGCAAATGTTAGTGCTCAACTCAAAATCTATTGTAAAATGTTAAAAAAAAAAATCTTTAAAAAATCTTCTCTCTTTTCTATTGAATAAAAAAATCAATAAAAAAAATCTGTCATTGGGAGCCATTGATTAGGAGCATGCCTCTGTCATATTATATCAATATCATTACAGCCAATAATTAAATGATGTTAAGAAAATGTTTATAATGAAACAATTTTTCAATCTCTTCTGGATATATCTTATCTGACATGAGGAAATAAATAAGGATATGATTGGTGAAACTAAAATGTATCTGTTCTTCAAATCATATGTATAGAAACTACTTTTGGTCTATATTATATTCAAGCATATCCTTGGCATTTACTGGGGGAGTTTCCAAGGATAAGCTTCAGGATACTGTGGTCTACGTATAGCTGAATGCATGTTTTTGACATAAAAATTATAGAGATTCTCCTTTGTATCCTTTTTAAACGATTTATAGAACAGGAATTAGATTAATATTTTATATTTGAATCCTGGTTGCTATAGACTTACATTGATGTTTATGAGAATGAGCATTTGAATATTAATATTTGAATATTCAGATGTTACATTTCATATAATAAATTTGAAATTTGTTGGCAAACATTCAAGATTGCTTTAGCACATAATAATATTAGGTATTGGAATGAAAGTGTAACCTCCCCCCCACATATATATATATATTTGTATATGAAATAGACATATTGTGAAGCTGTTTCACAGGGATTGAATGTCACCCTAATTTATGACTATTATAAAATAGTATGTTGTAGTTACATAGTTTCACTAGTGCTCCACATTTCCCCATCCACAGAATCAAATGTACATATTGAAGGTTAATGTTTAAATGTGGGTTTCTGACTGTAATCATAAATAATATCATACACCTTGCCAAATATATGTACATTTATAGTTTGTTTATATAGAAACATATATATTTGTTTTGGATTATTCATTTGGTGAACAAAAATAAAAAAAGTTTTATCCTAGTATAAAAAAATATGCTATTTGTATTTAATCCAAATGTCTCCTAATCCTTATAATGGGTTAATTTAATAATTTTGGAGGCAAAGGCTTGGTTAACCTTTCAAAGGTGGTGTGTGGGATGTGCATCTAATAGGAAGGGTTTGCTGATAGTTACCTAAATTAATTGAGTCCACAGTTTCTGGCTACTCTCTGATACTCAAGTTGTTTCTTCTGCTGAGATTTTCTATATCTTCATGATATTGCATTCATTGAGATGTGTTTACATTTGATAGGATAAAGAGTCCTGGTTGCACCTTAAGAATTCAACTCTGAAGCCCATTTAACTTAAAGGAAAGTGAAACCCCAAAAATGTATTTCATGATTCAGACAGATCATGCAATTGTAAACAACTTTCAAATTTACTTCTATTATCTAATTTGCTTTATTCTCTTGATATTGTTTATTGAAGGTAATGAACAGTAATGAACTACTTGGAGCTAGCTGAAAGCCAATGGCAAGGCGCATATATATGCAGCTAACAATTATCAGCTTCTGAGCCTTCCTAGGTATACTTTTCAACAAAGAATACAAAGAGAATGAAACAAATTATATAATAGAAATAACTTGGAAAGTTGTTTAAAATTGTATGCTCTATCTGAATCATGAAAGAAAAAAAAATTGTGTTTCATGTCCCTTTATTATCATTATTATCATTATAGATCTTTGAATCTCTTCCTTAAAAGAGCATTGTATTATAAGTGTGCCTCCGTCCCACTCTATTTTAATTTACCTTCATTGATCTCATTTTAAACTCAATTTAACTTCATATTAAACTTATTTTTTATTGCATTTTCCTATTTCATTAGAATCGTCTCTGTTTTGAGTTAGTGAAGCTACTTGAATTACAAAATAATGTAAAAACTCATGTGTAATGACCTCAAATTTAAAAAAGAAAAAGCAAAAAAAATTAATAATTCTGTTTATTCATTTTTGTAGTATTTGCCAAACTAAAGAAATATGCAAGATTCTATTCTCAGAAAAACACCATACAGTTATCTAGACCTATATCAGAACCACTTCAGTCACAACTATTCAAACAGTTTTAGTTTTGTAGTAGACACATACCAAATATCATTCAGTTTACTTAATATTATTCCACTTTATAAGCATAAAACTCAAGTTTATAATGGAGCAGTCCTTAAACAAACTATAGCTACAAAGACTGAGCTGATTTTTAGAATTGCGAAGTCAGTCATTCGCTCTGGGCTGGTGACTTCTGGCCTAGTTTATTGTTCAGACTGCCAAATCAAATGCCATACAAATGTATTATTGCAATTCTAAATTAAAGGAGCAGTCTACTCTAGAATGTTTATTGTTTAAAAAGATAGATAAATCCTTTTATTACCCATTCCCCAGTTTTGCATAACCACCACAGTTATATTAATATACTTTTTACCTCTGTAATTACCTTGTATCTAAGCCTCTGCAGACTGCCCCTGTATTTCAGTTCTTTTGACAGACTTGCAATTTAGCCAATCAGAGCCCTCTCATAAGTAACGCCATAGGCGTGAGCACAATGTTATCTATATGGCACACATAAACTAATGCCCTCTAGCTGTGAAAAACTGTAAAATGCATTGAGATAAGAGGCGGCTTTCAAGGGCTTAGAAATTAGCATATGAGACTACCTAGGTTTAGCTTTAAACTAAGAATACCAAGAGAACAAAGCAAATTTGATAATAGTGAATTGAAAAGTTATTTAAAATTGCATGCCCTATCTGAATCATGAAAGTTTAATTTTGACCAGACTGTCCCTTTAAGACAATTTAAAAAATCAGGCTTATTATGGAGATTTCCATCAAATGCATGTTACAGCTGCACTGTCAAATGAATTTTTTTTTACTTTTATGTAAAATTGGGTTTGTCCCACGGTCCGCAGAAAGGCCAAAAAGCAAATTCTGCAAATGTTGTAAATAAAACAACTGGATTAGGTAATTTGCAGCATTTTTAAAACTTAGAAAACAGATTTTGCTTTTTTTGCCTCTCTAGGGAGCGTGGGGCAAAGCACATTTTTTCCACAAAGTCTGGGACATCAAAGTCAAAATTCAGATAGACCATGCAATTTTAAGACACATTTGCTTCTGTTGTCAATTTAGCTTTGATCTCTTACAATCCTTTGTTGAAAATCATATGTACATATCCTCAGCTTCAGTAATGCATTACTGGGTACTAGCTGAAGAATGGTGGCTTCACACATATGCCTCTTGTCATCTACTCACCAGATCTGCTCAGCTAGCTCCAGGGCCGCCACTAGAAATTTTGGGGCCCCTGACTTAACCATTGATCAGGGCCCCCCCCTTTGACATGTGCAATTTTTGACCGAGTGACTAAAACGTATATGCACTTTATTCTTAAGTGTCTATTTAAATTGGAATTGTTGTAAAGATAGTAACATACACACAAACACACACTCACACATAAGGATTCACATATAGACACTCTAGCAGACACGCAAAGAAACACACTCAGACACAGACACTCAGCACTTGTTTACATTGACCTGACAAGTAATGAGGTAAACTACAGTTTTGTGAAAAAATGAGATTTAGAAAACAAAATATGGAGTTCTGATTATATTTTTGCAAAGGAAGATGCCAACTAAATGATGACAACGACATGCAGTGGCTGAAAGGAAGGGCCCCGAACTGCCTAAACAATAATTTAAAGGTTAAATGGTGGATTGGTGACTTCCAGAAAGGTCTTGTTAGTCTCAAAATCTGTAGAAAGATGTGAATAATCAATCAGTAGTACGGCCAAAATGTCCTAAAAAGGAACAGACAATGTTTATGTGCATAGTGGTTTAGTGCACACTCAGAAATCCTCTCAAATGCTAATACTTTACTCCTTGTAATAACAATTCCCATGCTCAATTAGCACTCTGCTGTAGTACCCACTGGTGGCTGCCAAAATGACTCCCCTGACAGGAGTCACCCATGTCACCCCCTGATGGCGGCCCTGGCTAGCTCTCAGTGGTGCATTGTTGCTCTGGAGCTGACTTTAATGATGTGTTTAATCCTTTTGTAGAGTTTAAACAGCTATTTGCCAGAAGCAGTGCAATAATAAAATGCCTTAATATTTTGTCTCTTTAATGTCCTCCTAAAATGCTAGATTCCAAGTGGCACGCTAACTGTTGCGCATGAGCGACAAGTGGTTTATCACGGGTATGTGGTTTAGCCCGCCGGGATAGCGCAACTTCAGAACTCTGGTTAACTGCTACACTCGACTAAAATGTTGTACATAACACATTAAAAATACATTTAATAGTACAGTTACATTCATAACACTATCTATTAAAAATTATTTAACAAAATGCAATACAAAGTTATAAGGGCTCAAAGATATGAGGTCTTAGGTGTTAGGAAAAAAAGTATAGCAAACAGCTTTAACATAGAGATACATCCATACACATATCTAAATATGTTTCTATCTATCTATCTATATATTTATATTTATATATATATATATATATATATATAAAATCCGAGTCACGTGCACTCACTCCATCAATCGACATCTACCGGGGTGCTATGCATTCATGTAAAAATACACATGAAAACATGGTCAGAATGAATGCAGCACCATTTTTAATAGGCAAACAAATAATAAATGCGGTATGATATTTGGCATATTTGTTTGGGATATGGATTTTAAACTGTTATAATAAAGGTGATGTTTTAACCTTTTGAAAATCCGGTGAGCACTGCATTCATTCTGACTATGTTTAAAAAAATAAAAAAAATAAATATATATATATATATATATATATATATATATATATATATATATATGTTAAAATGTGTGTACATATGTATCTATATCTGCATTTATGTATTTAGAGACATATATACATACATATAAACACACAAATACATATGAAAACATATATAGACATATAAATAAGTGCATTGGAGCCCTTAGCAGTTAGGTAGCTGAAAACATGTAAAAGCATGTGTATGCCATATTCATATTTAATAAAGTGTTTAACTATGTTTTTAATGTAAATATTTCACATCCTAATGTTCATCAGATATATGTATTTATGAATAAATAGAACATATTCATCTATGTGAAGAACATTGGACTGTGAAATATTAATATTTTTTTCTAAGGTGGTGATAGTCCACAAAAACCCTTACTTGTTCATCTCCTGGCCATCAAGGGAGGCAAATACACCTATCCCTCCTACTTCCTCTTCCCCTCCAGTATTGTCTTTGCCTAGTCTAGGAGAAGGTGAAGATTGAGATGTTCTGCATGGGAATCTAGTGGATCTTCTGGTTGAGATCAGGGTTAGATCAGAGGAGCGGGCAGCTACTAGGAAAGTACCTGCTTCTTCTCTTAGCCCTCATGCATTTTAGCAGTCACACGGTCAGGGCTGCTCATAGCCACAACTATACCAGCCTATTTCATTTTGAGCATACTGTTACAGTCTGTTAAGTACCCTGTTACTTATGGGGGAGTTAGTATCTGGTTCTATGAGGTTCTATGAGGTTTCAGTATCTTTCCTTTAGAACCTTTGCAGTTTTTGGATATTCAGCTTCCTTCTCAGAAGGTTTTGCTTTTTGTTAACATTTTCTTTGACTAGGAGAGTTTTGCAATTTCAGCTCTCTCCTGCGATCATTAGTGTCTGGTGTTTTATCAGGACAAAGCAGTTTTTCGATCTTATGTCTGATTTCCTACCTAAAGTGGTTTTTCAGAGAATTTATCCAGGAAAAGGTTGTTCATTCCTTGTGTCCTAATACAAACTTTTTTGATAGATTATTGCATAATATGGATGTGGTCAGGATGTTTATTTTTTATGGAAAGGCTACTGAGGATTTTTAAACTGTGTCAGTTAGCCGCTCCAAACTCCTTACCGAGCGCCTCCTGGGCTCACGATAGTGACGTCAGACGCCACGAATGGAAGCATAAGGGCAGAGCATGAGGGCAAAGGTGCAATGCTCAAAAGCAGAAACCAACTGCTAATAGGTATATAAAAAATGGAATAAGAGCAGCACAGCAGTAATACTTAAACAGAATACATTTATTTCACATGTACAACATACATGCAAGAAAAGGACAAAACGTCTGACATGTTTCGCACCCTCTAGTGGCGCTTCATCATAGACTAAGGATAGTACTCTGAAGTCTACCTTATATAACCACACAGGTAATTACAGATTAACACCTGGCACTTATATAAAAAAACAGTTAAAAACAAATGTACTTCATGTTATTATACAAGTTCTCAATATTGAGCCTGAGGTCAGAAAATAAAGAAAAAGAAATAATGATAAAATATCAGCAAATAAAAGCACTATTTAAACATGAATTCATAACATCACCTAATTTCATATATTTATATAGATCATAATACATAATTAATGTCTTGATCCTCCATGTTATTTATTGGTGAGTGTCATAAATACGCTCAGGTCTTAAAGTGGAACTGTTGCTAATATTGCTAAGTGTATAACAGATCACTGTGGAACTATATGGAGTCTCTATAAGGGGAGTCACTGTATATATTCAAGAGGCATTTTTGGGCTTGTTCTCAAGTAACTTTTCGATTTTTTGCATTTGGGCATTGTTAATTTATTAAGGCAGTATATTGTCACTAATTTTTGTGATAAATTGCAAGAAAATGGATTTGGATAATACTATATTGTCAAGTTCTCTGTATGATGCTGAGGCCAGGAGAGAGCTGTTTAAACAGGTCTTTTCCTCTGAACGCTCTGAGGGATTTAGTCCAGGCATGGAGTCTCAGTTTAAGGCTTTGGAGAAATTGCTAATTGCTGATTTGAGGCTCACATGGGACATTGAAGCATTTGAGCAATATGTTGAACATGATAGAGTTCCAAGAGGGTTAAGGATTAACAAATTCCCCACTTTTGAGATTGATAATCAAGATATTGTTTTGGAATGGAATGATGCTCTGAGTGTTCAATGAAATTGTTGAAAATTCTGATCCGATGTAAGCAGTTAAAAAGAATTGATATTAAAGAGAAAATGGAAGAAATAGAAAAAGAATTAATGAAATTTGAATTACATGAAAAATTCCTGGAACATAAGAAATTGATGAAAGTACATGTTGACAAATTGGATTCCATACTAGCAGAGAGAAAAGGGGAGAAGTTTCACAGGGACAGGATGGACTATGAAACTTACAAAGTCTGTCAGTGGCCTACATTCCAAAAGAAAGCATGGAAAAATAATCCCAATCGTGGCAGAACAAAGGGTGGAAAAAAGAAAGAGGATGAGAAAGATAAAGGACTAAAACCAATTCTGAAAAATAAGAATAAGAAGAAAGTTGTTTTCACGTCTACTGATGTTGATACCTCTGATCGAGAGTCAGCTACTTCTTCTTCTCTATCTTCTTCCCCATCTTCTGTCTCTTCTGTATCCTCTCTGTCTTCTCGTTCCTTGCAGGTCAGTACAGATGAAAATGACGTGGAAGAATTGGCGGTCCGCCCCAAAGATTCTAAAAAAGAAGCAAAAAAGGAGGCGTCCCAGAAAAAAGACAAGAAGGAAAAGGTCCCTTTAGGAGGGTCAGAAGATCAAAGAACAAGAAGAAAAAAGAAAGGAATATGAAATATTTGGGACTTTCTAGACTAAATGTGATACATTTTTCAAAACATACTCTGACTGAGGATCAAACGAATCTATTGAGCAGAGGTTTGGGTTTTGCCCCAACAAGAGATTTCTCTCCATATAACACTCTAATTGATGTCAATAGATTCGTTAGAAAACTCACTCTGAAAAGATTTTTTGAATTGCAATCTACCCCTAATACTAATGTAAATTATGATTGTTTTGATTTGACTACAAAAGATAATAGTGTGAGTCAAAGTGAAGTATCATTTAAGGATGCCTGCACATTGGGGACCTTGATTGATTTACAAGAGGGCTGTGACACTACTGTTGAGCGATTGCAACCTCCAGGTCCAAGGAAAATAGGCTCAGATTTCTATCCGGTACAGTTTAGGGGCAATGCATTAAATATCTTTCAGAAGTGTGTTGAGAAAGAACTACTTGAGTTAGCTGTGTCCAAGAAACCAGTCAAACAAAATTTGAAAATGTGTGAAAGGTTGGCTTTGGAGTCTCTCCAGAGTAATCATGAAATAGTAATTAGAAACACAGATAAGGGAGGAAATATTGTTATTCTTAATAAAGAAGATTACTTTGGAGAGGCTCTACGCCAGCTGAGTGATACATCAACGTATACATTACTCAATGGTAATCCTACAGTCAGTTTTAAGAGACAGTTATTAATGCTTTTGGATGATGGTATTCACTTAGGTGTTTTTAGAGAGGAGGATATCTCTTATTTAGTTCCCGAATTTCCAGTTACACCATTGTTCCACTACTTACCCAAAGTCCATAAGAACCCTGAGCGGCCTCCAGGTAGGCCCATAGTCTCGGGCATTGGGTCCTTGCTTGAACCACTATCTGAGTGGTTAGACTCAGTCCTTCAGCCTTTGGTAAAAAATTTGTATAGTTATTTGAGATACTCAGCTCATCTCTTAGAATGCCTGAAAAATGTTGAATGGAAAAGTACATACTCTTGGGCGGTTGTAGATATTGCTTCGCTCTATACTTGTATACCTCATACATTAGATCTGAGGGCAATAAGATTTTTTCTAGACAAATTTACATCATACAAATCTGAGGTAAAAATGTTTATTTGTTCTATATTAGAGTTTGTATTAACTCATAATTTTTTGATGTTCAATGATAACTATTACCTACAATACTGTGGAACGGCCATGGGGGCGAAATTTGCCCCATGGTTCGCAAATTTGTATGTTGGATTTTGGGAGTTGAGATTTCTATATAATATTGACTACACTGAGAACACCAAGAATATAATCTTCTATAGAAGATTCATCGATGATTTGATTATAATCATTGATGAACCTCTTAATAAGGCATCTTTTGACCATTTTCTTGGTTTTTTGAATGACAATATGTGTCTAACTTTCGTTGGGGGATATAGCTGTACTAGCACTGACTTCTTTGATGTGACATTGGAGGGGGATGTGGAAAATAAGCAAATAGTGTCCAGAACATTCAGAAAACCAACTGCTGGCAACACTATATTGCATGCTAGTTCATGCCATTCCAAGGGGACAGTTTATTAGGTTACGACGTAACACCAAAATAGATGCTATATATCAACAACTATCTGATGAATTGATTGAGAGATTATCAGCTAGAGGTTATGATAGGAGAAGATTACAAGATACCAGAAGAGAAGTTGGCATAATGACGTTTGCCAATAGTGGAATTAAAAAACCTGTCAATACCTTTGAGGGTAAAATAGTGTTTACAACTGAATACACAGCACAATTCCCTCAAATAGTTAAGATCTTAAAAAAGCACCAACCTATTTTGGCAAATGATAATGTTTTGCAGAAATATATTGAAGGATGCAGGTTTGTATCCAAGAAATCTGTTACCTTGGCCTGAAAATTGGCCCCTAGTTGTGTAACTGATACTCTAAGACCTAGGGGTGCTAACTGGTTAACCAGGAAGGCAATTTTATATGTGGCATGAGAACATGTTTAACTTGTGACATGATGGAAGTCACTAACATGTTTAGATCTTCAGTGTATAATGAAACTTATGAGATCTTGTTTTATGCGAATTGTAAGACCACATTTGCAGTTTACATGCTGGAATGCAAATATTGTAATAAAAAAAGGGAGGTCAATACAAGGATTAGGGAGCATGTGAATGATGTAAAAAATTACAATAAGGATTCTGCTGTGGCTAGACATTTTAATCTTTTTCATTTCACCAATAAGGGTGACTTTACCGTGAGAATTATTGATGTGGCCAAAATACCCACTAGAGGTGGTAACAGGTACAAAATACTGGATAGGAAAGAGCTATTCTGGATATATAAACTTAAATCCAGAACCCCAATGGGTTTGAACCTTGAGTGGGATATTAGCTATTTTGTTTAATAAGTTAACTATTTGTAATATTTGTCATTGGAAATTTAGGATTTATAGTACATTATAATATTTTTAATTTGAGTACCGCTAAAGCTTTATATTCTGAGCAAAACACTATTAAGTAGGGTCTTGAGTGGTTGAATATAGCTATGGAACAGGGACACATGTGTGTCATTAATCTTAACTCAGCCGAATAAAATGTATTGATGAATTTACATTTGTGTTTATATTTTCTTTTGGATATATAGGTTTGAAGCACTGTAGAGATTGAATACATTCCATTTGTGGAACTTTATGTATTTATCTGTGACACTTGCTCTCTGGTACTGTCACTTTAAATTTCCTGCTCATAAATTTCTTGCTCATAAACTCTGGTGCTCTTTTTGATTGTTCTACATTCATTTCTTAATATTTAGAAATTTTCTTATTGGGAAATGGTCTATTCAGCATAATGTATGAAACATGTAAACATAATAACATTATACATCATAAATTATGTATTATGATCTATATAAATATATGAAATTAGGTGATGTTATGAATTTATGTTTAAATAGTGCTTTTATTTGCTGATATTTTATCATTATTTCTTTTTCTTTATTTTCTGACCTCAGGCTCAATATTGAGAACTTGTATAATAAAATGAAGTACATTTGTTTTTAACTGTTTTTTTATATAAGTGCCAGGTGTTAATCTGTAATTACCTGTGTGGTTATATAAGGTAGACTTCAGAGTAGTATCCTTAGTCTATGATAAAGCGCCACTAGAGGGCACGAAACATGTCAGACGTTTTGTCCTTTTCTTGCATGTGTGTTGTACATGTGAAATAAATGTATTCTGTTTAAGTATTACTGCCGTGCTGCTCTTATTCCATTTTTTACTGAGGATTTTTGTCAGCCTCCTAACTTGTTTGTTTCTTTTTCTGCTTAACGTAAGAGCCAAGAGGCAGTTTCTGTTTCCTTAGCTTTTTGCTTATGAAGTTTGATTCACAGAGTTTTTTTTGGAGGCGAGACAATAGTCGCCTTTATATATTTTAATTATTTTATCCCATTCTGTGTCTACTCTTTGATTTTCAAGATTGAAATATCAGTAGAGCTAATTTGCAAGGTTGTACCTTGATCCTCTTTGTGTCCTATTACAATTAAGAATAAATTATGTATTGATGTCAAGTTAGCGAACTTGAGAAAATGCAATCTGATTTTAGTTTTTTTCGCCCACTTTTTGCTCTCCATTAAAGTCCCTGGGGGAATAATTTAATGTGGTTGCAATATTCCAAGTTCATCTTTATGCATGCAAAAAACTTACTTCTAGCAAATTTAACGCTTGAGCGCAAACTACCGCTCCACTCAGTCAAAAATTAAGATAGAATATGCAATTTTAAACAAGTTTCCAATTTACTTCTATTGTTAAATTTGTTTTGTTTGCTTGGTATCCTTGGTTGAAGTGTAAATCCAGGTAGACTCAAAAGGGCTCAGGACCATACTCTATGGCATCAGTGTTTGAAACCGTGTATAAGATTTCTACAAACAATGTTGCAAAACAAGCTGCAATAGAGTTCTAAGACACGTGCACATCACTTTGCCCCTGTAAGCCAACCTAGATTTACTCTTCAGCCAATGATACATAGAAATCAAAGTAAATTTAATAACATAAATAAATTAGAAAGTTTATTAAAATTACATTATAAACTAAATAATAATTTAATGCAACAAAGTCTATACTTTGTTAAAAAGTTATGTTATTTATTTATGGTTGCATAAAGGTTGTCTAAATGTACTGTATAGCCTCCATTATTGCACTTTAAGAAAACATAATTACAATAGGCACTGGAGAATCTAAACAAAGTTTGATAGCATTTTATAAATAGCAATTGTATTTATGTTAATTAGTATAATGGCTATCAACGTTTAACTCCCAACATTTCCTTTTTTTTCTGAGTGTGCAGATGTTGGTGCCTGGGCAACTGAGGGCATAGTCTGGGTAGTCCAGGTTTGTTTACAAATGTGTACAAGTGATCCTTTGCAGGGTATAAGTGGGCCATTAGTGTGTAAAATAGGATGCTCAGATGTCCTCTTTTTAATGGGATTGTCCATTTTTTTAGGAACTGGTCCAAGAATACCCAGAAATATCTTAAAGGGACACTAAATATCTAAAAAATATAGTAACTTGTGCTCACAGGGCCTAGCCCATTATTAACAACACGTTCACACCTGAAAAGACCGCTGTATTGCTCTACAGATAATACAATTTTTAGAAAATCGTGAACCTGTGGCTCCCTCCTCGAGATCTTGCTAAAATACATAGCTTACCTAATACTAATGCCTATGGACAGAGAATTTGTTAACATGAGGTGTGCAAAAATACCTCACCCCTTCTGTTACTAGGAAAACTAAATATTACCCCCCTTTACCATATTTTTAACTCGCTATAATGCTGATCAAATGAGCACCCATTTGTTATTATTATTATTATTATTATCATTTATTTGTATAGCGCCACCAAATTCCGTAGCGATGGGTACAATGATAGGGGTATACAATGACAAAGATTTGTGATACAATACAAAACATAACAAGACTAAACAAATCTAGCACAGGAGGAAGAGGGCCCTGCTCCGGAGAGCTCACAGTCTATAGGTTTAGGGTGCAGAGACATAAGGTTGGGGTAGCTTGTTACAACGGTTGTATTTGCAGCATTGAGTCAGGCAGTTCATGTACATGTATTAGCTTGGTTCGGATGCGGGATGGAGGAGAGATGGTAAGCCTCTCTGAATAGGTGGGTTTTCAAGGATCTTCTGAAGCTATACAAGGTTGGAGACAGTCTAATGGAGCTGGGTAGAGAGTTCCAGAGGACAGGAGCAGCACATGCAAAGTCTTGGAGGCGGGAGTGGGATGTAGAGATAAGAGGAGTGTAGAGACGTAGGTCAGAGGTTGATCGAAGAGGACGGGATGGGGAGTATTTCACGATGAGAGAGGAAATATAGTTGGGAGTTAGACTGTTGAGTGCTTTGTAGGTTAGGGCTAATACTTTTGTATTCTGGAGTGTATGGGGAGCCAGTGTAGAGACTGGCAGAGCGGAGCAGCTGATGTAGATCGTCGACTTAGGTGGATGAGTCTAGAAGAAGCATTCATAATAGATTGGAGGGAGGAGAGGCGGTGTTTTGGAAGGCCATTTAAGAGTAGATTGCAATAATCAATGCGTGACAGGATGAGGGAATGAATAAGTATTTTTGTAGTATTTTGAGTAAGGAAGGGACAAATTCTGGAAATGTTGCGTAGGTGTGAACGGCAGGATTTGGTAAGCGTTTGTATATATGGGTTGAATGTGAGTTCTGAGTCTAGTGTGACCCCAAGGCAGCGGACCTGGGGTGAGGTGTTGAGAATAGAGTCTCCAACCATCAGAGAAATATCAGGTGTCGGATGTCTCGAAGAGGGGGGAATAAGAAGCAGCTCAATTTTGGACAGATTGAGTTGGAGGTAGTGTGAAGACATCCAAGAGAAAATTGCAGAGGACGTAGAAGGGAGTTAAAGGTTGAGAACAGTTTTCTGGGGTTGGATGCGTGAGATGACACGAGGGAGGAGAAATAGACTTGTTTTGCCAGGCTGAGCGCAGAGTTGTAGGACTTAAGGGTGAATTTATAATGTTGGAAATCAGCAAAGGTGCGTGATTTCCTCCACTGCCTTTCAACGGCCCGTGAGCATCGCTGAAGATATCTGGTCTGTTTAGTGTGCCACGGTTGCCGTCGAGTGATTGATGTACGTCGAAGAGTGGAGGGTGCAGTTTTGTCAAGTGTTGATTTTAGTGCCGAATTATACTGTAGAGTCACGAGGGTTGGACAAGAGAGGGATGAAATGTCAGAGAGCAGAGGACTCAGTTGAGTGGAAAAGTCTGTGAGATCCAAGTCATTTAAATTCCTGTGAGGTAGCAGTTTTTTTGGGGCTTGCAAAGATGTAGCAGGTAGAGTGAGAGAGAAAGTTAATAGATGGTGGTCAGAGAGAGGAAAGGGGAAGTTAAGGGAGTTGGAAACAGCACAGAGATTTGTGAAGACCAGGTCTATGGAGTTGCCTTCACAGTGTGTTGGAGATGTTGTCCACTGGGACAGGCCTAAAGAGGTGGTAAGGGATAGAAGTTTAGAGGCAGCAGGCGTGTTAGGCTTATCAAGGGGTATGTTGAAGTCCCCTAAGATGAGAGAAGGGACATTAGAAGAGAGAAAATGTGGAAGCCAGGCTTCAAAGTGGTCCAGAAATTGTGATGCTGGGCCAGGGGGCCAATAGATAACTGCAACACGAAGAGCTATAGGGGAGAAGAGGCGGATAGCGTGAACTTCAAAAGATGAGAAAGAAAGAGAGGGGGGTGAAGGAATGCAGTTAAAGGTACTGTGTGGAGACAGGAGAATTCCTACTCCTCCTCCTTGTTTGTCTCCAGGCCTGGGAGTGTGACTGAAGTGCAGGCCGCCATAGGACAGAGAGGCTACAGCAGTTGTGTTAGAGGAGGAGAGCCAAGTTTCAGTGAGGGCTAACAGGTTAAGTGAACGTGAAATAAATAGGTTGTGAATAGATGTAAGCTTATTGCATACCGAGCGTGCATTCCAAAGGGCACACGAGAATTGGGGTGTAGTAATAGAGGTGCAGTTAATGAGGTTTAGAGGGTTACGTGTGCAAGGTGTATGAGGTGTCATTTGGGGTAGTGATCTGAGGGAAGCAGAGGGTGGACCTGGGTTAGGCGAGACATCCCCAGCTGCAAGAAGAAGAAAGATGGTGAGTGAAATGAGATGAGCATGTGTCTTATGTGAGTGTTTAAGTTTAGGATCAGTAAAGCATGGCTGGCTGAGGGATGTGAGCTAGGAATAAAGTTCATGTGTGTTGTAGAGGGGGGAAGGTAGAAGGGAAGGAGAAATATGAATGTTCTGAGTGCTGTTTGTGAATGGAAGAGCTGTGACTTTAAAGAAAAGGGAGGAAAAGGTTAAAGCAGACATTAGAAAGTGTAGCATGTTTGCATTTAATTGTTGGAATTTGAAAGTACTTATTTCTGTTGTCGACTCCTATGTCTAACTCCTTTGTTATAACTCTCTCTACACTTATGAACTAGCACACTTAGGGAACTGCACACAGTGCAGCAGCAGTAACATATTGATTTTCATTCTTGTTTAGAAAAAATAAAAATAGGAGTAAATTAGAAAGTTGCTTAAAATTGCATGCTCTGTCTGATTAATGAAAGTAAAAAATTGGGTTTCATATCCTTTTAACTATATAGGACAAAAAGACAGCTTTTTGCAAATCGACAATGATTTTTTCCAAATTATACAGTTGTACAAATGATAAAAATGTAATTTAAAATTTTATTTAAATTTATTACATCAGAATCAATTACATGAAACAAGATTGTTTTTGTATTTTTTGTTCAATAACTTGATACTTTCACGCGGAATTAATATTTTTTTATATAAACTTTTGATATTATTTAATGAGTTCTTAATCACTTTATAGTCAAGTTTATTGTGCGTATAAAAACACTTGCAGTGATGATTTAACCCTTTCATAGCCTATAAAACATATGCACTAGTAATTTAATTATTTCTGCCTTTCTTCAATGACCTATGTTATGTATGTTTTCTTTCACTGCTGAGAGCAGGGAGTAGAGAGAATGAAGTGAGAGTAGAGAGCTTGCAAGTCTTCCATTTGCTGTACAGATGTATGTTACAAAAGGCCAAGGCTGCGCTCCTTTTCCCAACCATTCCAGGCTAAAGCTAAAGGGTATATTAGCAAGTGTCAAGGCTCTTTTGCAGGTGCCACAGCATCCTATTTCCCACTATTTGTCAAGCCATATACCATTGCATTGTTTTTGACCAGTGCAGATCCGACTGATTCAGTGAATTATCTTGTCAGACCAATAAGTTCTGTGTGAGATGGTATATTGTTACAAGACATGTTTGCTTGTAGTCAACTTGGCTTTACAAATAACATCTTGCTTTCTTGAAGCTATATGATTGTCAAGGTATTTGAAATATTATTAAATAATATATAGAAATATATTTAACTTTATCTAATAAATCTGTGGATGTGAACATGGTCTGTAGGACAAAGGATTAGATCTCCCCCACTCCAATTGCACAGGAGACATTCTTGGCTGAAAGGAGAACAAAGGATTATCTCTGGCAGATCTCACACACTCAATATGTTAAATTATGCAATTGTATAATTTAGCAAGGAACTAAAATATAACAGTTTCAGGATACAGGCAAATATATGGAGACGAAATGTCTGAATTACCCTTTTGGAACTGATCAAAATCATGGAGAGGCAGCTTTTATGCACATGGTGTTAATTTTTAAATCCACATCTGCACTGCTGGCTAAACAGGAAATATGCTGCATTAAGACTTTTACAACTACTCGTGGATTGACCCCATGTGGTGAGTATGAGACAAAAAGTCTGGCAACTGAAGTTACTGAAAAGTTAGAATGTTAGGATAATACAGTGAAGGCCCATGACTTACATTATGATTTCAAAACAACTGTATATATTTTAATGGATATGAGATGTGTATATATATATATATATATATATATATATATATATATATATATATATATATATATGTATATATATATATGTGTATGTGTGTATATATATATATATATGTATATATATGTGTATATATATGTATATGTTTTGAAAGCATGAATATCTTAGCCTCTGTGTGTTTAAGAACATGAATAGATGTTTATGGACCTGAAGAGAAGTGATTATTAACATTTATTTTTATTTCAGATCTACATAGACAGGATTCACTTGGAATACAGTACAATACTGAATTAAAAATAAGCTATTATTCACATATAAATGCCAGGATACCGATAACATTGTAATGCATTTTAAACTAATAATTAGCAGTATTAAATTACCTAAATAAAATAAAATGTTAATAATATAACATATTTGGTATCAGAATAATCAGAAAAAAATAACCTAATATTAACCATCTGTAATTGGGGTTATATATGATTAATGCAGAGAGTTGTCTGTAACTTGTTGAAAATTAGTGATCTGATTTTGGCTGCGATATACCTGAAAAAAAAAAGTTCACTTCAGCAAGGAGCTTAAAACTTATCCTTGATTTGTGCAAAAACCTTCTTTCAAATGAGATGACCTAAAGACCGCTACGAATTGGTTCAAAATTGGTGAAGTATATTGTATTTTAAATTGGTAGTTATAAGCCTAGGTATTGTTCAAATCTGTGTCTGAATTGGCTAAGTAACTCATCTATACAAGTTCTGATATTGTCGGTTAATTTTGTATTAGGATAAATTGCAGTTAAATAGCAGAATATATATTTTATCCTATTGTTTTATAAACACTGTTTAGAATTGTATTGCTTGGATGTTAAAGGTTTTTAGTCCCATTGTGTTAAATAAATAAGGCTGAATTGTGAAGGTATATTGTTCTGGGTTTTGTAAGAAGAATAGCATATCTTAAGAGTTGGTTCTAACGCATATAAACTTTTATTTAGTTTCCTTTTATTGCAAATATAGTTCAATATATTTATGGATATTAACTAAATAAAAGAATTCAGATATTTATATTAATTGTATGGTCTAGTAGGTGCATGGTTGATAAGGGTTTCTATTTCTTTGTATTGTGTTTATAACCCTGCCATAAACTTATATATATTATTTGGATAGCACTGCTAAGATTTTCATAAATATACTGACATAATAATTGGAGGCATTGCATGAGATTTATTAATATTCCATCATAATTGATATAATATATTTGTAAGTAAATAGAAATTATTATAAAAGAAAAAAAAAAAAAATCATATTTCGATATTAATATTTTGAAGATATAATTTTTTTTGAAAAGTTGAAATATTAATTTTCATATTTCGAGATTGACATTAATATCTTGAAATATTATTAAAGATTAATTTTGAAAAATTAATAAAAATATTAATTTTTCATATTTCAAAATTAATCAAAAATATTGATTTTTTCATATTTTCAAAGTTAATCAAAAATATTAATTTCTCATATTTTGGAATATTAATTTTTCATATTTCAAAATTAATAATATTTTTTTTTGAAATATAAAAATTTTCCTTCTCTCTTTTTATTGGCAAAAATTGTATTAGCGTTTTAGTTTAACTAAGTACTAAACCAATATAATAATGTCTGTAGCCAGAAGTGACTCATTTAATTCTATACATAGCAATGAAATTGGTCCCATAACCATACCTATTACTAAAGGTCAGGTCCTTAAGAAAGATATCTTAAGTTACCTTAAAGGGAAGTTTAATATTGCGGGTGAATTAAATGATTTTATGGATATGCTTGAAACTAGGGCTAAAAATATTACCGTTAATAATAATATGTGGAATGAAGAGAATGAATTCTTCCAGGAATTATTAATGATTAATCAATGCGAAGCTCCCAAAAAGCGAGACGAACTAATACTAAAATCCTGGCCCCTTTTAATATGCATAATTGACGAAATGTCGTTTTGTGTCACAGACAAACGATTGCAAATACAGGAGCTAGAAAATAGTATTCGTTCCTCGCGCAGACGCGAAGAGGGTTTAAAAATAGCCAAAAATAAAATGGATGAATTTGCCCAAAACCTAGCCACCTTAGATAAGCACAATATGGACTTAATCGCGCAGATACAAGATTTAAATAAACAGCTTGCGCAAAGCCAGAGAGAATTAAGCGATTTAAAAAGGTCATATCGCCATAATGAAAACCCCTATATTAGCAGTGAGAATAATACAGATAATGCTAACTCCTTTAGTGAACGCGTAAGGGACGAGGTACGAAAATATATAGAACAACATAGACAAATGACCCCTAACGGGTCAGAAGTAGATTTCCCAAATAGACAATCCCCTCAGGATGTAAATCCAGAGGACAGCTGTAGCGCAGCTGATGCGGGGGAGGGAAACTCTAACAGAGAATCCCAAAATAAGTCTGATAAAGTCTATGATTCCCATAAAATAATCACTTTTGTACAACGCGCAGTACCTATATTCTCCAATAAGGGAACAACATCTGTAATTGATCATTTACAGGCTTTTGAAAATGCGTTAGCTATAATGAATGTTACAAGTGAGAAATTGAAAATTGAATTTCTACCTTGGGTATTTGACAGTAAGCATCACAAATTCTTTGCCTCACTAAAGGATATGAATATTCATTCCTGGAATGGGGTAAAACAACAATGCAGAAAAGAATTCGGGCAATATCGCACTAAAACTGCCGCGAAAATAGCGGTATATGGTTTAAAGTGTCGTGCGAATCAGAGTCCAGTCGAATTCCTTTCTGTATTGAAAAATGCGTACAGTATGGCTGAAGATAATCCCAGATTTGATGGCTCAGAATTTGTAAATTTATTTTTTGAAGCATTGCCTACACCCATCAAAATCAACTTAGCTAGAGATTTTGATGAGGACTGCTCATTGGAATGGCTGATCAAAGAGAGTACGAAGTTATACTCTATTCAGCAGTCCAGTGAGCAGGGGGTTAAAAAGGAGTCAAAACCCAAAATTGTGGCAGAAACTAGGGTGTCACCTAGCCCCCTCAATTTGGAGTCTAACAAGAGGACTTATGCAGAGGTGGCCAGTCAAAACAGGCCATCTCCACAGAGGTTTAATTCTGCCCCTCCCCCTACACAGGTTGAGGCGCAGGGAGACTATAACCAAAGTGGGGGACATAATCAGGTGAATAATTACTCACAAAGAGAATACTCACCAAATAATTGGTATCCGCGCAAGGGTAGATACAATAAACGGCGAAGATATTCTCAGGGTAACCAGACACCCCAGGTATATAATGCTCCCCAAAATATTAATACTGAACAAGCTGAACCCCAGGGGCAACCACGCCAGAATAGAAATAGTGGCCCTGATTCTGAGGGAACGCAATGGTCCAGGAATCAGTACAATGGGGCACCAAGAGATAGGCCCAGGGGTAGAGGTAACTTGTACAATCAGGTAGATATGCTGTTTACCCAATTAAATCGGTTGAGCGAACAAATCGCTAATATGAGTCAAAAATCTACGGCTCAGCAACCGAACAATACTTTTTTAGGGGTACAGCCAGTGGTCAGCAGTGGACCACAGGCACAGTCATAAATACTGCAGTATCACCTGAAGGGGAGGGTAGAGATATACAAACTGTAATAATAAATATCAATGATACTAATCATGTTATCTCCCCACAGACCGGAAACGGACGATTTGGCCGTGATGACAAGCAACCTCATCCGGGAAAAGTTAACAAATCACTTCCCTTGCAGCTCTCTCCTAACCTTATCTCCACAGATGCAGTACAAAAGAATCCAACCAACCCTGTCATAGAGGAAACAGGTAGGTATGAAGGTTCCTCTGCATCGAATGACACAGCGAATTCAGGTAAAACGTGGCGAAGCCCACAGATGTACAAGAATGCAAATTTTATGTGTGAAATGATAGAAACTGCAGGAAGATATTATGTACTAGTTGAGCTGCAAGATTCAGTCTCCAACCCTATCAGGGGATTAATTGACACTGGGTCACAGGCAACTATCTTATCCCACAGGTACTACACACAGCTAAATGAGCTAACACCCCACAAACCTAAAATAAAAGAATTTGACGGTTCTCTAATAGGTGTTGGGGGTGACTCCCTAAAAGTTTACGGTACTGCCTGGTTAAAATTTAAATTGGGGAACAGGGTCATAAGACACCCTGTCATTATAGTGGATCTGCCAACTGATCGTTTAATTATTGGTAGTGATCTCCTGAAACGATTAAGCACCATAATTGATTGCATAAATAATGTAATTTGGTCACAAGTGAAACGGCCTATCAATTATGAAAAATCTGGTATATCTCGCACCCGACATAGCTGTCACGTGGTGGAAGAGAAACCAGATGCTGTGGAGATTCATTTCAGGAATAACTCTATACCTGAAATCACTATTCTACAAATAGATGATCAAACTCCTTTTAGTGGCTCTGATGGTAATACTTTTAAAATTTCGCCCGGAAAAATAGCGAATATCTCCCTAGATGGCGATATATTAACCATATCACTCCACAAGGGGGATCCTAAAATCCCTAAAGGGGGAGACCATGCTCAATACCTCACAGGGATTGAGAGAGTTAAAGAGGATCTATTTATCCCTATACAAGTGCATGACCTTGGTAAAACCAAGTATGCTAAAATAAATTTAAACCAGGAAGCTAGCTATATAAGCGAAGGTTTATTAGCGCAAATAGCTGAACCTAAAGTGATTAAATATCTTTCTCCCCAAGACCACTGTGTCAACGGCCTGGATGACAGGTCTGAAAGCTATAACATCACGGCTAAGTGCTTATTATCTATCTCTATTGGTAATAAGTCAGTGAAGCACCTGTTTTTAGTTTTAAATACTCCCCATAATCAAATATACATTGGCAATGATATCTTACATAGATATGCCATACAAATAGATTTGATTAATTCTTGCCTCTGGAGCAGGTTAAAGGGGGACCCTGAAGTATTTCAGGATGAAAATGCAGCCCTGAAATCAAACCAGCAATTGCCATATGCTGTGAATATGCAGGTATCTAGCGATGTTATAATTCCTGCTGGGGCTGATAAATTTCTTTTACCCTTACAGGTAAAGAGAGGTCAGAAATTAAAAACTTCTGAAACACTGATTTGCCTCTCCCATAGAATACAAAATCTGGGTGTCTCAGTAACCTACACTCCTATGGTGAATATTGGAACTGTTCCAATAAATATTATTGTGCATAACATGACCCCACAGGATATAACATTATCCAAGGGAACTACCATAGGATATGCACTGGAATCAAGTTATTACACTTTTGGATTCCAGAATAATGTAATTGGGCTAATACCTGAAGGATACCTAACTGAAGAACAATTAATAGAACAATCCTTTGCATCTATGCCAGAGGGTCTATTTAATATTCAGTCTATTTATCCCTTCAGCTCAGAGGAAGGCATCTGTAAAATTGAAGAAGCCTCTCTGGTGTTTGATCAGCCAATCAAACAGCAAGATTACCCCAATACCCAGAGTCATGGGAGCAATGTAAACTATAATCAAGGGGATCTCACCTCTAGATTGGAAGAAGCCTATGAAATAGGACAGCCTGAAATCTTTCCAGGATTTCAGCAAATAGTCAAAGAGCAAATATCCTTAGCTAATGGCTGTTCCAGCGATGACGAACGCCAACAGCTGCGAGAACTCCTAATGGAATACAAGGATATTTTCGCTAAGGATTCTTATGACTGTGGTACTACAGACTTGCACATTGCAAGAATACAAACAGATCCTAATGCGCCACCTGTATTTGTCAAACAATACAGACTTCCCTTAGCCTCATATGATTCTCTTGCAGAGATCATAAGGAATTTGGAAGAAAGAGGTATTATCAGACAGGTGCACAGCTCTTATAATAATCCTATTCTAGGTGTCCTTAAGCCCAATGGACAATGGCGTTTGTGTGCTGACTTAAGACAGCTAAACAAACGAGTATACATGTCTGGCTGGCCTGTACCATACATTGACCAGTGTCTAGCACAAATGCAGGGATCCAAAATATTCACTGCCATTGATTGTGCACAGGGATATTGGACCATAAAGGTACATGAAGAGGACCAATATAAGCTAGCATTCTCCTTCCAAAAGGTTCAGTATGCATTCCAGAGACTTCCATTTGGATACATAAATTCTGGACATGAATTTGCTGTATTCATGCATAAGGCTATGCCTGACGCACTGGAAAGGGGGACCTTATCTTATGTTGATGATGTTTTAATCAAAAGCACAGACTTTGAAAAACACATTGCAGAGCTTAAACACGTCCTCAGCCAACTTAAAAGGGCAGGTGTCAAATTATCCCTGCAAAAAGCTCAATGGTGCCGCACTCGTGTAAACTTCTTGGGACATGAAGTTACCTCTGATGGATTAAATCCCCAGAAGAAAAAGGTGGAAGCTATAGTGAATTCTAAAAACCCAACTAACTTAAAGGAATTGAGATCATTCCTGGGTATGACGAATTATTCTCGCAAATTCCTTGATAATTATGCGGAATTAGCTAAACCACTACTACTTCTTCTAAAGAAGGATGTGAAATGGCACTGGAGTGAGTCTCAAGAGACAGCCATCAGAGAGCTGAAGAGAAAACTCACTCAAGCACCTTGCTTAGCGTACCCTGAAGGTGGTAAACCTTTCTACTTAGAAACAGGGTACACAGATGTAAGCATGAGTGCTGTGTTATACCAAAAGCATGATAATTTGAACAAAGCCATTGCTTATGCGAGCAAAAATCTATCCCCAGTAGAAATAAAGTTTAACGATTGCGAAAAAGCCCTCTTATCTACTGTATGGGCTCTACAAAATTTCCGCAGCTATATACAGGGCGAGAAAATTATTGTAGAAACGGCCCACCAGCCTTTGCTATATTTGCAAAGTGAGAGAATAAGAGATGGGAATTTGTCTAATAGCCGCATAACAGCGTGGACTCTTTCCTTACAAGGCTGGCCCTTAGAAATTCGCTACAAGCAGAATAAAAAGAATCCAGTCGCACAAGGGCTTGCTGAGCTCCACGACTGTACTGCTAGAGATCCTGGGGAAGAATTATCAGAAGATGATTTTCTGGAAGAACAATTGCTTTCCCCATATAAAATGTACAATGAGGACCATTGTCAAACATTACCTTGGGTATATGTTGATGGTTGTTCTTACCATGCCACTATTGATAATGAGCGCAGATTAGTCGCTGGCATTGGTATAACGGGGGCAAATGGATTCCCAAATATATCTGTAGGTTTCAACATTGGACCAAGATCCAGTCAAGTTGCAGAACTAACTGCTGTTTTCAAAACCATTGAAATGGCTATTGAACATGGTATTCATGAATTTGTGATCATAACTGACTCAAATTATGTGCGTGACAGCTTTGTTGAATACCTGCCAACTTGGAAAAGAAATGGCATGCAGAAAAGCAATCACAAACCAGTCAAGCATGGCAAATTGTTCTGCGAGATTGATAATCTGGTAGTATCCAATGATTTAACCATACACTGGAAAAAGACCAAGGGTCATTCCAGAGTTCTAGGTGCTGATAAGGAAGGCAATGACCTTGCGGATTCATTAGCCAAACAAGGAGCCATAACTGGAGAACTCCTTAATATTGACCATTTAATGGGTGCAATTCAGGTAGAAGCCATTACCAGAAACCAGGCAAAACAACAGAGTGAGCCTAACTTGGTACAATGGAGTCAGGATTCTCCTAGTGAGGACCTGATCACTAGTCAAAAAGAAGACCCCATTGTAGGCATCTTCTATAAACACATAGAAGATCCTGAAAGCAACCCCATCTCAAAAGATGATTGTATTGGCAAAGAAGATCTGAGAATCTTAATACAATCTAAATCACAATTCAAGTTACAGGATGGTTTGTTAATTAGAACCTCCAAAACTGGCATCCAGCAGTGGGTAGTACCCACCAAGTTCAGGGGTCTAATGCTTCAACATGCCCATGATGCTCCCACATCTGGTCATCGTGGTGCCAAACTCACGTATGAAATATTGCGTGATTACGCTTTTTGGCCACACATGTTGAAAGACGTTCAAACCTACTGTCAAGGGTGTTTAATCTGCCCACAGTTCCAACCCACTGCACCAACGCATAGAGCGCCATTGCAGAAAAGGGGGATGGTAATGCCATGGTCAGATATACAAATTGATTTTATTGGTCCGGTAACAAGGTCATCAAGAGGTAACAAGTACATGTTAACAGTGACATGCCTGTTCACTAAATGGGTAGAGTGCATTAGTGCACCTAACAATAGTGCGGAAACATGTGCAGCATTGCTCATCAACCATGTATTTTCCAGATTTGGTCTGCCCCAAAGAATCGAGTCAGATCGGGGGACCCACTTCACTAGCGAAGTGATGACAAAAATGTGGAAAATACTAGGGGTTAACAGAAAGCTCCATATTGCTTATAGAGCTGCCTCAAGTGGTGGTGTAGAGCGTTACAACCAGTCCATTGTTAAAATCCTCAAAATGTTTGTGAGTGAAACAGGTAAAGAATGGGATGTAAAACTACCTCTAGTCTTAATGGCATTAAGAGCAACTCCAAGTAGTGCTACCAAGATGTCACCTTTTGAACTGATGACTGGTAGAAGAATGGTTCTACCTCAGCATCTGCTGTACCGTACATCAGACCAAAACTTGATAAATGCTGCCAATACACATCAATATGTGGAAAACTTAAGAAAGCACCTGCAATATGCCTTTGCATTTGCTCAAAGGAATTTAGAAAGAGCCGCAACTGCCACTAAAACCTATTATGATCTCAAAACATCCAAAAAGGAATATGAAATAAATGATAAAGTTTATCTTTATAACTTTGGAAGAGGTCAGGTTAGGGAGAAGAAATTTCTTCCCTCATGGAAAGGTCCTTTTGTCATTACTGACAAAATATCTCAAGTGGCCTATAAAATACGGATCCCCAAAAATGAAGGTTTCATAGATAAATGGGTACATATCAATCAATTGCGGGCACGTCATCCCAGATCCCAACTACAAGTCATAGAGGGAGAATGAAGTGTCATATCCCCAAATGAACTAGAGACATACTATAGTTTAAAGATGCCTAACTGATAAACATGAAGGTTCAAAATTGACAGACTATCTACATAGAAGACTGTCCATGATGTGTACGGTCAACATCCTCACCAAATACCACTAACCTTGATCCAATTCAAATACATGTGTCCTACATATTTTTGAATTGGAAAGGGGGATTTATGTCAAGGTATTTGAAATATTATTAAATAATATATAGAAATATATTTAACTTTATCTAATAAATCTGTGGATGTGAACATGGTCTGTAGGACAAAGGATTAGATCTCCCCCACTCCAATTGCACAGGAGACATTCTTGGCTGAAAGGAGAACAAAGGATTATCTCTGGCAGATCTCACACACTCAATATGTTAAATTATGCAATTGTATAATTTAGCAAGGAACTAAAATATAACAGTTTCAGGATACAGGCAAATATATGGAGACGAAATGTCTGAATTACCCTTTTGGAACTGATCAAAATCATGGAGAGGCAGCTTTTATGCACATGGTGTTAATTTTTAAATCCACATCTGCACTGCTGGCTAAACAGGAAATATGCTGCATTAAGACTTTTTACAACTACTCGTGGATTGACCCCATGTGGTGAGTATGAGACAAAAAGTCTGGCAACTGAAGTTACTGAAAAGTTAGAATGTTAGGATAATACAGTGAAGGCCCATGACTTACATTATGATTTCAAAACAACTGTATATATTTTAATGGATATGAGATGTGTATATATATATATATATATATATATATATATATATATGTATATATATATATGTGTATGTGTGTATATATATATATATATATATATATATGTATATATATGTGTATATATATGTATATGTTTTGAAAGCATGAATATCTTAGCCTCTGTGTGTTTAAGAACATGAATAGATGTTTATGGACCTGAAGAGAAGTGATTATTAACATTTATTTTTATTTCAGATCTACATAGACAGGATTCACTTGGAATACAGTACAATACTGAATTAAAAATAAGCTATTATTCACATATAAATGCCAGGAATACCGATAACATTGTAATGCATTTTAAACTAATAATTAGCAGTATTAAATTACCTAAATAAAATAAAATGTTAATAATATAACATATTTGGTATCAGAATAATCAGAAAAAAATAACCTAATATTAACCATCTGTAATTGGGGTTATATATGATTAATGCAGAGAGTTGTCTGTAACTTGTTGAAAATTAGTGATCTGATTTTGGCTGCGATATACCTGAAAAAAAAAAGTTCACTTCAGCAAGGAGCTTAAAACTTATCCTTGATTTGTGCAAAAACCTTCTTTCAAATGAGATGACCTAAAGACCGCTACGAATAGGTTCAAAATTGGTGAAGTATATTGTATTTTAAATTGGTAGTTATAAGCCTAGGTATTGTTCAAATCTGTGTCTGAATTGGCTAAGTAACTCATCTATACAAGTTCTGATATTGTCGGTTAATTTTGTATTAGGATAAATTGCAGTTAAATAGCAGAATATATATTTTATCCTATTGTTTTATAAACACTGTTTAGAATTGTATTGCTTGGATGTTAAAGGTTTTTAGTCCCATTGTGTTAAATAAATAAGGCTGAATTGTGAAGGTATATTGTTCTGGGTTTTGTAAGAAGAATAGCATATCTTAAGAGTTGGTTCTAACGCATATAAACTTTTATTTAGTTTCCTTTTATTGCAAATATAGTTCAATATATTTATGGATATTAACTAAATAAAAGAATTCAGATATTTATATTAATTGTATGTCTAGTAGGTGCATGGTTGATAAGGGTTTCTATTTCTTTGTATTGTGTTTATAACCCTGCCATAAACTTATATATATTATTTGGATAGCACTGCTAAGATTTTCATAAATATACTGACATGATGAGGATATTAGATATGGATAAGTGGATAACTCTTATATAGAGTTGGTGTAACTTAGGGTGCCATCCAACAAAGTGAGTTCCTTTTTAACATATGGAATAGCATATAAATCAATGGAAGTTTCTATTAGATTAGTTGCTATATCAAATACATATTTGGTAGTCTCTGCTCCGGGCCCTTTTCCTTTCCTAGTATTTACTGACCACATTTTACCAACTAGACTAGTTCTGCTGGTTGCTACTTCCCACTGTATCCTGCTGGTCCATAGTTGCTGGCCATTAACTACTGCAGTGATAGCTGTTATTATTATCCTACTGACCTAAAGCTGCAATTCTGTTTGCTGGCCAGTACGTGCTGCTGTGTTCGGCTGGTCTATACCTGCCATGATACTTACTGGCTATTAACTGCTGTTGTTTCTTGCTTGCCAGTGCCTGTGTTCATATGCTGCCTGTTATACATGCTACTTTTTTGATTGTCAATTATCTTTTTCCTGCTGGTCAGTTCCTGACACCCATACTTGTTGGCCATTCCCTCTATTATGTCAGCCATTACCTGATCCTGACTGGCTGATGTAACTTTTAGTATATTTTATTACTGTATCTGTTGACATGACATGTTTCCACTGTGCTTCAGAGCTTCAACACTCATCTCCTGCTATTGAGCCCTTCTGGCTTTTACCAGCCCTATTGTCTGCTCCATTGTCCTTTTAGTCTTTACCAGTTTTTTTAGCTTTGTTCTATGGCTACCACTTTGGAGTGTCTGCTTTCAGACTCAGATAACCTCATTATCTCTATTCTGTCCTAATCTAGTTTCCTGATGATATTATATTCTTGTCATACATGTACAAACTTTATGGGCTCCACGAGTGGGCCTGAAATGCTAGTTAGCAGTGTTCTTAAGAGTGGCAAAGTTAAATCATCCTCATCAGGTCCGACTGGGATGGTTGACAAGTCCTGTTTTTGTGTAATTGGTTGCACAAAAGCAGGGGGCACGGATGCACAAGCAATTGTTTGTTCAATGGTAACTGGAAGCAGAGTACGGTGCATGCTTGCAGTGTTGATAAATGGGCCCCTTTATTAAAACAGCCAGAGTTATTTCATATTATCCGTCATCTCTGCCAACTAAACTACCTCTCAACACCCCAGATATTACAGTAGTAGATTATATGATTACAGTACCAGTGATAGATGACACAGAGCAGTGGTGTGTTTAGGTTTTATTGTACTCTAGGTAAAAAGGAATGTGCCTCTCACAACCCCTGCCATTTATATCATATTTGCCTTGTTTATATTTCTGACAGTTATGCAGTTAATAATTTCTCATGCTAGTAAAATACACACACTCCTTTCAGTCATTAACCCACACAATGCAGTGATGAACACCTTATTGATAATAATACACATAGTGCAGAAATGAACACCCACATTGCCAGTTACTGACAAAGAGTAGGTATGTAACCACCATATTGCCAGTATGACACACAGTGTAGTCATTTAACCCTGTAATGCCAATAAATGCACAGAGTAGGGATTTAACTTGTTACTTCCTGGGACACACAATTTCCCTTGAATTGTCAGGCTTTCAGAGATGCCTGATGTCTGGACGCAATACATGATTCCTTTATTCATTTCCTTAAGCTGTGCAGGCTCCTTGTTAAACTTAGCTATGGGATATCTTTGCCTGGTTGACATATATAAGTACACACGTGATACTATTGGGTAGTGTCATGCATGATGCCATTTAACTTTCTTTACTATATAGATATCCTTATCATGAGTCATAAGAAGCCATTATGCCCCCCCACATACACCTGTAAGGTATATTTACACCTAGAAGGCACTAGAGGCTCCAGGTATGCCTTGAGTGACCATGAATATGTATAACCATGGTGCAAATAGCTTATATTGAAAAGTTTGTTTTTGGGTGCATCATTAGAATAAGATATTGAGCTACTATCTATGCATAGCACATTCTTAGAGCTAGTTCAGTAAGACAGTGTTTTCCTGTGTTGTTAGCACTGAGTAGTTACAATATTCAGTGACTGTAAATAATGTGGTTTGTTTTATTGCACTGCTGTTAACATACAGTATAGTCTTGTGGACATGTAGAATAGATAGAAAGATAGATAGATCAATAAGGGTTTTCAAGTGATCCCCAAATGCTACTTGTTGCTAAAAAAAAGCTTACCAGTTATGTATCATTTGCTAAGCTTACACAACTATACATTTATTGGGTATAATAAAATGAATGTCTTTATCCAAACTCCTAATGTATATGATGTTTTGTTGTTGTTGTTTTTTTATAGAAAGAACATATAATTTTTGTGTGTGTTTAGTATGTTGTATTATACAGTTATATAGCAAAAAAGAAACAAACCAAAAATGCTAAATATACTTTCCCTATTTGTTCTAATAGCAAAACTAGTGTGTGTATATATATATATATATATATATGTGTGTGTTATATGGTGCAAAGTTTAAGAGCATTGACATAGTGCATCCCCCACCTATGCAGATGGTCTGACAATGCATATAAATATTTAAGCCTAGATGCTTCTTTGCGCTAACACAGCTCAAGTTAAACCAATAGCGCAGTTAATGGGATATATCAAGGGGGGCAGAGAGAATGGCTTTCTGTGGTATAGTTGTCACTGTTTAATGTAGAGAGAAAATCTTCTGTTTCAAGGGAAAAGCAAAGCTTCTCTTTTGACTTTAATCAGAATAAAAATAAAACAAGGTTTTCCTGAAATTTGTCATTTAAGACCATATGTGAAAAACCATTGCCATACAAATTAATTTAAAAGCTTTTCTCATTAGGAGAGATATATGCAAGTGGTCTCTATCAGGCCATTCTAACCTGTAAACAAAACAGGTGTGCATTTTAAATCCTTGTAAGGAACCAATTTATGTGAAAGTCCCCAGAAAATTGTGTCCAGTTTAGGCAAGCAATTAAATGTAAAAGGTGATTCCAGCAGGGTCGAAATAAGAATAAAACACCCTGTGCTATCAGTTTGCTCTCCACTTATTACCATGGGCTCACAACACACATATGTAGGAGGGGGGCAGGGCCTCGTTCAAAAGCTTTCTTCCTTTCCAGTGAGCTCACTCCACTCCGCTGTGCACTGCATGCTGGGAATTAAAGTCTAGTACTGCAGTGGGCATATTGCTGAGAATGAAATAGTAAATTACAACTTCAATAAGTTGTGCCTTTTACTCTAAAATGGAGCTAAATATTCAGAAGTATGAAAAAACAAAATAGAAATGTTTTTTCCCCCTCTAGTTTGTACATCTGGGTGGGGACAAAAATTCAGGGGGTTTAAATGCCCCCCCCTTGTCCCTCCTTGTAGACAACCCATGGTAAAGGAGCTTAAAGGACAAAATCTAAAGTCTAAAGTAAATTCAAAATACAAAGCACAATGTAAAAATACTATCATGCCACATACTTCTATATTATACTGTTTTGTCTCATCCAGAAATGAAGGGAATTCCCCTTAGAGAGATATGGCTCCATCCATTTATCAGTCTGATCTGAGCTATTGGTTTAAAATCATCCCAGACTAATCCAACATGGTAAATGACAGGCTCTGCTTTCGTGCGATTGGTTTAGCAGGAGCAGCGGGTGGTGCTGCACAAACGACACCTCCACCCTGATATATGTGGGCAGTACAATGCTGCCCGCAAGCCATGATTAGAGGTAGACAGAGTCCCCTGGTTTGGAACCTATCTGCCTGCTTGTTGATAAAATAGAGCCCATAGCGTCAAAGTTGCCTTTCTTTGAATCTTGTGCAGTTTCTCCCATTGCTAAGGGGAATATTTTCATCTGAGCAGAGAGGTTTTGTAAATCTGGCCCTTAGGACCTGATTATCGCAAGCTTTCCATCTTGGAGAGAAATTATAGTACAGAACTTACTGAATTCTCTAAGAAAAAAGTCAGAACCTGGAAGTTCCAAAGATAGGAGAGAGTGAGTTTAATAAGTGGAGCATCTTGCTAGCATTGATATAAATACTCAGTTTGCTGCAAATGCAAATTAAACTGATTTTTTTCCACTTTATGTTAACTTTGTATTTGCTTTTAATGTAGTATACATTATTTTCTTTCATTTAAATAAGTACATGGTGAATTTTGAGGAATATTCAACTGCATATAGCTAGTGAGATAAAGCAGTGAGACTGGCAGTTGTAAAATGCTTAGAGAATATAATAAAAGTTTTGAGTGAATGTCAGGCACACTCTGGTAGTTTCCCTGTTCTTCCTACTTTCTGAATCTGTCAGGCATATTTCACATATGAACAATACAAAGTTCAATGCAATTGTAAAGGATATGTAGAAATATACAGAGTATAATCCAATTTGTTAAAGTTACACACATTTTCAAAGCACAACAAGTATTTTGTAAAACTAAAATCCTCAATACACTACTGTATAGTAAATCTAAATGCATTAAAAACTCAAAATAAAAATGTACAAATTTTAAATGCAAAAGTAAATTCAAATACAAAAGCACAAACTTTAAGTGTCAGGCAGGAATATTCCTCAAAATTCCCCATGTACTTATTTAAATGAAAGAAAGTAATGTATACTACATTAAAAGCAAATACAAGCTTCACTAGTTATTCTCCTCTTTTTAACAACAAATTAAAGTTATAATTATTTATATGGAGCCTGTTTACTGTGTATCTTTTTTGTGTGCGCTATATCAAATGAGACCATCGCATTTCTAAAAAAGTTAAAACCAAGACCTTGTTCTTTTTTATTACAGGTTGCTGCGCAAAACAGTGCTGGTATTGGATCATATAGTGAACCTTTTCTATTTCAGACTGCAGAAAGTGGTAAGGTATATTCTATACTATTACTATTATGGTAAAACAGTCAAAAAGGATGATCTTCCTGGAGTCATTCTGAAGTAATTGATGACTCCATACTAGTCATCAGAAGCCAACCTGAAGTATGCCCACAGGCCCAAATATTTAAATGAGATGACTCTAGAGTCATTCACTGGTGTGTGAAGTAATCAGTGGGTTAATCTGCTAACCATTCTGAAGTCATCACCCAGAATTTTTTACCTGAACTGATGAGTTTACAAGCCTAATGATGTCTGATGATGTGCAAATGACTTCTAAAGTAGTTTGATCATCAAATGACTCCAGGACGGTATCTAAAGTAATCCTGTTTATTGTGGGTAAACAAACTATGCTTAAAGGGACATGAAAGTTAAACTTATATGTTCATGATTAAGATAGAGCATGTCATTTTAATCAGCATTACAGTTTACTTCCATTAATATGTTTGCTCTCTTGGTATCCTAGGTAGAGCTACAATGCACTACTGGGAGCAAGCTGTTGATTGGTGGCTACACACATGTCTGATGTCTTTGGCTCTCCAGATGTGTTCAGCTAGCTCCCAATAGTGCTTTGCTGCTCTGGAGCCAACTTTACCTGTGTGTTTAACCTCTTTGTGGGGGCTAAACAAATAATTATATGCAGGCAACAGCGTAATAATAAACTGGTCCTACACATCCCTTATCAAATGTATTTTTGTGTTGTTATAGTTCCCTTATACCATTTCTAGTTTTGTGTAGATCATAGTATTTATTTGTATTACTCTCTTTTATACAAGAAAATAATTCTGTTGATATAAATCCAAGAGGAATTATCACTCTATTGAGTGTCAAGTTGGTATTTGATTTGAAAGTTATGTTGGCATGAGTGGGGTAGGTGAAGTCTACTTGGGTGCCCTGGCCCTCAGAGGTTGCAGTCATGTTACCATGCATTACTGGTAAATGGGTGGTAGAGGGGTTAAAGCTTTGAGTGAAGGTCAGAGTTAGGGTTAACTTTGGTGAGGTATAGATGGTAAGGTGTTAAGTGAACAGTAAACCACCTGAGAGATTTTCATATAAAATGTTTAGTTATAATAATATATTTTTCATTGTTTATTTTGTTCCCTTTCATGTAATTTAACTTTTAAAATTAAGCACTTTCTCTGGTATACATCTATAATGGCATATTAGCCTTCTTGTCCTTATAAGTAAAGCCCAGACTGGTTCCTCCGAATAAGGCAAATTGTTGGTGAGTTTGCTATTAAAAAAACCCTGCAGTATAAAGGATGGGAAATGCTAGACTTGGCTGATGTTATTCTATAGCAAAACTTCAGTAATGTCTTGTAATTACAAGGTGTTTACTTTCCCATTTAATACATGGGGGCCTATCTATCAAGCTCCGAACGGAGCTAAAATGCCCCGTGTTTCTGGGTGAGCCTGCACAAAGACGCTGCTCCATAACCTGTCCCGCATGCTCTGAGCAGGCGGACAGACATCGCCGCAATTCAACACGATCGAGTACGATCGGGTTGATTGACACAAGCCCTGCAGGGGGCGGCATTGCACCAGCAGCCTCTTGTGAGCCTACTGGTGCAATGCTGAATACGGAGAGCGTATTGCTCTCCGTATTCAGCGAGGTCAGGCGGACCTGATCCGCCACTGGCGGATCAGGTCCGCCAGACTTTGATTAAATATAGGCCATGGGGTGAGTGGTGTTAACAGTTCAGCTTACAGTTGGCAACATAAGGGTTATTGTAAAAATGCGGTAGGGGCAGGGAGGTAGAAGGTTACCATATGGGGATGGTGGGCTGGGTTGGTTTGGGTTAATGCTGCAAATGAGTTTGTCGTAATGAGGTAAAGGGACAGTCAACCCCTAAAATTACTGTAACTTATTTAGATATTAATTAACAATCTTTACAGTAAACTGTAGCACAATTTTCATCTAAATAAACCTTTGGCAGAAAATACACTTAACTAGATCTCATCTGGCCATTTTGAAATGGCCCGCCTGACCCCTCCTTCTCTGACGTCTCCCGAAAAGCTCCCACTAGTACAGGATCCTTTCCTTTCGTCCCTGCGTGCTCCTGTGTCTCCCTTCATTCAGTTCAGAGAGACACTATATGGCACCCCCCTCACTTCACTATCTCGCTCGTTCATCCCCACCGGCCGCAATTTCAGCTCTCTAGCTGTTCGTACCCGTCACTCACTGCCTGTCATCCATGCTGTGTGCTGTGTGTTACAGAGAATGAGAGGCAGTGAGTTCCGGGCAGGCGGCAATGTGGTGTGGGTCAGTACCCCTATCACCCCCTCAGGTGTATGTTTTTACCTTCCACGGTACAGCTATATAGAGCAAGATACCAGCACTATTATGAAAGCAGGCACCGGCACTTCTGTTAAGGAAACTTTTACCGAAAAAGAGCAGTCTATTCACTTCTGTATATATGCCAAGAGTCTTTAACTCACCCTTCTCTAGGCTATTTTGAGATGGGACAGGGTATATGGAACAGTCCATTAGTGCCTCAATTCGTAGTCTCGGACCTTGTAAAATAGCATTCTGAATTAGCACATCAAGCTGGCCACGCAGCCGATCAGACAAGCTCCTGTGCTCCATTGCCGCTGTAGCCCAATCTAGTGTCAGCCGAGCAGTCTGACACAACGGAGGATTCTGACCTGCCTATTGGTGGATATGTCTCTGGCTACTTTACCTGAACATACCGTCCCTACCTGGAGGGAAGCGGCCGGCCTCCTGGAGGGGGGGGGGGGGGGGCGGCGGGATAGACCCATCTGTGGAATCACACTCCTTGTAGCACAGGAGCTTGTCACGCAGTCCATCAGGTTCAGGTTTAGGTAAAGTAGCCAGAGACCATATCCACCAATAGGCAGGTCAGAATCCTCCGTTGTGTCAGACACACGCATGGATGAGAGGCAGTGAGTGCCGGGTACGAACAGCTAGAGAGCTGAAATTGCGGCCGTGGGGATGAATGAGCGAGATAGTGAAAGTGAGGGGGGGTGCCATATGAGTGTCCCACTGAACTGAATGAAGGGAGACACAGGAGCGTGCAGGGACGAAAGGAAAGGATCCTGTACTAGTGGGAGTTTTTGGGAGACGCCAGAGAAGGAGGGGTCAAGGTGGCATTTCAAAACGGCCAGATGAGATCTAGTAAGTGTATTTTCTGCCAAAGGTTTATAGATGAAAATTGGGGCTACAGTTTACTGTAAAGATCGTTTAATTAACTAATCTAAATAAGTTACAGTAATTTTTGGGTTGACTGTCCCTTTAATTAAGCAGGGGGCTTTTTGTTAAAGGACCACTCAATGCAGTAGAATTACATAATTAACAAGTGCATAATAAAAAGACAAGGTAATAACACTTACCCTGAATTTCAAATGAGCAGATTTTTTTTTCTGACAAATGTATTTTTTCATCCATTTTCCTGCCCCCCTATATCATGTGACAGACATCAGCCAATCAAAGACTAGTATACGTATACCATGTGAGCATGTGCACATGCTCAGTATGATCTTGTTCCCCAGAAAGTGTGAATATAAAAAGACTGCGCAAAATTTGATAATGGACGGTAAATTGGAAAGTGTCTTAAAAGGGTCATGATACCCATTTTTTTTCTTTCATGATTTAGAAAGAGCATGCATTTTAAAACAACTTTCCTAATTTACTTCTATTATCTTAATTTGCTTCATTCTCTTGATATCACTTGTTGAAAAGCATATCTAGATATGCTCAGTAGCTGCTGATTGGTTGCTGCACATAAAGGCCTTGTGTGATTGGCTCACGCATGTTCCATTGCTATTTCTTCAACAAAGGATATCTAAAGAATTGAGCAAATTAGATAATAGAAGTAAATTGGAAAGTTGTTTTAAAATTGCATGCCCTATCTGAATCATGAAAGTTTAATTTTGACTAGACCGTCCCTTTAAAACTACATGCTCTAGCTGAATCATAAACATTTATTTTGACTTGAGTGTCACTTTAAAGGATACTGTGACAGTAAAGTTGCCTAAGAAATATTACGGTATCCCCATATTAAAGGAACACTGGTGCATAGATAACTCAGGGGCTTATTCTATAAAAATGTGCTGGTCTATACGTGGTTTTCCATGCCAACACTCACAGGGGCAGCCCTCATGGAATTCCGCAAAAAAAAAGAAGCTGTCCCTGTGAGTTGTGAGATGTTTTCCATACAAATAATGTGAGCTCTCTCTATGTAGAAGTTTGCAATGGAGGGCGACGTATAGAGGGGGGGAATCGTCATGTTTTAAAACAAATATTACGGTTAATACAAATCAAATTACTCTGTTTTCAGTGCACTGTTCCTTAAATTGGCTGTATTTTTCATATGCATATGTTTTCCTTTCAGTGTAATTAGTGTTTTGGTGAAAACTTGCCACCTTTTAACTGTTGAAAAAAAAGAATTGTAGTTTAAAGAATTATGCTGGGATCTGAGAAAAAATGCCATATATGCCCATGGAATACCCACGTTCAGCCCATTGAATACCCACGTTCAGCCCATTAGACGAAAAAGCAACAATTACAGTTTGTATTTTGTACTTAGAACTATGAATTTCTTTGTTTTTTGTACATACAGTGTACTTAAATTACAATTTACCCCATGCACATTTAATACAATTTATTTCTGTGTAACTTACATACAAATTGATGTTTTAGATAAAATACGATTTTTGGTGAATAATTTTGTTATGATTTTTGTTGCACCTTAACAATACAAATTTTCTTGCATAATTTTGTGGTGAATTGTTCAATTATTTGCTTTAGGTGATTTATAAATTAAGATTTGTGCACTTTGTAATATATGCATCTCCTTCCCATACATACATTGCTGTTATACGCCCCTTAGTGAGAAAAAAGTGGCTTTATAGAAGCCTAGAATCATTTTAAATAATCTCACCAGCCCAGAGACCCTTTATAGAACTGTCCCCATAGTAAAAAATGTGTAGTATACACAAAAGGGTTTCTATTTTTGTGGACAACAATGAGGATCTGTTAATTTGCAAATAGGCAATATTAAGGAGCTCTTACACACAAAATAATTCCTAATGTAAGGGGCCTGCAGACAGGAGCAGTTGTATGGTAGAAGCAGATTGAAGATTTCTTTGAACTGGCTCCAATTTGCGCTTCCTATTGTAAACTGGGCCTGTGTATAGGTTTCTTAAATCCATCTTTGACTCCTCCTTCTAAAATTCTACTTATAACTACTTTGCCTACTCTGTGCATACCTATTATTAAGATTATTTTTCAATCATTGTTATTGAGTGAAATGGAGTTATACTCATGCATTTTTAATGTAATTTTATTTTTTTTCTATTGCTTGTCCTCAACTTTAAAGGGACACTGAAAGCCAACGTTTTTCTTTTTCTTATTTTCCATTGTTTCAAATAGAGCATGTGATTTTAAACAACTTTCCAATTTACATAGTTTATCCAATTTGCTTCATTTTCTTGTATTCTTTTTAGAAGGAGCAGTTATACACTACTGGGAGCTATCTGAAGACATCTGGTTAACCAATGAAAAGAGGCATTTTGTGCAGCCACCAATCAGCAGATAACTCCCAGTAATGTGTTGTGGCTCCTGAGCCTACCAATTAATGGCTCAATCCAATATGCAGCGTCGCCCGCAAAAGCCGGCGACGCCGTTTTTTGCACTGTTTTGGTATCACATATATGGCGTAACATACAAGTTACGCACGTATATTTCATCCATCACCCGCAACTTTTACTCCCATAAGCTAACATGGGACCGCGTCGTAAATCGGTATCCAATATCCAGCGCAAGGACTTATGTGGCAAAAATTGAGAAATCTTATTCCATTTTTACCTCGCCATAAAAGGCAGCCGTAGCAAGCCTTGCGCTGAGTATGTGAGCACCGTAACTCCCGAAAATGCCTGCAAAAATAAACTAACACCTAACGCATGCGCAATGTCTACCTGTCAACCGCAATCCCCCACCGCAATACCTAATAAAGTCTATTAACCCCTATATCCGCCATCAAACCCACACCGCAAGTAATAACTCAACCCCTAAATCTGCCAACCCCAACATCGCAAACTACCTATTTCAACTATTAACCCTTAATCCGCCATTAACCCACAACGCAATACAACTATTAAAGTATTAACCTCTATACCGCCATAGCCCACAACGCAATAAACCTATTCAAGTATTAACCCTTAAACCGCCATAGCCCACAACGCAAGAAACCTATCCAAGTATTAACCCTTAAACCGCCATAGCCCACAACGCAATTAACCTAACCCCTAACCTAACCCACCTAACTTAACCCCCCTAACCTAAACACCCCCTAAATAAACCAAAATTACCTAATTTACAAAATACTAAAGTTACTCTTAAATTACAAAAAACTAAACACTACTTTAAAAATAAAATAAACGTATAAATTAAAGGGACAGTCCTAATCAAAATTCTGGAGTAGACTGTCCCTTTAAGCTAGAATTACAGAAAATAATAAAATCTAAGGATTACAGAAAATAATAAAAGAAAATTACAAAATTTTTAAAAATATTACACCTAATCCCTATGAAATATAAATAAAGCCCCCCTAAAACTAAAAACACCCCCTAATCTAATAAACTACCAGTAGCCCTTAAAAGGGCTTTTTGCAGGGCTTTACCCCAAGATAATCAGCTCTTTTGCCATACAAATACACAAAGTCCCCCCCAACAGTAAACCCCCCACCAAACCCCCCCCAAAAAAAACTAATACTAAAAACCCTAAACTACCCATTGCCCTGAAAAGGGCATTTGTTAGGCATTGCCCATAAATGGGCATTCAGCTCTATTGCTGCCCACCCTATCTAAATAAAATAAACCCCCCAAAAACCCCTTAAAAATCCCTAAGTCTAACCCCCAAGTGCTCCTCATCTGTCCTGAAGACCGGTGGAGAAGGTCATGTTCCCAGATGGTGAAGTCTTCTTCTAAGCAGCGACCTCTTCTTTCTTCTTCCAGGAACCAGCCCAGGCACGGAGCGGAGGGCGAAGTTGAAGACCCGATGAATGCGGAAACTGAAGACCGGCGCGCCATGGTTTCCGCGGTTGCCGGTCTTCAGTTCCAGAGTCGCCGGTCTTCAGCTCCGCGGTCATCGGTCTTCAACTCCGCCCCTCTGCTCCGCCGCACGGCTGGTTCCTGGAAGAAGAAAGAAGAGGTTGCCGCTTGGAAGAAGACTTCACCGCCAGGAACAGGACCTTCTCCGCCTTGGGGGGCCTAGACTTAGGGTTTTTTAAGGGTTTTTTGTTTTTTTTAAATTTTTATTTAGATAGGGTGGGCAGCAATTAGAGCTGAATGCCTTTTTAATGGCAAATGCCCAACAAATGCCCTTTTCAGGGCAATGGGTAATTTAGGGTTTTTAGTGTTAGTTTTTTTGGGGGGGTGTTTGGTGGGTGTGGGGCGTTTACTGTTGGGGGGGGCTTTGTGTTTGTTTGGCATTTGAACTGATTATCTTGGGGAAATGCCCTGCAAAAAACCCTTGTAAGGGCTACTGGTAGTTTATTAGATTTTGGGGGGCTTTTTTATTTTCATAGGGATTAGGTGTAATTTTTTTAAAATTTTGTAATTTTCTTTATTTTTTTCTGTAATCTTAGATTTTATTATTTTCTGTAATTCTAGCTGAAAGGGACAGTCTACTCCAGAATTTTGATTAGACTGCCCCTTTAATTTATACTTAGTTTATTTTTATTTTTAAAGTAGTGTTAGTTTTTTGTAATCTAAGAGTAATTTTAGTATTTTGTAAATTAGGTAATTTGGTTCATTTAGGGGGTGTTAGGTTAGGGGGGGTTAGGTTAGGGGTTAGGTTTATTGCATTGTGGGCTATGGCGGTTTAGGGGTTAATACTTTAATAGGTGTATTGCGTTGTGGGTTAATGGCGGATTAAGGGTTAATAGTTTCAATAGGCAGATGTTGGGGTTGGCGGATTTAGGGGTTAATAATTTAGTTATTATTTGCGGTGTGGTGTTGATGGTGGATATAGGGGTTAATAGCTTAAATAGGCATATTGCGTTTGAGTGGGGGGTTGTCGGTCTAGGGGGTTAATACATCTATTATTAGTAGTGAGAGGGGGGGATTGCGGATATAGGGGTTTTACGTGTCGGTCTTATTTTTGGGAGGCGTGGTTAGACTTTTACGGGTGATTTGTTATTTTCTTTTACTTTTATTAGGCGCCGGCAGTTTCTAGAGTGCCGTAAGTCACTCGGCGACTCCAGAAATTTGTATTTACGCTTATTTCTGGACATCGCTAGTTTATCCGACTTACGGCACTTAGGAAATGCCGGCGCCGTATATGTAATAACCTCGGTAGTGCGAGGTGAAATTACGGGAGATGCGGGTTTCTGCACTTACGCTGAACCTGCGACCGTATAATTGGATCGGGCCCTAAGGATACCAAGAGAATGAAGAAAATTGGAAAGTTTGTTTCAAATCACGTTCTGTCTGAATCATAAAAGAAAATGTTGGGGTTTCATGTCCCCAATGTCTCACATTTCTTTTCTGACATAAAGTTTCAATATCACCCTAAAGAGGTGATCTGTGTTCAGTGAACTTTTATAGGCTAATATTTTGGCATCGATTAGGTGCCGCCCCTTTTTCATATAAAAAACAACTTCAACTTTTTAAGTAGGATTTATTTCCTGATGTTGATATAAACCAGACCTGCACTTTTCTCACATTATGGATTTATTGATTTTGGCTACTTTGTTGAATTCCCTTATATATCTAATCCACTTTTTTGTTGATATTTTGTTTTATTTGCCAAACATTTTTGCACCAAGAATTTGAGAATGGAGACATTTATAAATGTAGCATAAATTAGAAATGAAAAATAAATATAATCTATTTATTATTTTGAAGGTGGTTACTCTGTATTGATACAGTAAGAGTTAAATATACGTTTTTGGTAATTATTTCCTCATTCTGAAGAACATGATATTTTAGAGTAAATTTCTAAAAGCTTTGTCATTGTTAACATTTTGTGCATTCTTTATCTTAACTCAGTTAATGCATATTTGATATCTCTTTGTGAACCAGATACAGATTTTTTTCTGGTCCTCCTTTCCGGCATAAGTCACCAGCCCCTTATGTCTCGGAATCAGCTTGACTCTGCTCTCTCCTTCATCCTCCATATCCATTCACTCTTATCCTTGTAAAAATATTAAAAAATGTATCCTCTCAATACCAGATACCACAAAGGCACAAATGTATTCTTTTATAATGTCATTAATTCAGCCTCTTAATTACTGGCTCTCTCCCCTCATTGCATTCTCCATCCACTCCATTTAAAATATGCAGTTGTCTATGTTCTCCTGACAACCTACTCTTCCTGTCTTCCACACATACCGCCTTACATGCCTGCCTATTATTATTTTATTATTATTATTTTGCCGATGGGGCTTATCATATGTGGCCCCCTGTTGCTTTTTGAGGACCTCCCTACATCACTCACACAGACTCTTCACTCATTTAATCATTAGCTGGAATGCAATTATCCAGAGGGGCATGGGACTTGTCCACTTCATCTCCAAAAAAAATGTCATCATCTCCCGTCTTGTGATTAGACCACAACACCCAAGTAATAATCTTACCACTTATCCCTAACATACCAACTAAACACTTATATCAGAGTCATTTTGGTTTTGGCCTCTGCGTATTTAGTGTATGATTGGTATAGTGCTACAGAATATGTTGTCCTTTGTGAATAAATAAATATATACATAAATACATATAAATAATAGAATAAAAGGCAATAATTTTAAGTTAAAGGGTAGCTAATTCTATATCTTTAAGACTATTAGTAAGGATAGTTTAATGATATAGGCTTCAAGCTGAGGTCATTTGGGTTACATACTGTAAAGAAGTTAAAAATGCTTATGTTATGTGTCTCCTTTAAACTACATACATAATAATGATCATGTGATGTTCTGTTGTGGACATGTTGGATACAGACAGACATTCATCACAAATGAAGTAGAAAACACCTTTTGAGGGCAGATAAATCTATCAATATAAATTTCAGCGTTTTAGAAGTATGAGCTTGTTATTACAAACAAATGTACAAATGTATATTATGATGTTAGGTCAATCGTTAAGAGTTGTACTATTGTATTGTAAGAACTGTTCATATCAGAATTTTGAAAAATGAGTGTAAAAAAATATCATTTACATCTACCTGAATCTGTTGCACATGGTAAATTTATATTATAAAAGTTGAATTTCTGTACATAAATAATGTAAACTAAGGTTAATGCTGATTTATGTTTACAGCTCCAAGGAAAAGTTGTGGAATCTGACTGTCGAGGCAATTAAATTCTTCAGCCGTAAATCTTACCTGGTTCTTACCACGGCAACCAAATGGAAAGATAACTAGTTTCAAGATTAGTGTGAAACATGCAAGAAGTGGAATAATAGTAAAGGACACCACAGTAAAAGTGGAAGATCTGTTGAATGGACCATTACCTGAATGCAGTGTAAGCTGTTTTTTTAATTTAATATATAACATTTTCATAGTATATGTGCAGCGCTTTACAGTGTATTCAAAATCTCATTCCGCAGTATTGTATTCCAGCAGATTTTACTTTTTCCAGGGGGTAGCATATAAAACACTCCTAATTTTCTTATTCTGGAGAGTCATCGTTCTAGATTTAAGGATGCTTGCTAGGCTTCCAAAGGTTCTTGTTGTTCAGCTGAAATCATGTTTGAAATTAATTGAACCTCACTTCCCTTATATTTTCTACCCTTTAACCAGTTGGCGTTCCTAAAATTAAAGGGACAGTCTACACCATAATTGTTATTGTTTAAAAATATAGATAATCCCTTTATTATCCATTCCCTAGTTTTGCATAACCAACACAGTTATATTAATATATGTTTTACCTCTTTGATTACCGTATATCTAAGCCTCTGCAGACTGCCCCCGTATCTCAGTGCTTTTGACAGGCATGCAGTTTTAGCCAATCAGTGCAGACTCCTAAATAACTTCACGGGAGTGAGCACAATGTTATCTATATGACACACATGAACTAGTACTGTCTAACTGGGGAAAAACTTTCAAAATGCTCTGAGCTAAGAAAACGGCTTTCAACGGTTTAGAAATCAGTTTGAGCCTACCTAGGTTTTAGCTTTTTAAAAAATACCACCAAGGGAACAAAGCAAATTTGATGATAAAAGTAAATTGGAAAGTTGTTTAAAATTGCATGCCCTATCTGAAATCATGAAAGTTTAATTTTGACTAGGACGCCCAGTACACAAATACCAGAACTACTAGTTAGTAACAAATAAAAAACACTTCATGTTTGCAGGATGAGTTCGGTAAATATGCATATCTCTGCTTGTTTATGGTAAAGAAGTCTCACTTGATAGACCTAACTGGAGTTTTCTGGGATGTTCTTAAGGCTAATCCAGATTTTGACCGGAATCTTTACTCTGCATGTGGAATTTAAAAAGATGTATTTGTCCTTGTGAAATATCTCATTTTGCGGCCATGTCTCTGTCAATGATAATGAGGTTGCCTTGTTTTTGTTTTTCTTTCACTTTTTTCCAAGATTTTAAAATTTTTTTTGCATATGTAATATAGACATAAAGACAATATTTTTTTAAATATTGCATTGTTTAGAAAGCGTTTTTGTGATGTGTGAATCATTTTCAGTGCAACGAGAGGTGAACTGTTGCAAGTAAATTGCTGCTCTGTTGATTATAATGGAGCAGAACTTTCAGTGAAAGGAGTTGTTACAAATCATTATAAATTCTGCAAAATATGTAAAGTTGCAATGACTCCCCCCCCCCCAACGGGTTTAATAAATAGGTTTTATTGAATCTTGGCCAATATGTCTGTTTGTTACTTTATATCTCATATAAGTCATAGCTATATAAATACATTACTATGAAAGCCTGTAAATGTATTATTTTTTGTGTATATGTGACATTTATACCAAACAGCAATCAATATATAAACATTAACAAATGTAACCAATTTCTTAGGAATAAAGCCTGTACATCTAGTCAAGTATGGGCTCGCTTCCATTGAGCCGTTAAAAATGTTAGTTTAGTACAAGGTTTCCATTGAAAAGGTTTCCACTTTGTGGGTTTCCACTTTGCGTGCGGTCGCTCTTTCTCTTGTTAAGTGTAGTCAGTCCACGGGTCATCCATTACTTATGGAATATATCTCTTCCTAACAGGAAGCTGCAAGAGGATCACCCAAGCAGAGCTGCTATATAGCTCCTCCCCTCACATGTCATATTCAGTCATTCTCTTGCAGCCTAACTAAAGATAGGTCGCTGTGAGAGGTCTGTGGTGTTTTTTAAGAGGTATGTGCAGTAAATTATTTTTCTGAGGAATGGAATTGACTGAGAAAAATACCTTCTGATACCCAACTGTAAAGTAAGTTCAGCCTTAAATGCAGTGATCTGCTGACTGGTATTAGGCTGATGAGTGTGTGTGCTACACTGAATGTATTTTTCTAATGGAATGGAATTGACTCTGAAAATACTGTTAATACTGAAATAATGTATGAGCCTATTAACTGCCAAGTAAAAAGCGACTGGGTAGCAGGCTTATTAATAACAATTCATAACTTTTCAAATGTATGTTTAAAAACGTTTACTGCCATGTTAATCGTTTTTTTTGTGAGGTACTTGGTGATAAAACTTATTGGGCATGGTTTTTACCACATGGCCATCTTTGTTTTCTGCATAGAAACAGTTATCTGAGCTTCCCCACTGTTGTAATATGAGTGGGAGGGGCCCTATATTAGCGCTTTTTTGCGCAGTAAAAATTCAGTCACAATCTGTCTACTTCACTCCTCCATGATCCAGATTGTCCTCTAGAGAGCTCAGGGGTCTTCAAAATTCATTTTGAGGGAGGCTAATCCAGTCACAGCAGACCTGTGACAGTGTGTATTTAGAACTGTGATAAAAAACGTTTAATTATTAAATTGTTATCCGTTTTTGGGTATTAAGGGGTTAATCATCCATTTGCTGGTGGTGCAATCCTTTGCTAACTTAATACAATTTACTGTGAAAAATTGGTTGCTATAACTATTTTGGTTCATTGTTATTTCAACTGTGACAGCTTTTTGTGCTTCTTAAAGGCACAGTAGCGTTTTTTATATTGCTTGTAAATTTATTTAGAAAAGTATTCCAAGCTTGCTAGTTCATTGCTAGTCTGTTTAAACATGTCTGACACAGATGATATCTCTTTGTTCACTATGTTTAAAAGGCAAATGTGGAGCCCCAATAGAAATTTGTGTACTAATTGCATTGATGTTACTTTAAATAAAAGTCAATCTTTACATGTAAAGAAAATTATCACCAGACAACGAGGGGGAAGTTTATGCCGACTAACTCTACCTCACGTGTCAGGTACCTTCGCCTCCCGTCTCAGGAGGTGCGTTATTTTGTGGCGCCAAGTACATCTGGGAGGCCCTTACAAATCACTTTGCAAGACATGGCTACTGTTTATGACAGAAGTATTATCTAAATTGCCAGAATTAAGAGGCAAGCGCGATAGCTCTGGGTTATGGACAGATGCGCGCGGATGAGGTGAGAGCCATGTCAGATTACTGCGTCACAGTTTGCAGAACATGAAGACGGAGAGCTTCATTCTGTGGGTGACGGATCTGATCCAGGGAGACTGGATTCAGAGATTTCTAATATTTAAATTTAAGCTTGAGAACCTCCGCATATTGCTAGGGGAGGGTATTAGCGGTCTCTGAATGATTGTAACACGAGTTGCAATTCCAGAAAAATTATGTAGGGTTGGATAGATACTATGCGGTACCGGTGTGTACTGACGTGTTTCCTATACCTAAAAGGCATACAGAGATTATTAGCAAGGAGTGGGATAGACCTGGTGTGCCTTTTTCCCCTCCTCCCATATTTAGGAAAATGTTTCCTATAGACGCCACCACACGAGACTTATGGCAGACGGTCCCTAAGGTGGAGGGAGCAGTTTCTACTTTAGCTAAGCGTACCACTATCCCGGTGGAGGATAGTTGTGCCTTTTCAGAACCAATGGATAAGAAATTAGAGGGTTACCTTAAGAAAATGTTTGTTCAACAAGGTTTTATCTTACAGCCCCTTGCATGCATTGCGCCTGTCACTGCTGCGGCGGCATTCTGGTTTGAGTCTCTGGAAGAGGCCATTCGCACAGCTCCATTGGATGAAATTATGAACAAGCTTAAAGCACTTAAGCTAGCTAACGCATTTGTTTCTGATGCCGTCGTACATTTAACTAAACTTACGGCTAAGAACTCCGGATTCGCCATCCAATGCGCGCAGAGCGCTATGGCTAAATCCTGGCCTGGTCACAGCCTGACTGTGACTTCTAAATCTAATTGCTTAATATTCCTTTCAAAGGGCAGACCTTATTCGGGCCCGGCTTGAAAGAAATTATAGCTGACATTACGGGAGGTAAGGGCCATGCTCTACCTCAGGACAGGGCCAAATCAAAGGGCCAAACAGGTCTAATTTTCGTGCCTTTCGTAACTTCAAGGCAAGGAGCAGCATCACTTCCTCCGCTCCAAAACAGGAAGGAGCTGTTGCTCGTTACAGGCAGGGCTGGAAAGTTAACCAGTCCTGAACAAGGGCAAGCAGGCCCAGAAACCTGCTGCTGCCCTAAGACAGCATGAAGAGAGGGCCCCCCTACTCGGAAACGGATCTAGTGGGGGAGCAGACTTTCTCTCTCGCCCAGGCTTGGGCAACGAGACTGTCCCAGGATCCCTGGGCGTTGGAAGATCATATCTCAGGGATATCTCCTGGACTTCAAAAACTTCTCCTCCACGGAGGAGATTTCATCTTTCAAGGTTATCAGCAAACCAAATAAAGAAAGAGGCATTTCTACGCTGTGTACAAGACCTCTTACTAATGGGGGTGATCCCACCCAGTTCACGCGACGGGAACGGAACACGGCGAATGGATTCTATCTTCAAATCCTATTTGTGGTTCCCAAGAAAGAGGGAACCCTTCAGACCAATCTTGGACTTAAAAATCCTAAACAAAATTCCTAAGAGTTCCATCATTCCAAAATGGAAACACTATTCGAACCATCCTTCCCATGATCCAAGAGGGTCAGTACATGACCACAGTGGACCTTAAAGCGATGCCTACCTTCACACTACCGATTCACAGGATCATTATCGGTACCTAAGATTTGCTTTCCTAGACAGGCATTACCAGTTTTGTAGCTCTTCCCTTCGGATTAGCTACGGCTCCAAGAATCTCTTACAAAAGCTTCTGGGCTCACTTCTGTCGGTACACTAAGACCGCGAGGCATAGCGGTGAACTCCGTACTCTAGACGACATTCTAATACAAGCGTCAAGTTTTCAAACTGCACAAGTCTCATACAGAGATAGTTCTGGCATTTCTGAGGTCGCATGGGGTGGAAAGGTGAACGTGGAAAAGAGTTCTCTATTACCACTCTACAGGGTTCCCTTTCTAGGGACTCTTTATAGCATTCTGTACCGAGATGAAAATTTACCTGACAGAGGCCAGGTTACTCAAAACTTCTAAATGCTTGCTGTGTCCTTCATTCCATTCCACACACCCGTCAGTAGCTCAGTGCATGGAAGTAATCGGCTTAATGGTAAGCTGGCAATGGACATAGTAACCATTTGCGCGCCCTGCATCTCAGACCGCTTGCAATTGTGCATGCTAAGTCAGTGGAACGGGGATTACTCAGATTTGGTCCCCCCTACTAAAATCAGGATCAAGAGACCAGAGATCTCTCTTCTATGGTGGCTTTCCTCGGCCACATCTGTCCAAGGGGGAGTTGAACCTTTCGCAGGCCAGATTGGACGATTGTAAACAACAGACGCCAGCCCTTCTAGGCTGGGGCGCAGTCTGGAACTCCCTGAAGGCTCAGGGATTATGGACTCAGGAGGAGAAACTCCTCCCAATAATATTCTGGAATTAAGAGCAATATTCAATGCTCTCCTACGCTTGGCATCCGTTAGCAACTCTGAGGTTCATAAGATTTCAGTCGGACAACATCACGACTGTGCTTACATCAACCATCAAGGGGAACCAGAAGTTCCCCTAGCGATGTTGGAAGTCTCAAAGATAATTCGCTGGGGCAGAGGTCTCACTCTTGCCCACCTGTCAGCGATTTACATCCCAGGCGTGGAGAACTGGGAGGCGGATTTTCTAAGTCGCCAGACTTTTCATCCGGGGGAGTGGGAACTTCATCCGGAGGTCTTTGCTCAACTGATTCATCGTTGGGGCAAACCAGATCTGGATCTTATGGCGTCTCACCAGAACGCCAAGCTTCCTTGTTACGGATCCAGGTCCAGGGACCCGGGGATGGCGGTGCTGTTAGATGCTCTGACAGCCCCTTGGGTCTTCAACATGGCTTATGTGTTTCCACCATTCCCGATGCTTCCTCGTTTGATTGCCAAGATCAAACAGGAGAGAGCTTCTGTGATTCTGATAGCGCCTGCGTGGCCACGCAGGACCTGGTATGCAGACCTAGTGGACATGTCGTCCTGTCCACCGTGGTCTCTGCCTCTGAGACAGGACCTTCTAATTCAGGGTCCTTTCAACCATCCAAATTTAATTTCTCTGAGGCTGACTGCATGGAGATTGAACGCTTGATCAAAGCGTGGCTTCTCGGAGTCGGTTATTGATACCTTAATACAGGCTAGGAAGCCTGTTACCAGAAAAATTTACCATAAGATATGGCGTAAATATTTATATTGGTGCGAATCCAAGAGTTACTCATGGAGTAAGGTTAGGATTCCTAGGATATTGTCCTTTCTACAAGAGGAGTTTAGAAAAGGGCTAATCTGCTAGTTCGTTAAAGGGACAGATTTCTGCTCTGTCTATTCTTCTACACAAACGTCTGGCTGAAGTTCCAGACGTTCAGGCTTTTTGTCAGGCTTTAGCTAGGCATTAAGCCTGCTGTTTAAGACTGTTGCTCCCGCCGTGTGAGCTGTAAACTATAGTTCTTAACGTCTTTCAAGGCGTTCCATTTGAACCCCTTCATTCCATTGATATCAAGCTGTTATCCTGGAAGATTCTGTTTTTGATGGCTATTTCCTCGGCTCGAAGAGTCTCTGAGTTATCTGCCTTACATTGTGATTCTCCTTATTTGATTTTTCATTCAGACAAGGTAGTTCTGCGTACTAAACCTGGGTTCTTACCTAAGGTAGTTACTAACAGGAATATCAATCAAGAGATTGTTGTTCCATCACTGTATCCTAACCCTTCTTCAAAGAAGGAACGACTTTTGCATAATCTGGACGTAGTCCGTGCCCTGAAGTTCTATTTGCAGGCAACTAAAGATTTTCGTCAAACTTCTTCCTTGTTTGTCGTTTACTCTGGACAGAGAAGAGGTCAAAAGGCTTCGGCTACCTCTCTCTCTTTTTGGCTTCGTAGCATAATACGTTTAGCCTATGAGACTGCTGGACAGCAGCCTCCTGAAAGGATTACAGCTCATTCTACTAGAGCTGTGGCTTCCACCTGGGCCTTTAAAAATGAGGCCTCTGTTGAACAGATTTGCAAGGCTGCAACTTGGTCTTCACTTCACACTTTTTCAAAATTTTACAAATTTGACACTTTTGCTTCTTCGGAGGCTATTTTTGGGAGAAAGGTACTTCAGGCAGTGGTTCCTTCTGTTCCTGCCTTGTCCCTCCCTTCATCCGTGTACTTTAGCTTTGGTATTGGTATTCCATAAGTAATGGATGACCCGTGGACTGACTACACTTAACAAGAGAAAACAAAATTTATGCTTACCTGATAAATTTATTTCTCTTGTAGTGTAGTCAGTCCACGGCCCGCCCTGTCTTTAAGGCAGATCTAAATTTTAATTAAACTCCAGTCACCACTGCACCCTATGGTTTCTCCTTTCTCGTCTGCTTTGGTCGAATGACTGAATATGACATGTGAGGGGAGGAGCTATATAGCAGCTCTGCTTGGGTGATCCTCTTTCAGCTTCCTGTTAGGAAGAGATATATTCCATAAGTAATGGATGACCCGTGGACTGACTACACTACAAGAGAAATAAATTTATCAGGTAAGCATAAATTATGTTTTTCGTGTAGGTGTAAGTTAGCGTTGTGTTAACGCTTCCACCCGATGCCGGATTTCTAAAACATTAATAGGTTACTATGGTAACCCGACCTTACACTACACTCGATCGCATATACGGCACCACATACAAGTGTGACACATTTTTTTTACCATTGCTCGCTGTTAAAATAAAATCAAACACAACGCATGCGCAATATCTACCTCTCAACCGCAACCCCCCACCGCAATAACTAATGTATTAACCCCTAATCCGCCAACCCCCATATCGCAAAGTATCTAGTTAAACTATTAACCCCTAATCCGCCATGCCCCATATCACAATTAACCTAATTAAGCTATTAACCCCTAAACCGCCATGCCCCACAACACAATCTAGCCATTTAAACTTTTAACCCCTAAACCGCCAAGCCCCCATATTGCAAATAAGTAATCACTTAGCCGCCAAACCTAACACCCCCTAAATTAACCCCATTACATAAATTAAAATAATCCTAAATTACAATTAAAATAAAAAAAACTATCATTACTTTAAAAATAAAAAAACCTAAGTTTAAATTAATCTAAAATTACAAAAAATAAGAGTGTAATATTACATAAAATAATAAACCAAATTATCAAAAAATAAGAAAATTATACCTAATCCCTATAAAAATAAAAAAGCCCCCCCCCAAATAAAAACAGCCCCTAATCTAATACTAAACTACCAATAGCCCTTAAAAAGGCCTTTTGTAGGGCATTGACCTAAGTTAAACAGCTCTTTTACACTAAGTCCCCCCTCTAACAGTAAAACCACCCAAAGACCCCCAAAATATGTAGTGTTAGACTTTTTTTATTTTTTGTAATTTTAGTTTAATTTAAACTTAGTTTTTTATTTTTAAAGTAATGTTAGGTTTTTTATTTTAATTGTAATTTATGATTATTTTAATTTATGTAATGTGGTTAATTTAGGGGGTGTTAGGGGGCTTAGTGATTAGTTATTTGCATTGTGGGGTTTAGCGGTTTAGGAGTTAATAGATTTATTAGGTTAATTGCGATGTGAGTTAATGGCGGTTTAGGGGTTTATAGATTTATTAGATTAATTGCGATGTGGGTTAATGGCGGATTAGGGTTTAATAGATTTATTGGGTTAATAGCGATGTGGGTGAATGGCAGATTAGGGATTAATAGTTTAAATAGATACTTTTTGTGATATGGGGCATGGCGAATTAGGGGTTAATAGATTTACTATAAGTTGCTATGTGGGGGGGATGGCGGATAGAGGGGTTTTGACGTGTCGGGTTAGATTTCAATGGGAAAAAGGTGTTTTCCTGTTTTACACCTAGTTGAGCTGGGTGTGATTTTTGTTACTGTATCGGCAGCCTCCAACAGTGTAGTAACGGTATGCGCCGAAATTGAGTTATAATGGGCTGTTGGAAGCAGTCGATAAACAATATTGCTTCTGACGGCTTATTTATTGGTTTGCGAGCGCACGCAAACCGAATTACGGCTCAATGGAAACAAGCACCTATGTCATTTCTAATGTTAAAACATCTCATGTGCTATCATTGGTTTAATTTAACTTTTTTGATAGTTTGTTAATGTTAACAATGTTTCTGAAGTTTCCATTTATAATTATAGTTCAAGCAAGCTATTTGCAAGGAATACCACTAACAAATAAAGAATATGTATATATATATATATATTTTAGGATAAAAGTGCATCTTTTCTATGGAGCACAACAAGCCCCTCTTCAACCAAAGGGCAACCTACAACCACTCTTCCTCTTATACCGCGGTCTACAATATCCAGGTCATTTGACTCTATTTGGAGTGAACCAATCACCTTTATTGTGGGTCAGCTAAGGCCATATACCACTTACTTGTTTGAAGTGTCAGCGGTTACCAATGAGCCTGGCTATATTGATAGCACTATTGTCAGGACACCAGAGTCAGGTGAGTAAATGTACTATTACATTTGGTTTGCTTAATAAATATTGTCTTAGTGATATACTGTATTTTTTTTAATGTTGAACAATCCTCTTGTAATTAGCAGTTTCCTGAGCTATTATTTTAGCATAGTGATGGAATAACTGTGATAGTAATATTTTCTTTAACAATCTGTTACCACTCAAGTAAGCCAGGAATTTGAGAAAAAAAAACAATGCATACATTTTCATGTTTTTTCTATGCATTCTATTGGATTTCATTACTGAGTGCAGATTTACATGTTGTTTTGAAAACAGTATTTTTGAGCATCAATTCACCCTATGTTGCCCTTTCTGTCATTTGTTTCTGGTTAAGATTATAAGTTGGAAAATAATGAAAAAATAATATATATTTTTGCTAGATTCTGCAGTATATTTTAACACATTCAATCATCTCGCTGAAAGTATTTTTTTTCTAAAAGAACTAGTTCCTCTGAATATCCAAATACTAAGTATATTTAGGCATTCACTAATATAGCGATATTATTAATAAGAGTACAAAGTTCTTTTCTCCAAATTATTAAATGCAAATTCACCACTACCTGGTTTATATGGCCAAACCACTTTGCAAACTAGATTTAAAAGCATAAAAGTGAAGGTTTCTAAAAGTGTTCCGCATAAGCAATATAAAAATTCAGAATAGCAGAGGCATAATTCTTGACATATTATTGAGAGCATGGTACTAAGAAGAAAGAAAAATGTGTTGATTAAGAATCCCCTGTGCTTCCTGAGTACACAGATACTGGATTTGTACATTCTTTCATAATCCCACAACTAGCACAGTCTGTAAATAGGTAAACCAACATATGTCTAATGTATGTGCTCTTTCTCCTGCCACAGTGATAAGTTAATAGCCATTTGGGCATGTGACCCTTTCTTTGAAAGAGCAACCTCTACTCTTTCAAAAGAGGGGCCATTTGCCCCATTGTATTGCTTATCTTGGGGTGCTAGGGTCCATTATAAAGCCCAGAGCACCAACAATTAAAAAAAAAAATCAAATTTATATGGCAGTCACCTGCCACCTAAAGGGGTATGAGTCCCCTTTTTTGAAAAATGGGTAATTCCCTTTTGTATGTAAAGGACATTGTATGTGTTACTTACTGTCTAGATGTTATGGGTCGCTTTGGAGCTAGTAGGTAATTGTCATTTTGGGGCATATTTAGCACATAAAAGTGTAGTTCTTAATTATAAGAAAAATCTCACCTAGGTGGCATCTAGAGTAAATACTTGACCTCCGCTTTTTTATTGAAATTTACCTCAGCAAGCAACATTTTTTTATGGTGATGCTTTTATAGAGCATTTTCTACTTTAAAGGCTTCTTCAGCACATACAAGAATGGTTCTTAATTATAAAAAAAACTGTCAAGACAGTTTTATATATATATATATATATATATATATATGTATATATATATGTAGAAAAAAGGCACTCACTGGAAAAATTAAGACTTAGCTTTTAATGAATAATTAGGTTAAAAACGCATAACGTTTCGGAGGCATTCCACCTCCTTTTTCAAATGCATGATACAGACATTTTGGAAAGTACAAAAAGCAGTATACAGAATACATTACCCCTTCACCTTAAATACCCAAATGGCTTCTGATAACGCCGAGCCGCGTCCGCGGCCCGCATGTTGCAAATCCAGAAATCATGTGACCGGAAGTTGCGTCATCTGCGTAAATCACGTGATGATGTATGTTACCATAGTGACATCGTTTGTTGTCTAGCGATGTCATAGACAGAGCGGAGTGGCCCATCTGAAAGAATACAACAGGCCAAAATCCTCATCAACTATCATTTAAATCCTCTCTGCCTATGTCACATACCTATCCAAGCAACCGTGTATCAGAGCACAGTGTAAAATAAAAACAATGAAAGTAATCAATCATAAGTGATCAATAACAGTTAAAAAAACATGCATATGGAGGATATGTGAGTCCATCTATATTTAGAAAAACCTCGTATATATTGGTGTGTATATATTCATATATATAAAAACTACTTGTTAAGTGGATATTGGGAAATGCTTTAAAACATCACATATAAATAACCCAAACCCTGAATAATATATATACACCCAATATATTTATACGTGATTCATGTTTCCTGGAGCATGGTAAAATGGATGTTGTTGCTTCACGAATGGTAGAGACTTATCTGAACTGACTAAGTCCCAATGTTTAGAAACTGCTTTTGCAACCTTTTGATGCATAGGATCAAATGTAGTAATAAAGTTGAGTTTCTCCTCAGAATTAGTAGTGTCTCTTACTCTAATCACGGTGTCTTCAAAGCGTTTCACAGCTCCATCCTTAATATCCATAACCATCCCTCTGTCATAACCTCGTGTGATCAGTTTCTCCGACATCTCATTCAATTGTGTCTCTCTATTCAGTGCCTCGGTATTGTTGCGCAGAACCCGAGTGAGTTGAGAGGCTACTATCCCTTTCTTTTGATGTACAGGATGATAACTACGTGCATCTAACAGGGAATTGTGATCTGTGGGTTTGGTATAGAGAGACGTGCCAAACTTGCACATCTCCCCTTTAAATTTGAGAAGGATTTGCAGATCTCAGGGACTGAAATGGGATCAAACATGGCTCCCACGTACGCCAACCTCTACATGTCCTGGTATGAGCATTATATTATGCGGCCCCAAGACATGATGGAGGTGGTGTACTACACAAGGTATATTGACGACGTCTTTTTGATTTGGCGTGGGACCCCAGGCGCACTTGTGTCTTGGGTACATGACCTAAATAATTTGACAGTCCCAATCAGATTCAAAATTGAATATGATGTTGATATGGTCCATTTTTTGGATCTGAACATCTTTAAGGTGATTGAAGGGGAGACGTGCAGGTTTGGCACGTCTCTCTATACCAAACCCACAGATCGCAATTCCCTGTTAGATGCACGTAGTTATCATCCTGTACATCAAAAGAAAGGGATAGTAGCCTCTCAACTCACTCGGGTTCTGCGCAACAATACCGAGGCACTGAATAGAGAGACACAATTGAATGAGATGTCGGAGAAACTGATCACACAAGGTTATGACAGAGGGATGGTTATGGATATTAAGGCTGGAGCTGTGAAACGCTTTGAAGACACCGTGATTAGAGTAAGAGACACTACTAATTGTGAGGAGAAACTCAACTTTATTACTACATTTGATCCTATGCATCAAAAGGTTGCAAAAGCAGTTTCTAAACATTGGGACTTAGTCAGTTCAGATAAGTCTCTACCATTCGTGAAGCAACAACATCCAAGAATGGTATATCGTCGAGCAAGGAATTTGCGAGACTTGTTGGTGAAAACGGACCCAGTTAGGTGTTATGAGACGAGTAATTGGTTAAAATCGAACAAAAAAGGCTGCTTTAAGTGTGGTGACTGTGTCACATGTGATAGCATGCTGAAAGGTGACACATTCCAACACCCACATACTAATAAGCGCTATAAAATCAACTACAGACTCTCATGCATGAGTACCCATGTGATTTACATGTTGATTTGCCCCTGCTCCCTTGTATACATAGGGAAAACGGTCACCACGTTCCAAAAGCGCATGGCTAATCATCGCTGTGCGATCAGGGAAGCCATCAAAAATGGTGACTCTGATCAGCCAGTAGCACGCCATTTCGCCCGACACAAACATGGTGTATCAAGTCTTAAGACCATGCTAATTGACCAAGTACCACCGCTGACAAGGGGAGGTGATAGGGGCAATCGGCTTCTGAGGTTGGAAACAAGATGGATTTATACCTTGGACACCATAACACATAGAGGGTTAAACACTATGCTGGACTTCTCACCATTTTATACTGGGAACTGAGCTTATTTTCCTCCACTTGCTTCTATTGTCATATCCATCCATCCAATAATTTTTTGACTCTTATGCACAATTATAACAACCTCAAGTCCTCTGGTATCTTTTTACCATGCTCCAGGAAACATGAATCACGTATAAATATATTGGGTGTATATATATTATTCAGGGTTTGGGTTATTTATATGTGATGTTTTAAAGCATTTCCCAATATCCACTTAACGAGTAGTTTTTATATATATGAATATATACACACCAATATATACAAGGTTTTTCTAAATATAGATGGACTCACATATCCTCCATATGCATGTTTTTTTAACTGTTATTGATCACTTATGATTGATTACTTTCATTGTTTTTATTTTACACGGTGCTCTGATACACGGTTGCTTGGATAGGTATGTGACATAGGCGGAGAGGATTTAAATGATAGTTGATGAGGATTTTGGCCTGTTGTATTCTTTCAGATGGGCCACTCTGCTCTGTCTATGACATCGCTAGACAACAAACGATGTTACTATGGTAACATACATCATCACATGATTTACGCAGATGACGCAACTTCCGGTCACATGATTTCCGGATTTGCAACATGCGGGCCGCGGACGTGGCTCGGCGTTATTAGAAGCCATTTGGGTATTTAAGGTGAAGGGGTAATGTATTCTGTATACTGCTTTTTGTACTTTCCAAAATGTCTGTATCATGCATTTGAAAAAGGAGGTGGAATGCCTCCGAAACGTTATGCATTTTTAACCTAATTATTCATTAAAAGCTAAGTCTTAATTTTTCCAGTGAGTGCCTTTTTTCTACATATGCATATTGGATCACTATCTTGAAGTGCACCCTGGAGGCTGCTATATCTTTATATGGAGTGCCTTTCTAAATGACTTTAACCTATATATATATATGGATTGGAGTAGCCGTGTTAGTCCACAGATTTAGATATCAAAATAACAAGAGTATTGCATTGAGCAATGATACTTTTTATTAGACTAACTATACATTTATAAGATGACTAGCTATACATTTATAAGATGACAAGCTTTTGGAAGAGTGTCTTCCTTTTTCAAGTCTGAAGCAAAACTGACCAATTTGATGGAATTTACAGATTATATCTTAAAACACAGGCTAAAAAGACAAAGTGTTACAGAGGTCTGAATGCAGGAGGAGGAGGGGGTGTTGTAAAAATAATATGGGGGTTTAGGTGACAGGCAGATAGTGTCAGTAAAAGATTACAGGCAGGGGAAATATATGGTTATACACAAAGCATATACTGACAAAAAGTTATATATCAACATAGAATCAATACGAATAAACATGGGAAATTAGTTATACAGGGGAATATAAAATAGTCAAAAAAGGAGAAAGGAAAGAAAGAAAAAAAGGGGAATAATAATAATGACAAAAGTGTGGACATAGACTTACCTGCCTACCTATGCATAGAGAGTGTTGAATATACAATGTAATTGACTACAGTATATGAAAAGTACATTACATTACAAAAATTTTTGATAATGGGTTAAGAAACCAGAGTCCACATTTAGTCCTGAATTTAGCAAGTTGAAGTGCATTATCATTTTCATTTCAAAGGTTTTTCTTTCCATGGTGTTTTTGAAGTTGCCTCTGAGAATCTTGATTTTGAGGTTTTGGATGGACTGGTCAGGTTGGGTGAAATGGTGACCAACAGGGGTACAGTATTTTGTTTCACAGTGGTTTTTGATTGAGTCTCTGACACTCAATCAAAAACTCTCTATGCATAGGTACGCAGGTAACCCTATGTCCACACTTTTGTCATTATTATTATTCCCCCCCTTTTTTTTTTTCCTTACTCCTTTTTTGACTATTTTATATTCCCCTAATTAGGTTTATTCCATTGTGGGTTAATGGCGGATTAGGGGTTAATAGTTTTATTAGGTTTATTGCAATGTGGATTAATGGTGGATTAGGGGTTAATACATTTATTAGATTTATTGAGATTAGGGTTAATGATGGATTAGGGGTTAATTCATTATTAGTTTTTTTGCTATGTGGGTTAATGGCGGATTAGGGGTTAATACATTTATTAGGTTTATTGTGATGTGAGTTAATATATTTTATTAGTTATTGCAGTGTGGGCTGGCGGTTGAGTGATATATGTTTATGAAATAAACATTTGTTTTTAACCATATCTGATCACGGCTGAGTGGTATATGTTACAGGAATCGTTATTTTAACAAACACTTGAAATCCGATCATAGCTACCAGCCCACCTGGTTTGGGCATCTCTCATATTACACAGCGAGAGAAAGGAGCAGGTGAAAGGGTTCAAGCTGCAAATTGCTGCAGACCGTACACAGTATTAGGAGCTCACTTTGAGGACGAGAGATCAGCTACCTGGACAGCTGTTAATGCTCCAGAAAGTCGTTGTAGCACTTCTCAAGTGCTTTACTTCTCGTAAGTACCATATATGTGTGGGGAGTGAACAACTTTCAATACAGATTCACACTATGTTGGCGCCTTCTTCTTTATTGTATTCTATACAGATTTGACAGGTAGATAGATATTGCACATTCGTTAAGTGTTAGTTGATATTTTCAGGCAGTTACGGTGGTCACATTTTCAGTGCAAGGCTTGCTGTGTCTGCCTATGTGTGGCGAGGTGAAAATTGAGTACAATTTCTTCATTTTTGCTGTGTAAGTCCTTGCGCTGAATATGTGATACCGATTTGCGACGCAGTTCTATGTTAGCTTATGGGAGTAAAAATTGCGGGCAAATCTTGCCCATCTTTGGGAGTGCTGCCTATCAGACCAAATTGTTAGACAAAACAGAGGGTATTCAAGTGCATTCATTTGCAATTAAGACATTTTTAAATGCTGCAAAAAATGCCTGCAAAAAAATAACTATGCTTTTATATTAAAATTGGGATCTTAGTCACAAAATATAGTCATATTCTGCTTAGCCAGTCGCCAACTTACAAGGTGTCCCAATGCTGACTGGTCCTAACACTACAGTACATTGCCTTAGTTAGCTGAATCATTCCTGCTTTTTCTCTTCATAATAGAATGAAACTACCTGGCTTTATATATCCACAACTTCATTACACTGTCATGAGTACACCTGAGCTTGGGTGGGGTGCTTTAGCCAATGGAAGATGTTCAGTCTCCCTTTAGTTATAAATACAAATACAAAGTTTGGTTTAGCACACCTTACAAAAAGTTTAAATACATCATTGGGATTACTGCAAATGAGACCAAATAGTTACACAAAACAGAGGGTATTGGCATGCATCCATTTTCAAATAAACAACACATTTTACCCCTTAAGGACAAGGCCATTATTCAGTTTCTTTCCCTTAAGGACCAGGGCTATTTTTACATTTCTGCAGTGTTTGTGTTTAGCCTTACTTTTCCTCTTACTCTTTTACTGTAGCCATACATATTATATACCGTTTTTCTGGCCATTAAATGGACTTTCAAAAGATACCATTATTTTCATCATATTTTATAATTTACCATAAATTTTTTTAGAAAATATGAGGAAAAAATGGAAAAAAACACACTTTTTACATGTTCTTTGCTTTTTTAGCAAGTTATAGGGCAATAAATACAAGTAGCACTTTGCTATTTCCAAACCATTTTTTTTCAAAACTAGCTATAGTTACATTGGAACACTGATATCTTTCAGTAATCCCTGAAAAAGGTATTGCAGTGATGCCTCAATATCGAGGCATCACGGCAATACCTTGAAAGCGCCTGGAAGCGATCAGGATCACTTCCAGCCGCTTTAAACCTTAATGTCGTACAGGGTACGTCTCTGGTCTTTAAAGACCAGTTTGTGTGTGACGTACCCTGTACGACATGCGTCTTTAAGGGGTTAAAATGCTGCAAAAAATTGCCTGAAAAAACACCTATACTTTAATATTAAAATTGGGATCTTAGTCACAAAATATGGCCATATTCTGCTTAGCCAATCACCAGCTTACAAGGTTTCCCAATGTTGACTGGTCCTAAGGCAAAGTACTGTAGTGTTAGGATCAGTCAACATTACACCTTGTAAGTTGGTAACTGGCTAAGCAGAATATGGCCATATTGTGTGACTAAGATCCCAATTTGTGTAACATCAGTTTAGGTGCACATAGATTTTTTTTCATCCCACATAGGGACCACATTTCAACATAGTGTTGAGACCCCTAGGGTGTACTATGTCAAACAGGTGGATCCATATGGCCAATAACTGTGGAAGTTTTTTACCACAGTCCTTTATCCTCCTTAGAGAGGACACGTGATCTCAAACTTGAGACACTATATTTATTAGTCAGAAAATGGAGTGCCACCAGCTTATTAGAAAATCCCTCTTTTATTGGCCTCTATCATTGCATGCCTGTGGTTTGCCATCCTTCCCTGATTTTAGTGGTGGTGTTTTCCACATAAAAAAGGAACATGGACACTTGTACAAGACAACATATGGCGGACCTTAGAACTTTTTTGTGATTGGGATTATGAAAAGTGGTGCCCGTCATAATTCTATTGCATGTTACACAGTCCCCACAACCCCTACGTTGGGGTCCCAGCAAAATATCCTTAAATAACTTTGTACCGTATCTATCTTAACTAACATGCCCCAAATATTGTTAGCTCCCGGTCTACCATCCTTGGAAACATGGACTTCCAACAGAAAAGATTACTATCTGTACTAAATATGCCCCATCTTTTGTTTACTCCTTCACTTACTGTGATGTAAAGGTGGTTACAAAATTTAGTCTCGATGAGTCCACTTGAGTAATCTCTTTTGTTGTGAAAAGGAAAGTATCCTGGGTGCATCCTTCAAGTTTGCTGGCTGCATTATTATCTTTTAGTTTGTAACCTTGTGCAGCTAGCTTCTGACACATTTCATCCAAATTACATGCTGCATTTTCAAGTTTTGAGATGTTGCGAAGAGCACGCATGAGTTGAGAGGAGATAATCCCACCCCCTCCTTTTTTGATGTTAGGGGTGATAAATAAAGGCCAACAGAAGGGAGTTTCTCTCAGTTGGCTTGGTAAGCAAAGTTGTATCAACCCTAGAGTGTTTTTTTTTGTGTGTGTGTGTATAAATATATATATATATATACTGTATATTTATATATATATATGTTTGTGTGTGTGTATATATGTATATATATATATATATATATATATATATATATATACATATGTGTATATATATATATATATATATATATATATATATATATATATGTAAAAGAGAAAGAGGTCACCTGCGCTAAAATCTAGGATATGTAAATATTTTGTTTGTCTTATCAAGGGAAATAGCTATCCGATATATGTAAAGCTTTCCCAAGTGTTGGTGCCTATAGGGAGTATGAGTGTGATTAAAATTTAAAATTGGTATAGGATTAGCGTGCTGCCTCTATATTGAAACAGAGTACCCCTAACTCTGTAACGAGTGTATAGAAAGAGAAAAATCAATATGAGAGTAGAGGCGCTCAGCTATACAATATATACTATAAGTATAAGTATATCAAATATTAGTCTTTGTTGGTGAATTTCATCACAGTTGTTGGATCAATTGAGAAATTTCTGCTTACCAGCTGTTACCTCAATCATATGAGGTAAGGAATGCGCCCAGGTTTAAAGGTGATTCACTGTAAAGGACCTTCTGTGTCCTGGTGATGTTCCTAGAAACTTGTTGTTAGAATCGGTCCCTCCATTAGGATTCTTTATAGGAATGAAGATCCTGGACTCTCTTTAGGTAGAAGGATGTAGACTGTAATCCGTCTGTTATATCTTTCTTCAATGGTGGTAGGAATACTTTATTCTTTTTGTACTATCCTTTAGGAAGAAGTGCCTTTTGGTGGTGAGAATCCCTGTTCCCTCAGGATGCAGTCAAGATGTTGTTCATAGAAAGAAAACAGAAGCACATAGCATAATATTGTTTTGACACAATAAAAATATTTATTCAATAATAATATGCGCTTACATTAAAAACCCTCAATCAGTATGAGGTCAGTTAGAGACATGTATATAGCATGAAAGGCTGTGTCTTTGGTTGTAGTAGGAGTGGCAGTGGTATAAGGATCCAGGTACTTGGTAGTTATACACTCGTCCTTAGATAGTGAGTGATGTTAATAAAAGTCACTTAGTTATAAACACCAAGGGTGTATACCAAACTTAATCAGATGTACTGTGTGCCGTCAAAAACATTACATGAACAGTATATTATAAGTGGAAGGGCTAAATGAGTAGGTCCACAATGTTCACAGATTACACTGTTGTGATTTAAGCTGCTGTTTATAAGTTATGACCTGTGGTCTGTGGTACACGAGAAAGGAGTGTCTGAGACCTGTTTAAGGCAGCGTGTACTATGCACTCCTTTTCTCTATAAACTCTTATATAGTCAGCTGCTAAAAATGTTGTTACAATGAGACCGCTTTAATATCCCAATTGAATGAACTTAATTCTAAAGCTGCTATCAAACAGCTGTATTATAACAGTGAAGTTAATAGTGTCTGCCCGTTTTCAGAACTACGGCAGTAAAAAATATGGCAGTAACAAATAGCAGTAGAATATATAAATGTGCCAGCTGGAGTAGTGTAACGTCAATTCAAGATGCTGAGCACATCAAACTACTGAGCACATTTATAACACAAGCGTTATAAAATCACATGGAGGTATAAAAAAGTAACACGTTTAAAATCATTTGACATCAAATGTAATAGGAAGTAGTTAGGCCCTGTCCGCCCACTGTGGAAAACCTTACGCGTTTCGAAGTCTAGCGTGACTTCTTCTTCAGAGGTAAAAGTGAGTGGACAGGTGAATGGAGCTCCTTATTTAAGGTCCGTAAAGTGGGCGTTGTTTGCTGAGGGCCTGCGTGTATGTGCGTAGCATGATGATCGTGTCTATGCTGAACGTAGTCTTGATGATGTCATAACGTTATAGACGTGAGTAACGTCTAGTATACCTTTCATTGTTAGGTTGTTATGGTAACAGCACTGCTATATACACAGGCGTGTGGCAGATACTTGTTTTTATTTCATCGCTTGTTATTGTATATGAACTTCACAGGCTAACAAATAACTAATTGGTGACCCTTAGGTAATTAATATCAAGAGTGTTATAGAATCGTACTTCTTAATGGAAAAGTACGATAATGAGAGGGTGTCATTAAAAAAAATTTTGAACATGAGAATTTGTTTAACTAATCCCATTGTTAATATATTGTTTGTAGAAAAACTTAATTAATGTTAAGAGAGGGATCAATTATTGAACTAATATCTCTCATTGTGTTGGAATAAGGACTTTCAAGTTTTTTTAAAAATTAAAACTATATGGAACTGTAGATGAGTATACAATAATGATAAACATAGACATGTGACAGCATTAATTCTTAAAAGAAAGTGCATAAAGACAAATGAGTGCTAGTTGTTCTCATTTCTGTATGTTTTGTTTTTAAATGTTTTTTGTATATATACATAAAGAGTTTTTATTGTTTTTCGTTTTCTTGTGTGTCATGTTATAGAAAAGCTGCCAGGTCAATGTCTGCATTCAGACCTTCTGGACTCATTGTACCCATGTAATGGATCCAGTAGGTCTCTCGTTGTCTCAGTAGTTGAAATCTATCGCCCCCTCTCTTGGGGACTGAGACTTGTTCTAAAATTGTACCTTTATTGTGTACTTGTCTGCAATGTCTAGATAAATTATGTCCTTTATATCCTGATTCAATGTTTTTCAGGTGTTCTAATAGCCTGATCTTGTATGGGCGTTTAGTGCGGCCTATATATTGGAGGTGGCACGGGCATTCCAACAGGTAGACAACAAAAGTACTTTTACAGTTAGTTAGGGCATTAATTGTACACTTTTTTTGTGGAAATGTATTGGAATATACTTGTTTAGTGGGCTTATTATTATATGCATGCTTACACCCTTTGCAATTTGCCCTATTACACTTAAAGAACCCTTTCGTATTTGAAGTAAGCCAATTAGATTTAGAGGTTATATCCTTAAGTCTTGTTGGGGCCAAGATTTGTTTTAAGCAAGTGTTTTTCCTAAAAGTAATCTTAGGGGTTGGTCCTATACTATTTTTAAGGAGTTTATCCTGTTCTAATATCGGCCAGTATTTTCTAAGAATTTTCTTTATTTCAGGTGCTGCCTCATTGTAGGTGGTTACCATACCTATTGTATTTTGTCTAGTGTTTGGTTTTGGATTGTTTTTTTCTTTATTAGGAATTAAAAGCTGTTTTCTCCCAATGTTTTGTACTTTAATATAGGAATCATTTATCAATGTTTTAGGGTACTTTTTTGTATGAATTTTTGTTTGAGTAAGGCTGCTTCTTTATTAAAATCACTGTCCTTAGAGCAATTTCTTTTTACCCGCTGGAATTGCCCAAATGGTATATTTTTAAGCTATGGTTTATAATGTCCACTGTCTGCATATATATATAGCAGTTAGTTTGCCAGTGCACTCACCAATCCATAGTATGAACAAAAGATAATACACTTGTGGTCACTGACACACAAGTTAGATCATTGAAACAAAATTGAGTGATTTTCAATTAGACTAATTGAATAAACATGTTTATAAAATAACCTGTTAACACCAGAACTTTCTTAATTTTGGACCTATGGGCTGTGTCTATCTTCATGTCTGCATCAGCATAATGTCAACCTCTATGGATGGCATCCAAGAAGAACCCTTTGTTGCTCTTCAGCAGAAAACTGCAAGATTAAACTTTGCTAAACAGCATGAAAACAAGCCTGACAAATATTGGGAGCACATTCTTTTGTCAGATGAGCCCAAAACGCTTGACGTGAACCTGGCCAGGATTATTACAATGAATGTATAGTCCCAACATTGAAGCATGGAGGTGAGAGTGTGATGATATGAGGCTGCATGAGTGCAAAAGGTGTTGGGGAGATGACCTTTATGGATGGCACCATGAATGCCTGTGGATATACCAAAATATTATGATTACGGCTCAGGACAAAACCTGCAAGCCATCCTGATACACAGAACCTTCTCTTTTGAATGTCCTCCATATGGATGTAATCCTTTTTTAACTTGAAAAATGAAATACTATATTTTAGGACGGAACTTTATCTTTTCTTTTTTCGATACCAAAATATTGTCAGACAAATTAATTCCCAGTCTCCAGAGGCTTGGCAGAAGAGGAATATTCTTGCATGATAATGGTCCAAAGCTCACGTCGAAACCTACTAAACAGTTTCTAAATAAGAATACAATGAAAACTATGGCCAAGTATATTGCTTGACATGAAGTCTATAGAACACCTTTGGATTATTTTTAAACAGAAGGTAGAGCAATACAACGCCTCAAACGAACAGCAGCTAAAAAAATTGTCTCTGAAAAATGGCAGAATATCTCTCCAGAAATGTATGCAACACTGGTATCCTCCATGTCGAGTTGGATTGAGTCTGCCATCAAAAGGTGGGCATACAGAGCATTGAAAAAATAAAAGATTTGAATCTCAGTAATGAAAAGTTTACTGACTTTTGTTGCATTAAAACTCTTCTGTGGGGCTGGTATTTTTAATATAGCAGATCTAAACTGTTAAGTTTTTAATTTAACATAAGGACAAATACCCTACTGTAAAATTTAGAAGTAATGAAATTATTGTAAGGCGATATAATTTTGAATAATTTGATACTTAAAGGGACATAATAATCATATGCTAAATCACTTGAAACTGATGCAGTATAACTGTAAAAAGCTGACAGGAAAATATCACCTGAGCATCTCTATGTAAAAAAGGAAGATATTTTACCTTACAATTTCCTCAGCTCAGCAGAATAAGTTCTGTTTAAAAAGTTATATTCAGCTGCTGTCCAGCTGCTGGTAAAAAAATAAAAAAATGAAGAAATGAACAGCAGCCAATCAGCATCAACAGTGCTGAGGTCATGAACTCTTTTACTGTGATCTCATGAGATTTCAGTTAACTCTCATGAGATTTCATTGTAAACTTCCTTACACTGAATAGGGAAATAAGATGAGTGTACACGAAAGCTCGCTCCTTCCGCTGTCCCGGGACAGACATACTGATTTGTTGCTTTGAAGTCCTTTACAATTGGATGTGGCTACTGAGAAACTTTTGAGGTAAAATATCTTTCTTTTTTACAAAGAAATGTTCAGGTGATATTTTCTAGTCAGCTTTTTACAGCTATGCTGCATCACTTTCAAGTGTTTCAACATTTGGGTATTATGGCCATTTAGGTGATATTATAGGGGTAGAATTACCTTTTGGAGTATAGACAGATAATGTAAGAAATAGAGTAATATTGACTTCTCTTCTTCCATTTTCCCATATCACAATATAATACTTTAATTCCACTCATTTTGTGATCTTTACATCCAATATATGCCAGATTTCAAGATTTGACACATAAAATAGCTTGGCTAATTGGCTACTTCAACAAACCAGTTATTTAAATAGACATGTTGCATTATTAACAAGATAACACCAATGTGAAACTTCTGGGCAGAGACAACCAGGTAGGCTATTATTGTGTGTCCATCACATTATTTATGTTGTAGCCATAAAGTATGTACTATATATATTGCCAACATAAGTATAACATAATATATGCTATTAAATAGTTATCAATTATCACACTGGTAGAATTAGTGCAGAGGGCAGTGGACACTGTGTTTTTGTACTAGAGCCCACTAGTCACTGTCAGGACCTTGAAAAGTTTTGTATTGTTATGCTTAGTCGCTACCTCCTAGACACTTACTTGTCAGTTACGTACTAGTAGTAGGCAGTAGGACAATATTCTACTGCTCTTCTGCTACCCTGGGTGAATAGCTTGCCTGTCTGTCTCTCTGCTCATCTGCTCACTTGTGCTGCTGCTCCAAGTTGTCAAAATATCTACACTTACTCTATGTATGTGCCACTGATGCTCCATGACTCCTGTGCTGTTGCCTTGGATTACTGGCAGTTTTCCTAAGGGACACATTTTATACTATATGCTACTATTCACACCTACTCACTACACTCAGTCACTTCAGTCAATATTGAATGTCTTGAAATTGATGAGTGTTTTATGAAAAGTATCCATTTTTTAGAGGCAGCGGCTGATTGCTTTGAAAGAGTTCTAGGAATAATTTTTACCTAAACAAATCTTTATTAGTTTGATCTTCACTAAGACAATTGTCCTTTTTAAGGAACCAAGGCTTCATCTTATGAATGGAAAATGTTTATAAATAATGATTTTTAGATGTGTGTGCTGCAGTGACTGTTGGTAATCATGGTGATACAACGTATGAATTTTAGTCTTCTGGAATTTACAATATTGTGGTTTAGCAAGTGCAAGGCCAAATCTTACATGGGTTTTGTCTCTCAGGGTGTCTCTCAGTTGTGGAGGTATACAGATATACAGAAGCATGCATGACAGACTGGTAAATCACTCTATTACTTGCATTAATTGCTCTATTTTATATGAATCTGTGGCAGTAAAATGACCCAATCATGTACTATAAAAACCATAGATGGCTCCTCTGATGTTGGACTATTCTATGTTCTTGTTCTGGTAGTGTTGATAACTCATTTAATAAATTATTGTTATGACTGCATTATAGGGATTTTCTATGCCAGTTCTATTTTTCTCTCTAGTAGACTTAAATCTAGGGGTGTATTTGGCCTAGTCCAACTAGAGTCATGCCTAGGATAGCAGCACGTGAGAGGGCAGCACATTTGAGGGTTAGTTCTATGCCATGATGATTTCCCACTGAAATGGTTTTAAATACATTTTTATAGTTTTAAATATACTGTAAGAAATAAATTCAAGGCATTTCTGACAATAACAAATGATCAGAGTAACTGAACACCTTGAATGTAATTTTGGCTGCTAAATCTCTTTTTCATGGTTACCATAACTGATCTTACATTATATTCAAACATAAAATATAAATAATTGCAATATTCAAAATTACATGTTATATAAATATTTGCAACTCTTACGGCCAGATTATGAGTTTTTCGTTTTGAGCTGTGCGGTGCTAACGAGTAGTTTTTTCTCACCGCTCACTTATCCGCAGCGCTGGTATTACAGGTTTTTGCAAACCCGGCGTTAAAAGACAAGAAGTGAGCGTAGAGCAAAATTGAGCTCCATACCGCACTCCAAATACCAGCGCTGCTTAAGTCAGCGGTGAGCTGGTCGTACGTGCTCGTGCACGATTTCCCCATAGACATCAATGGGGAGAGCCGGCTGAGAAAAAGTCTAACACCTGCAATAAAGCAGCATAAAACTCAATAACGCAGCCCCATTGATTCCTATAGGGAAACACATTTTATGTTTACACCTAACACCCTAACATGAACCCTGAGTCTAAACACCCCTATCTTACAACCCCTAATCTGCCACCCGACATCGCCGACACCTACATTATACTTATTAACCCCTAATCTGCTGCTCCGGACATCGCCGCCACCTACATTATATTTATTAACCCCTAATCTGCTGCCCCAACATCGCCGACACCTACATTATATTTATTAACCCCTAATATGCCATCCCCAATGTCGCCGCAACCTACCTACACTTATTAACCCCTAATCTGCCGCCCCAATGTCCCCGCCACTATATTAAATGTATTAACCCCTAAATCTAAGTCTAACCATAACCCTAACACCCCCTAACTTAAATATAATTTAAATAAATATAAATAAAATTACTATAATTAACTAAATAATTCCTATTTAAAACTAAATACTTACCTATAAAATAAACCCTTAACTAACTACAATATTACTAATAGTTCCATTGTAGCAAGCTTTGGGTGTATTTTTATTTTACAGGCAATTTTGTATTTATTTTAACTAGGTAGAATAGTTATTAAATAGTTATTAAATATTTAATAACTACCTAGCTAAAATAAATACAAAGTTACCTGTAAAATAAAACCTAACCTAAGTTGCACTAACACCTACACTACAATTAAATCAATTCCCTAAATTAAATACAATTAAATAAATTAAATTAAATTTGCTAAATCACAAAAAAAAAACCCCACTAAATTACAGAAAAAAAAAAAAAAACCCTTGCCTAAACTAAACTATAAATAGCCCTTAAAAGGGCCTTTTGCGGGGCATTGCTCTTTTACCTGTAAAAAAATAAACAAACAACCCCTGCAACAGTAAAACCCAACACCCACACAACCAACCCCCCAAATAAAAGCCTAACTAAAAAAACCTAAGCTCCCCATTGCCCTGAAAAGGGCATTTGGATGGGCATTGCCCTTAAAAGGGCATTTAGCTCTATTGCAGGCCCAACGCCCTAACCTAAAAAATAAACCCAACCAATACACCCTTAAAAAATCCTATCACTAACCCCCGAAGATTCACTTACTGGGAGAAGTCTTCATGGAAGCGGCAAGATGTCCTCAACGAAGCCGGCAGAAGTCTTCATCCAGACGGCATCTTCTATCTTCATCCTTCCGGCGCGGAGCGGGTCCATCTTCAAGACATCTGATGCGGAGCATCCTCTTCTTCCGACGGACTAACGACGAATGAAGGTACCTTTAAATGACGTCATCCAAGATGGCGTCACTTAGATTCCGATTGTCTCATAGAATTCTATCAGCCAATCGGAATTAAGGTAGAAAAAATCCTATTGACTGATTGGTTCCAATCCGATTGGTTGATAGAATTCTATCAGCCAATCAAAATCTAAGGGAGGCCATCTTGGATGACGTCATTTAAAGGTACCTTCATTCGTCATTAGTTCATCGGAAGAAGTCGGAAGTCTTGAAGATGGACCCGCTCCGCGCTGGAAGGATGAAGATAGAAGATGCCGTCTGGATGAAGTCTTCTGCCCATCTGGAGGACCACTTCTGCCCGTCTGGAGGACCACTTCTGCCGGCTTCGTTGAGGACATCTTGCCGCTTGGATGACGACTTCTCCCAGTAAGTGAATCTTCGGGGGTTAGTGTTAGGATTTTTTAAGGGTGTATTGGGTGGGTTTATTTTTTAGGTTAGGGCTTTGGGCCTGCAATAGAGCTAAATGCCCTTTTAAGGGCAATGCTTATCCAAATGCCCTTTTCAGGGCAATGGGGAGCTTAGGTTTTTTTAGTTAGGCTTTTATTTGGGGGGTTGGTTGTGTGGGTGGTGGGTTTTACTGTTGGGGGGGGGTCTTTTGTATTTTTTGTTTACAGGTAAAAGAGCTGATTTCTTTGGGGCAATGCCCCGCAAAAGGCCCTTTTAAGGGCTATTGATAGTTTAGTTTAGGCTAGGTTTTTTTTTTTTATTTTAGGGGGCTTTTTTTATTTTGATAGGGCTATTAGATTTGGTGTAATTAGTTTAAATATCTTGTAATTTGTTTTTTATTTTCTGTAATTTAGTGTTTTTTTGTTGTGATTTAGCTAATTTAATTTATTTAATTGTATTTAATGTAGGTAATTTATTTAATTATAGTGTAGTGTTAGGTGTTGGTGTAACTTAGGCTAGGTTTTATTTTACAGGTAACTTTGTATTTATTTTAGCTAGGTAGTTATTAAATAGTTAATAACTATTTAATAACTATTATACCTAGTTAAAATAAATAAAAACTTGCCTGTAAAATAAAAATAAACCCTAAGCTAGCTACAATGTAACTCTTAGTTATATTGTAGTTAGCTTAGGGTTTATTTTATAGGTAAGTATTTAGTTTTAAATAGGAATTATTTAGTTAATGATAGTAATTTTATTTAGATTTATTTAAATTATATTTAAGTTAGGGGGTGCTAGGGTTAGGGTTAGACTTAGGTTTAAAGGGTAAATAAATTTAGAATAGTGGCGGCGATGTTGGGGACAGCAGATTAGGGGTTAATAAATATAATGTAGGTTGCGGTGATGTTAGGGGGGCAGATTAGGGGTTAATAAGTATAATGTAGGTGGCGGAGATGTTATGGGCGGCAGATTAGGGGTTAATATTATTTAACTAGTGTTTGCGAGGCGGGAGTGCGGCGGGAGGTTAATATGTTTATTATAGTGGCGGCGATGTCTGGAGCGGCAGATCAGGGGTCAAAAACTGTATTATAGTGTTTGCGATGCGGGAGGGTCTCGGTTAATAGGTAGTTTATGGGTGTTAGTGTACTTTTTAGCACTTTAGTTATGAGTTTTATGCTACAGCGTTGTAGTGTAAAACTCATACTACTGACTCGACCACTCACTTTTTGGCCTCCCAGGACAAACTCGTAATAACCGGCGCTATGGAAGTCCCATAAAAAAGAAAAGGGTTTACGAAGTTTAAAGGCCAAACAAGTGTGCGGTACACCTATACCTGCAAGACTCGTAATAGCAGCGGGCGTAAAAAAGCAGCGTTAGGACCTGTTAACGCTGCTTTTTTACCTTAACGCACAACTCGTAATCTAACCGTTAGCAAATTAAATTTGAGAGTTAATTGTAAACTGTAAAGAGAGATGCTTTACTACTGTAATAACATATATGTAAATAATGTCCTTACGTTGCCATCATATGAACAGAGCATTAATAACAAAATATACATTTCATAATATAAATGACTCACACCAGTCCAAAATTTTATAGCAGCAAAAGGTTTTCATTCTTGACATCTCAAACATACAGACTTAACTATGACATAAATATAATTTATTTGAGTGCAAGGATGTCATTGTGGTATTGGTCAACCCAAATATATAACAGCCCAAGGTGGTGTCAATGTATCACTTTTATAGATTTTAGATAATAATTCTTGGAGTTTAGGAAATAATGGCTTGATGTTACAAAATACAAAATAGGGTAGATTTCATTTATGAAACAAAAATTATATCCTAAATAATTTATCAAACTTAGAGGCTTCAAACCCTTTTGCAGATAAAACTAATAAGGTGCACAAAAGTATCCATAATACTAATCATTGTAATCCAAATAATTTGTAGATAATGGTACACCAACTGCACCTCTTTATTCACACTTAGTCAAGGTGTATAAAAATGTCAGAACACTGTGACAAAAGAGGTTGCCCCAATAGTGTACAATACAACAAGGAGAATAGGTATATAAAAATGTTACCTTCCATAAAATACAAGCAACTTGCAATCTGGGTAAGTTAGCAGCTGCCCAGCTAGCGTTCACTCAGGTCAAAGCTCTATCGCTTCCAACCATCAATCCTTTTGAGCTTCAAAAGTGCCTGTGCTCTTGCCTAATGGAATCCCAGCTCTCAGGAACTCTACTACTTTTTTAACTTTACTCCCCTTTCCAGTCTCTTGTACATATTATTTTCCATTTTCATACCATTTAAAGGGACGGTCTACTTGTTTTTTTTTATTGTTCAAAAAGATAGATAACGCCTTTACTACCCAATTCTCCAACTTTGAACAAAAACATTGTTATATTAATACTAGTTGATAAGCCTGACCAAAGGACAGGGGTTAATAGATGAATTAGGTAGTTTGTGATCTTGGGGTTTGTGGATTTAGGGGTTAATAATTTTATTAGGTAGTAGTTTATTTTTTCTTAATACTTCGTGCGGGCAGTTAGTTTATTTTTTTCCTAATACTTTGTGCCGGCGGTTAGTTTATTTTTTTCTTAATACTTCGTGCGTGCAGTTATTTTTAATTTTTTTCTTAATACTTATTGCGGGCGTTTTTTTTTTTTTTTTTTTTGTAATGCTCTGCTTACCTTTGCTGCATCCCAGTGGATTCCGAAAATGGCAGGGTGGTTAAAGAATCCACGCCTCGCGCTGCCAACATTCCATTTAGGATGCGTGCGCAACTGGCGACGGACAGACGCAATTATAGTATAGATACTTTATAACCTCTAAATCTCTAAATATCTGCCCTTTTCTAAGCCCCTGCAGACAGTTTCTTATTTCAGTGCATGTTATTAACTTTCACAGCCAGACAGTGCTAGTTCATGTGTGGCATATAGATAACGTTGTGCTCACTAACATGCAGTTGTGCATGAACCAGCACTAATTGACTAAAATGTGTCTGTCAAAAGAGCTGAAATAAGGGGGCAGTCTGCAGAGGCTTAAATACAAGGTAATCACAGAGGTAAAAAGTATATGAATTTAACAGTTTTGGTTATGCACAACGGGAAAATGAGTAATAAAGGGATATTCTATCTTTTTAAAAGAAACACTGAACCAATATTTTTTCTTTAATGATTCCGATACAGCATGCAATTTTAAGCAACTTTCTAATTTACTCCTATTATCAATTTTTTCATCGTTCTCTTGCTATCTTTATTTGAAAAGCAGGAATGTGATGCATAGGAGGAGCTGGACCATTTTTGGTTGAGACCCTAGGTTATGCTTGCTTATTGGTGGGTAAATGTCAGCCTCAAATAAAGAAAACGCTATTTGTGGTGCTGAACCGAAAATGGGCTGGCTGCTAAGATTTACATTCATGATTTTCAAATAAAGATCGCAAGAGAATGATGAAAAAATTATAATAGGAGTAAATTAGAAAGTTGCTTAAAATTGCATGCTCTATCTGAATCATGAACGAAAAGATTTGGGTTCAGTGTCCCTTTAAACAATACAAATTTTCAAGTAGACTCTCCCTTCAAATATATCTTTATCTCCCCATAAACACACACTTTGTATCATATGAACCATTACAGACAACCAGAGCATTAGTCACTTAACTTGAATATATGAGATAGGTAAATCAAATTTCTGTTTATTCTTGGGTGGGTTTTCACTTTTAAAAACTGTAGCTTAAAATGGGCAAAATTACAAGTTTTAGCTGTATGCTATACCGCTGAAAAATTGGCCTTTGCACACGGAATGGCAGGTCTCCCGTATTACAAGTTGTGCGGTCAGGCTGATTACACTAGGTTTATACCTTATACCGCAATGATCCATTCCGCGATCAAAGACCAGTAGCTATGGGAGTTTTTGCAAAACAAAAATGTTTCACAAAACTCATAACAAGAATGTTACAAAGTACAGTAACACCCATAAACTACGCTATTAACCCCTAAACCGCTATCCCCCTACATCACAAATGCTTTATTAAACTTATTAACCCCTGATCTGCTACCACCCACATCACAAACACTAAATTAAAGTATTGACCCCCCACATCGCCAACACTAAATAAACCTATTAACCCCTAAACCTGCCGCCCCTCCCACATTGCGACACACTAAATTAAACTATTAACTCCTAAACCTGACACCTCTCTAACTTTAAATTAAAGTTACAATATAACTATTTTAAAATAAATAAAAACTTACCTGTGAAATAAAAAAACTAAGCTTAAACTATAAATAAACCTAACATAACTATTTCTTTCATGTAATTAGCAAGAGTCCATGAGCTAGTGACGTATGGGATATACATTCCTACCAGGAGGGGCAAAGTTTCCCAAACCTCAAAATGCCTATAAATACACCCCTCACCACACCCACAATTCAGTTTTACAAACTTTGCCTCCTATGGAGGTGGTGAAGTAAGTTTGTGCTAGATTCTACGTTGATATGCGCTCCGCAGCAAGTTGGAGCCCGGTTTTCCCTTTTAGCGTGCAGTGAATGTCAGAGGGATGTGAGGAGAGTTTTGCCTATTTTGAATACAGTGATCTCCTTCTACGGGGTCTATTTCATAGGTTCTCTGTTATCGGTCGTAGAGATTCATCTCTTACCTCCCTTTTCAGATCGACGATATACTCTTATTTATATACCATTACCTCTGCTGATTTTCGTTTCAGTACTGGTTTGGCTTTCTACAAACATGTAGATGAGTGTCCTGGGGTAAGTAAATCTTATTTTCTGTGACACTCTAAGCTATGGTTGGGCACTTTGTTTATAAAGTTCTAAATATATGTATTCAAACATTTATTTGCCTTGACTCAGGATGTTCAACATTCCTTATTTTCAGACAGTCAGTTTCATATTTGGGATAATGCATTTGAATCAATCATTTTTTCTTACCTTAAAAAATTTGACTCTTTTTTCCCTGTGGGCTGTTAGGCTCGCGGGGGCTGAAAATGCTTCATTTTATTGCGTCATTCTTGGCACGGACTTTTTTGGCGCAAAAAAATCTTTTCTGTTTCCGGCGTCATACGTGTCGCCGGAAGTTGCGTCATTTTTTGACGTCCTTTTGCGCCAAAAATGTCGGCGTTCCGGATGTGCGTCATTTTTGGCGGCAAATAATGTGGGCGTCTTATTTGGCGCTAAAAAATGTGGGCGTCGCTTTTGTCTCCACATTATTTCAGTCTCATTTTTTTCTTTGCTTCTGGTTGCTAGAAGCTTGTTTATTGGCATTTTTTCCCATTCCTGAAACTGTCATGTAAGGAATTTGATCAATTTTGCTTTATATGTTGTTTTTTCTCTTACATATTGCAAGATGTCTCACGTTGCATCCGAGTCAGAAGATACTTCAGGAAAATCGCTGTCTAGTGCTGGAACTACCAAAGCTAAGTGTATCTGCTGTAAACTTTTGGTAGCTATTCCTCCGGCTGTTGTTTGTATTAATTGTCATGACAAACTTGTTAATGCAGATAATATTTCCTTTAGTAATGTACCATTGCCTGTTGCAGTTCCTTCAACATCTAAGGTGCAGAATGTTCCTGATAACATAAGAGATTTTGTTTCTGAATCCATCAAGAAGGCTATGTCTGTTATGTCTCCTTCTAGTAAACATAAAAAATCTTTTAAAACTTCTCTCTCTACAGATGAATTTTTAAATGAACATCATCATTCTGATTCTGATGACTCATCTGGTTCAGAGGATTCTGTCTCAGAGATTGATGCTGATAAATCTTCATATTTATTTAAAATGGAATTTATTCGTTCTTTACTTAAAGAAGTACTAATTGCTTTAGAAATCGAGGATTCTGGTCCTCTTGATACTAATTCTAAACGTTTAGATAAGGTCTTTAAATCTCCTGTGGTTATTCCAGAGGTTTTTCCTGTTCCTAATGCTATTTCTGAAGTAATTTCCAGAGAATGGGATAAATTGGGTAATTCATTTACTCCTTCTAAACGTTTTAAGCAATTATATCCTGTGCCGTCTGACAGATTAGAATTTTGGGACAAGATCCCTAAGGTTGATGGGGCTATTTCTACCCTTGCTAAACGTACTACTATTCCTACGTCAGATGGTACTTCGTTTAAAGATCCTTTAGATAGGAAAATTGAATCCTTTCTAAGAAAAGATTATCTGTGTTCAGGTAATCTTCTTAGACCTGCTATATCATTGGCTGATGTTGCTGCAGCTTCAACTTTTTGGTTGGAAACTTTAGCGCAACAAGTAACAGATCATGATTCTCATAATATTATTATTCTTCTTCAACATGCTAATAATTTTATCTGTGATGCCATTTTTGATATTATCAGAGTTGATGTCAGGTTTATGTCTCTAGCTATTTTAGCTAGAAGAGCTTTATGGCTTAAAACTTGGAATGCTGATATGGCTTCTAAATCAACTCTACTTTCCATTTCTTTCCAGGGTAACAAATTATTTGGTTCTCAGTTGGATTCTATTATCTCAACTGTTACTGGTGGGAAAGGAACTTTTTTACCACAGGATAGAAAATCTAAGGGTAAAAACAGGGCTAATAATCGTTTTCGTTCCTTTCGTTTCAACAAAGAACAAAAGCCTGATCCTTCATCCTCAGGAGCAGTTTCAGTTTGGAAACCATCTCCAGTCTGGAATAAATCCAAGCCTTCTAGAAAGGCAAAGCCAGCTTCTAAGTCCACATGAAGGTGCAGCCCTCATTCCAGCTCAGCTGGTAGGGGGCAGGTTACGTTTTTTCAAAGAAATTTGGATCAATTCTGTTCACAATCTTTGGATTCAGAACATTGTTTCAGAAGGGTACAGAATTGGTTTCAAGATGAGACCTCCTGCAAAGAGATTTTTTCTTTCCCGTGTCCCAGTAAATCCAGTGAAAGCTCAAGCATTTCTGAATTGTGTTTCAGATCTAGAGTTGGCTGGAGTAATTATGCCAGTTCCAGTTCTGGAATAGGGGATGGGGTTTTATTCAAATCTCTTCATTGTACCAAAGAAGGAGAATTCCTTCAGACCAGTTCTGGATCTAAAAATATTGAATCGTTATGTAAGGATACCAACGTTCAAAATGGTAACTATAAGGACTATCTTGCCTTTTGTTCAGCAAGGGCATTATATGTCCACAATAGATTTACAGGATGCATATCTGCATATTCCGATTCATCCAGATCATTATCAGTTCCTGAGATTCTCTTTTCTGGACAAGCATTACCAGTTTGTGGCTCTGCCGTTTGGCCTAGCTACAGCTCCAAGAATTTTTACAAAGGTTCTCGGTGCCCTTCTGTCTGTAATCAGAGAACAGGGTATTGTGGTATTTCCTTATTTGGACGATATCTTGGTACTTGCTCAGTCTTTACATTTAGCAGAATCTCATATGAATCGACTTGTGTTGTTTCTTCAAGATCATGGTTGGAGGATCAATTCACAAAAAAGTTCATTGATTCCTCAGACAAGGGTAACCTTTCTGGGTTTCCAGATAGATTCAGTGTCCATGACTCTGTCTTTAACAGACAAGAGACGTCTAAAATTGATTTCAGCTTGTCGAAACCTTCAGTCACAATCATTCCCTTCGGTAGCCTTATGCATGGAAATTCTAGGTCTTATGACTGCTGCATCGGACGCGATCCCCTTTGCTCGTTTTCACATGCGACCTCTTCAGCTCTGTATGCTGAATCAATGGTGCAAGGATTACACAAAGATATCTCAATTAATATCTTTAAAACCGATTGTACGACACTCTCTAACGTGGTGGACAGATCACCATCGTTTAATTCGGGGGCTCTTTTGTGCTTCCAACCTGGACTGTATTTTCAACAGATGCAAGTCTCACAGGTTGGGGAGCTGTGTGGGGATTCTCTGACGGCACAAGGAGTTTTGGGAATCTCAGGAGGGTGAGATTACCGATCAATATTTTGGAACTCCGTGCGAATTTTCAGAGCTCTTCAAGTCCTTGGCCATCTTCTAAAGAGAGAATCGTTCATTTGTTTTCAGACAGACAATGTCACAACTGTAGGCATACATCATTCATCAAGGAGGGGACTCACAGTCCTCTGGCTATGAAAGAAGTATCTCGAATTTTGGTTTGGGGGCGGAATCAGCTCCTGTCTAATCTCTGCGGTTCATATCCCAGGTATAGACAATTGGGAAGCGGATTATCTCAGTCGCCAAACGTTGCAACCGGGCGAATGGTCTCCTTCACCCAGAGGTATTTCTTCAGATTGTTCAAAGTGGGAGTCTTCCAGAAATAGATCTGATGGCCTCTCATCTAAACAAGAAACTTCCCAGGTATCTGTCCAGATCCCGGGATCCTCAGGCGGAAGCAGTGGATGCATTATCACTTCCTTGGAAGTATCATCCTGCCTATATCTTTCCCGCCTCTAGTTCTTCTTCCAAGAGTAATCTCCAAGATTCCTGAAGGAATGCTCGTTTGTTCTGCTGGTAGCTCCGCATGGCTCACAGGTTTTGGTATGCGGATCTTGTCCGGATGGCCTCTTGCCATCCGTGGACTCTTCCGCTACGACCAGACCTTCTGTCGCAAGGTCCTTTTTTCCATCAGGATCTCAAATCCTTAAATTTAAAGGTATGGAGATTGAACACTTGATTCTTGGTCAAAGAGGGTTCTCTGACTCTGTGATATAATACTATGTTACAGGCTCGTAAATCTGTATCCAGAAGATATATTATAGAGTCTGGAAGACTTATATTCTTGGTGTCTTTCTCATAATTTTTCTTGGCATTCTTTTAGAATTCGAGAATTTTACAGTTTATCTTCAGGATGGTTTAGATTAAGGTTTATCCCGCAAGTTCTTTGAAAGGACAAATCTCTGCTCTTTCTCTTCTTTTTTCACAGAAAGATTGCTAATCTTCCTGATATTCATTGTTTTGTACAAGCTTTGGTTCGTATAAAACTTGTCATTAAGTCAATTTCTCCTCCTTGGAGGTTTGAATTTGGTTCTGGGGGCTCTTCAAGCTCCTCCGTTTTGAACCTATGCATTCTTTGGACATTAAATTACTTTCTTGGAAAGTTTTGTTCCTTTTTGGCGATCTCGTCTGCCAGAAGAGTCTCTGAATTATCTGCTCTTTCTTGTGAGTCTCCTTTTCTGATTTTTCATCAGGATAAGGCGGTGTTGCGAACTTCTTTTGAATTTTTACCTAATGTTGTTGGAATTCACAACATTAGTAGAGAAATTGTGGTTCCTTCATTATGTCCTAATCCTAAGAATTCTAAGGAGAAATCGTTGCATTCTTTGGATGTTGTTAGAGCTTTGAAATATTATGTTGAAGCTACTAAGTCTTTCCGAAAGACTTCTAGTTTATTTGTTATCTTTTCCGGTTCTAGAAAAGGCCAGAAAGCTTCTGCCATTTCTTTGGCATCTTGGTTGAAATCTTTAATTCATCTTGCCTATGTTGAGTCGGGTAAAACTCCGCCTCAAAGGATTACAGCTCATTCTACTAGGTCAGTTTCTACTTCCTGGGCGTTTAGGAATGAAGCTTCGATTGATCAGATTTGCAAAGCAGCAACTTGGTCCTCTTTGCATACTTTTACTAAATTCTACCATTTTGATGTATTTTCTTCTTCTGAAGCAGTTTTTGGTAGAAAAGTACTTCAGGCAGCGGTTTCAGTTTGAATCTTCTGCTTATGTTTTTCATTAAACCTTATTTTGGGTGTGGATTATTTTCAGCAGGAATTGGCTGTCTTTATTTTATCCCTCCCTCTCTAGTGACTCTTGCGTGGAAAGATCCACATCTTGGGTAATCATTATCCCATACGTCACTAGCTCATGGACTCTTGCTAATTACATGAAAGAAAACATAATTTATGTAAGAACTTACCTGATAAATTCATTTCTTTCATATTAGCAAGAGTCCATGAGGCCCGCCCTTTTTTGTGGTGGTTATGATTTTTTTGTATAAAGCACAATTATTCCAATTCCTTATTTTATATGCTTTCGCACTTTTTTCTTATCACCCCACTTCTTGGCTATTCGTTAAACTGAATTGTGGGTGTGGTGAGGGGTGTATTTATAGGCATTTTGAGGTTTGGGAAACTTTGCCCCTCCTGGTAGGAATGTATATCCCATACGTCACTAGCTCATGGACTCTTGCTAATATGAAAGAAATGAATTTATCAGGTAAGTTCTTACATAAATTATGTTTTTTTAAAAATAAAATAAACGGAAAATATAAAAACTAAGTTACAAAATTAAAAAATCCTAACACAACAAAAAAAAAACAAAAAAACTAACATTACAAAAAAAAGCAAAACTAAAATTACAGAAAATAATAAACGAAATTATCCAAAATAATAAAAATTAAACCATATTGTAATACCCCTATAAAAACAAAAAAGCCACCTCAAAATAAAAACACCCCCTAATCTAACAATAAACTACCAATATCCCTTAAAAGGGCCTTTTGTAGGGCATTGCCCTGAAGCAATCCGCCCTTTTAACTAAAAAAATTACAAAGTATCCCCTAAGCGTAAAACCCCCCATTGCCCTAAAGAAATCAGCTCTTTTACCTAAAAAAAATACAAAGACCCCCCCAACAGTAAAACCCACCACCCAACCAACCCCCCCCCCCCAAAAAAAAAAAAAAAACCTCTAAAAAAACCTAACCTATCCATTGCCCTTTAAGGGGCATTTGTATGGGCATTGCCCTTAAAAGGGCAATCAGCTCTTTTGCTGCCCATTAAAATAAAAAATTCCTAATCTAAAAAAAACCCACCCAAAAAAAAACAAACCCCGAAATAGGTATTCACAGTTCCTGACGTCCGGCGGTGAAGGTCTTCTTCCAGGCGGCTCCATCTTCATCAATTGCGGGACCATCTTCTATCTTCTTCCCGGAGGTGCGGCGCGGTCTTCCCCGTTGCGTGGATCTGGAGCTGCGGTCCTCAGCGAAAGCAGTCCTCAGCAGCTTGAAGGGTCCTCTTCATGCGATCGTACACCGCACACTGAAGATTGAATGCAAGGTATCTGTTTTATATTGGGATACCTTGCATTCCTATTGGCTGAAATGTTCAAATCAGCCAATAGGATGAGAGCTGCTTAAATAGGGTGTTAGGTTTAGTGGTTAATAGTTTAATTTAGTGTGTCACAATGTGGGGGGCCGGCGGTTTAGAGGTTAATAGGTTTATTTAGTGTCGGCTATGTCGGGGGGCATCAGATTAGGGGTATTTAGACTAGGGGTTTATGTTAGGGTTATTTATACGTAACCGTCTTGTCCCCATAGACATCAAAGGGGATTGCATTATAGCAATCGCCATTCTGCAACCGCAGGTGTTAGTTTTCTTTGAACACTTTCTCTCCATTGACGTCTATGGGGGAAAACGTGCACAAGCACGTCAAGTCAGGTCTTGGCTTTTGTGCAGTATGGAGCTTATCGCACCATATCGCACAACAAAAGTAGGTTTTTTTGTAACTTGTAATGGCAGCGCTATGGAAAGTGTGATACCACTACATTTTTAGCGTTATTTACGCATTTAGCGCAAAACTTGTAATCTCTGTGATTGTATGGCAATATATATTACCATATATTACCATACAATCACAGAGATTACAAGTTGTGCGCTAAACCCGGTGGGTAAATAATATTTTCCTAAGGGCTAGATTACAAGTGTAGCACTAATTTATCACACACTTTTAAAAGGCTAATTCGCCTGTTTACGGACATGCAATAAATAACCAGCCATTACAAGAGACAATTTATTGCTACCACAAGTTTGTATACACATATAAACACGTAAATATATATGTATATTTCTCTTGTTAAGTGTATCCAGTCCACGGATCATCCATTACTTATGGGATATTAACTCCTCCCCAACAGGAAGTGCAAGAGGATTCACCCAGCAGAGCTGCTATATAGCTCCTCCCCTAACTGCCATTACCAGTCATTCTCTTGCACCCAACGAATAGATAGGATGTGTGAGAGGACTGTGGTGATTATACTTAGTTTCATACCTTCAATCAAAAGTTTGTTATTTTATAATAGCACCGGAGTGTGTTATTCCTTCTCTGGTAGAATTTGAAGAAGAATCTACCTGAGTTTTTCTATGATTTTAGCCGGAGTAGTTAAGATCATATTGCTGTTTCTCGGCCATCTGAGGAGAGGTAAACTTCAGATCAGGGGACAGCGGGCAGATTAATCTGCAAAGAGGTATGTAGCAGCTTATTATTTTCTGACAATGGAATTGATGAGAAAATTCTGCCATACCGATATAATGTAAACTCAGCCTTAAATGCAGTAGCAGCAACTGGTATCAGGCTGTCATGTATGTATATTTTACACTTCAGTATTCTGGGGAATGGCACTTCACTGGAATTATACTGTATGCATAAAACTTTAGCCTAATTTGCAGAGGGACTAGCAACAGGCTTTTTAAGAACACTCAATTTATAATGTTAAACGTTTTTGCTGGCATGTAAAATCGTATTAATTTTCTGAGGTACTGGGTGAAAAAATGTTTTGGGCACTATTTTTTTCCACTTGGCAGTCGTTTTTATTTAATTTTATGACAGTTTACTGATCTCTCTCACTGTTTATGTGTGAGGGGGAGGGGCCTTTTTTGGCGCTTTTGCTACGCATCAAAAAATTCAGTTAGAAGTTTACTTGTCTTCCCTGCATGATCGGTTCATCTCTACAGAACTCAGGGGTCTTCAAAACTCTTTTGAGGGAGGTAATCACTCACAGCAGAGCTGGTGAGATTGTAGTTGACTGTGATAAAAAAAAACGTTTATTTCTGTATTATTTTTTTTTTTCTGCTATCAGGGTTAGTTATCCTTTGCTAATGGGAGCAATCCTTTGCTAAAATTGTGTTTTTTACAAAGATTTGATGCTATAACTTTTCAGTTTATTAATTTTCAACCTGTCATAACTTTTTCTGTGCTTCTTATAGCACAGTACGTTTTCATATTATAGTAAATTACTTGAAAAGTATTTCCCAAGTTGCTAGTTTATTTGCTAGTGTGTTAAACATGTCTGATTCAGAGGAAGATATCTGTGCTTATATGTGCATAAAGCTCAAAGTGGAGCCCAATAAAAAATTTATGTACTAACTGTATTGATGCTACTTTAAATAAAAGTCAATCTGTACAAATTGAACATATTTCACCAAACCAACGAGGGGAGAGTTATGCCGACTAACTCGCCTCAAGTGTCCAGTACCTGCATCTCCCCGCTCGGGAGGTGCGTGATATTGTAGCGCCGAGTACATCTGGGCGGCCATTACAAATCACATTACAGGATATGGCTACTGTTATGACTGAAGTTTTGGCTAAATTACCAGAACTAAGAGGTAAGCGTGATCACTTCTGGGGTGAGAACAGAGTGCGCTGATAATATTAGGGCCATGTCAGACACTGCGTCACAATTTGCAGAACATGAGGACGGAGAGTCTTCATTCTGCGGGTGACGGTTCTGATCCAAACAAACTGGATTCAGATATTTTCAAATTTTAAATTTAAGCTGGAAAACCTCCGTGTATTACTAGGGGAGGTGTTAGCGGCTCTGAAATGATTGTAACACAGTTGCAATACCAGAGAAAATGTGTAGGTTGGATAAATATTTTGCGGGTTGTCCTGGTACCGGCGAGAAGTACTGACGTTTTTTCCTATACCTAAGAGACTTACTGAAATTGTTACTAGGGAGTGGGATAGAACCTGGTGTGCCGTTCTCACCCCCCTCCGATATTTAGAAAGATGTTTTCCAATAGACGCCACCACACGGGACTTATGGCAAAACGGTCCATAAGGTGGAGGGGAGCAGTTTCTACCTTTAGCTAAGCGTACCACTATCCCGTGGAGGATAGCTGTGCCTTTTCAGATCCAATGGATAAAAAAGTTAGAGGGTTACCTTAAGAAAATGTTTGTTCAACAAGGTTTTATATTGCAACCTCTTGCATGCATTGCGCCTGTCACGGCTGCAGCAGCATTTTGGTTTGAGTCTCTGGAAGAGACACTTGAATCAGCTCCCATTAGATGAGATTACACACAAGCTTAAAGCCCTTAAGTTAGCTAAACTCATTTATTTCAGATGCCGTAGTACATTTAACTAAACTTAGGCTAAGAATTCCGGAATTCGCCATTCAGGGCACGCAGAGCACTGTGGCTAAAATCCTGGTCAGCTGACGTTACTTCTAAATCTAAATTGCTTATATACCTTTCAAAGGCAGACCTTATTCGGGCCCGGGTTGAAAGAAATTATCGCTGACATTACAGGAGGTAAAGGCCATGCCCTGCCTCAAGACAGAGCCAAACCTAAGGCTAGGACAGTCTAATTTTCGTTCCTTTCGTAATTTCAAAGCAGGAGCCAGCATCAACTTCCTCTGCACCAAAACAGGAAGGAGCTGTTGCTCGCTACAGACAAGGCTGGAGACCTAACCAGTCCTGGAACAAGGGCAAGCAGGCCAGGAAACCTGCTGCTGCCCCTAAGACAGCATGAATCGAGGGCCCCCGATCCGGGAACGGATCTAGTGGGGGGGCAGACTTTCTCTCTTCGCCCAGGCTTGGGCAAGAGATGTCAGGATCCCTGGGCGTTAGAGATCATATCTCAGGGATACCTTCTAGACTTCAAATTCTCTCCCCCAAGAGGGAGATTTCATCTGTCAGGTTGTCAACAAACCAATAAAGAAAGAGGCGTTTCTATGCTGCGTACAAGATCTTTTATTAATGGGAGTGATCCATCCGGTTCCGCGGTCGGAACAAGGACAAGGTTTTACTCAAATCTGTTTGTGGTTCCCAAAAAGAGGGAACTTTCAGGCCAATCTTGGATTTAAAGATCCTAAAACAAATTCCTAAGAGTTCCATTGTTCAAAATGGAAACTATTCGCGACAATTTTACCCATGATCCAAAAGGGTCAGTACATGACCACAGGGGATTTAAAGGATGCCTTACCTTCACATACCGATTTCACAAAGATCATTACCGGTATCTAAGGGTTGCCTTTCTAGACAGGCATTACCAGTTTGTAGCTCTTCCATTCGGATTGGCTACGGCTCCGAGAATCTTCACAAAGGTTCTGGGTGCTCTTCTGGCTGGGTAACTAAGACCGCAAGGAATTGCGGGTAGCTCCGTACCTAGACGACATTCTGATACAAGCTTCAAGCTTTCAAACTGCCAAGTCTCATACAGAGTTAGTACCTGGCATTTCTAAGGTCGCATGGATGGAAGGTGAACGAAAAGAAGAGTTCTCTCTTTCCACTCACAAGAGTTCCCTTCTTGGGGACTCTTATAGATTCTGTAGAAATGAAGATTTACCTGACAGAAGACAGGTTAACAAAGCTTCAAAATGCATGCCGTGTCCTTCATTCCATTCAACACCCGTCAGTAGCTCAATGCATGGAGGTGATCGGCTTAATGGTAGCAGCAATGGACATAGTACCCTTTGCACGTCTACATCTCAGACCGCTGCAATTGTGCATGCTAAGTCAGTGGAATGGGGATTACTCAGACTTGTCCCCTACTCTGAATCTGGATCAAGAGACCAGAAATTCTCTTCTATGGTGGCTTTCTCGGCCACATCTGTCCAGGGGGATGCCATTCAGCAGGCCGGACTGGACAATTGTAACAACAGACGCCAGCCTACTAGGTTGGGGCGCTGTCTGGAATTCTCTGAAGGCTCAGGGACAATGGAATCAGGAGGAGAGTCTCCTACCAATAAACATTCTGGAATTGAGAGCAGTTCTCAATGCCCTTCTGGCTTGGACCCCAGTTAACAACTCGGGGGGTTCATCAGTTTCAGTCGGACAACATCACGACTGTAGCTTACATCAACCATCAGGGAGGGACAAGAAGCTCCCTAGCAATGATGGAAGTATCAAAAGATAATTCGCTGGGCAGAGTCTCACTCTGCCACCTGTCAGCAATCCACATCCCGGGAGTGGAGAACTGGGAGGCGGATTTCTTAAGTCGTCAGACTTTTCATCCGGGGGAGTGGGAACTTCATCCGGAGGTCTTTGCCCAAATACTTCGACCGTTGGGGCAAAACCAGAGATAGATCTCATGGCGTCTCGACAGAACGCCAAGCTTCCTCGTTACGGGGTCCAGATCCAGGATCCGGGAGCGGTTCTGATAGATGCTTTGACAGCACTTGGACCTTCGGGATGGCTTATGTGTTTCCACCCTTCCCGATGCTTCCTCGATTGATTGCCAGAATCAAACAGGAGAGAGCATCAGTGATTCTAATAGCGCCTGCATGGCCACGCAGGACTTGGTATGCAGATATAGTGGACATGTCATCCTGTCCACCTTGGTCGCTACCTCTGAACAGGACCTTCTGATCCAGGGTCCCTTCAAACATCAAAATCTAATTTCTCTGAAGCTGACTGCTTGGAAATTGAACGCTTGATTTTATCAATAACGTGGTTTTTCTGAGTCAGTTATTGATACCTTAATACAGGCTAGGAAGCCCTGTTACCGAAAGATTTACCATAAGATATGGCGCAAATACTTATATTGGTGCGAATCCAAGAGTTACTCATGGAGTAAGGTTAGGATTCGAGGAATTGTCTTTTCTACAAGAAGGTTTAGAAAAGGGTTTATCCGCTAGTTCCTTAAAGGGACAGATTTCAGCTCTGTCCATTCTTTTTACACAAACGTCTGTCAGAAGTTCCGGACGTTCAAGCTTTTTGTCAGGCTTTAGCTAGGATCAAGCCTGTGTTTAAAACTGTTGCTCCACCATGGAGTTTTGAACTTAGTTCTTAATGTTTTACAGGGGGTTCCGTTTGAACCCCTTCATTCCATTGATATCAAGTTGTTATCTTGGGAAAGTTCTGTTTTTTAATGGCGATTTCCTCGGCCTCGAAGAGTCTCTGAGTTATCTGCCTTACATTGTGTTCTCCTTATCTGATTTTTCATTCAGACAAGGTAGGTCTGCGTACTAAACCTGGGTTTCCTACCTAAGGTGGTCACTAACAGGAATATCAATCAAGAGATTGTGGTTCCATCTTTGTGTCCTAATCCTTCTTCGAAAAAGGAACGTCTGCTACACAATCTAGATGTAGTCCGTGCCCTGAAATGTTATCTGCAGGCAACTAAGGATTTTCGACAAACGTTCTTCCCTGTTTGTCGTTATATTCTGGTCAGAGGAGAGGTCAAAAAGCTTCGCTACCTCTCTCTCCTTTTGGCTTCGTAGCATAATACGGTTAGCCTACTGAGACCTTGCTGGACAGCAGCCTCCTGAAAGAATTACAGCACATTCTACTAGAGCTGTGGCTTCCACTTGGGCCTTTAAGAATGAGGCTTCTGTTGAACAGATTTGCAAGGCTGCACACTTGGTCTTCTCTTCATACTTTTTCCAAATTTTACAAATTTGACACTTTTGCTTCTTCGGAGGCTGTTTTTGGGGAAAGGTTCTTCAGGCAGTGGTTTCCTTCCGTATAAAGAGCCTGCCTGTCCCTCCCGTCATCCGTGTACTTTAGCTTTGGTATTGGTATCCCATAAGTAATGGATGATCCGTGGACTGGATACACTTAACAAGAGAAAACATAATTTATGCTTACCTGATAAATTTATTTCTCTTGTAGTGTATCCAGTCCACGGCCCGCCCTGTCACTTTAAGGCAGGTAATTTTTCCATTAAACTACAGTCACCACTGCACCCTATGGTTTTCCTTTCTCTGCATGTTTTCGGTCGAATGACTGGTAATGGCAGTTAGGGGAGGAGCTATATAGCAGCTCTGCTGGGTGAATCCTCTTGCACTTCCTGTTGGGGAGGAGTTAATATCCCATATGTAATGGATGATCCGTGGACTGGATACACTACAAGAGAAATAAATTTATCAGGTAAGCATAAATTATGTTATTCATATACATATATATATTTCAATTTGCTGTCCATTGCTGTGCGACTTACCCCCTTTGCTGCACTAGGTTCTCATGCTGTGTCTCACGGCATGAGAACGAGGCTCCCATTGGAGCCTATGGAAGCGCGCTTTATTGAGTGCAAAGCTTCCATGCAAAGCGAACACGAGCTTGCGTAGGCATTGTGGGGGACTTCAAATACCAGCGCATATTTGCGTGCTCTGGTATTACGAGTGGAGCGCAAATATCATGCTTGTGTTATTGCAGTTTTGCACTCCACTCGTAATCTAGTCCAAAGTCTTTTGTGTAGATTTTTTCAGCCAGATATTTTTGATTCACTATATTTTTACAAGAATGAATGTTTTGCTCTTCTCACACACTTCTTTATCAACAGCTCTGTTTTTGAATGAACACGTGTGCTACTACTGTTGGATGTGCCATCGTGTGTACATTATTGTGCCAGGTCTATAAACACCAACAGTACTTTTTACATGAACCATATTGTAAGGATTTGTCAAAATTCTAAATAAGTGTGGTGAACAGAGTTCTAGCGTTTCTATAAAGCTAACATAATTCAGTTTTCAAAATGAAATACAGATGAAACAGATAACAATGTGAGCAAGATAACAGAGGATGATAAATGTATTAGTTAAACACTACAACAGCTCTTTTTGTCTTCTTAGGTATATTGTTTTGTTTTTACTGTATGCATGATGGGAGAGCAATGTTTATTCAAGGCTGACATTAATGTAAAAGCATTTTTAAAACTTCCCTCTATGAAAATATTGTAAAAAAAAAAAAAAAAGAAAAGATTTAGTTTTATGCATTTTTGAATATAATTTGTATTGGGGTTTCAAGTAAAAATGCATAAAAATAGCACATGAAAACAAATATTTATATTCATAAATATTATATCTGTTTTCCCCAAAGACATGTGGAATAAGGCCACATATGGGTCTAAGGTCAAGGGATGAAAAAAAAAAGTGTTTTCAATAGTGATGTTGCGAACCTAAACGGTGAACGCAAAGTTCCGCAAAAGTTCGCGAACCGGGCGAACCGCCATAGACTTCAATAGGCAGGCGAATTTTAAAACCCACAGGGACTCTTTCTGGCCACAATAGTGATGGAAAAGTTGTTTCAAGGGGACTAACACCTGGACTGTGGCATGCCGGAGGGGGATCCATGGCAAAACTCCCATGGAAAATTACATAGTTGATGCAGAGTCTGGTTTTAATCCATAAAGGGCATAAATCAACTAACATTCCTCAATTGTTTGGAATAACGTGCTTTAAAACATCAGGTATGATGTTGTATCGATCAGGTAGTGTAAGGGTTACGCCCGCTTCACAGTGCGCAGTGTAGGTGATATACCTGCCCTGTGACCAGGTATCAGTGGTCAGATGGACCCTTGCCCCAACACTGTGTGCCAGACATGCCATTATAGCAGACTTATATGGCTTTGGCGTTGCTTTCTCTTGTTAAGTGTATCCAGTCCACGGATCATCCATTACTTATGGGACATTAACTCCTCCCCAACAGGAAGTGCAAGAGGATTCACCCAGCAGAGCTGCTACATAGCTCCTCCCCTAACTGCCATTACCAGTCATTCTCTTGCACCCAACGAATAGATAGGATGTGTGAGAGGACTGTGGTGATTATACTTAGTTTCATACCTTCAATCAAAAGTTTGTTATTTTATAATAGCACCGGAGTGTGTTATTCCTTCTCTGGTAGAATTTGAAGAAGAATCTACCTGAGTTTTTCTATGATTTTAGCCGGAGTAGTTAAGATCATATTGCTGTTTTTCGGCCATCTGAGGAGAGGTAAACTTCAGATCAGGGGACAGCGGGCAGATTAATCTGCAAAGAGGTATGTAGCAGCTTATTATTTTCTGACAATGGAATTGATGAGAAAATTCTGCCATACCGATATAATGTAAACTCAGCCTTAAATGCAGTAGCAGCAACTGGTATCAGGCTGTCATGTATGTATATTTTACACTTCAGTATTCTGGGGAATGGCACTTCACTGGAATTATACTGTATGCATAAAACTTTAGCCTAATTTGCAGGGACTAGTAACAGGCTTTTTAATAACACTCAATTTATTAATGTTAAACGTTTTTTGCTGGCATGTAAAATCGTTTAATTTTCTGAGGTACTGGGTGAAAAAATGTTTTGGGCACTATTTTTTTCCACTTGGCAGTCGTTTTATTTAATTTATGACAGTTTACTGATCTCTCTCACTGTTATGTGTGAGGGGGAGGGACCTTTTTTGGTGCTTTTGCTACGCATCAAAAAATTCAGTCAGATGTTTATTGTCTTCCCTGCATGATCCGGTTCATCTCTACAGAACTCAGGGGTCTTCAAAACTTGTTTTGAGGGAGGTAATCACTCACAGCAGAGCTGTGAGATTGTAGTTGACTGTGATAAAAAAACGTTTATTTCTGTATTTTTTTTTTTTTTTTTCTGCTATCAGGGTTAGTTATCCTTTGCTAATGGGAGCAATCCTTTGCTAAAATTGTGTTTTTTACAAAGATTTGATGCTATAACTTTTCAGTTTATTAATTTTCAACTGTCAGAACTTTTTCTGTGCTTCTTATAGGCACAGTACTTTTTCATATTATAGTAAATTACTTGAAAATTATTTCCAAGTTGCTAGTTTATTTGCTAGTGTGTTAAACATGTCTGATTCAGAGGAAGATATCTGTGCTATATGTGCTAAAGCCAAAGTGGAGCCCAATAGAAATTTATGTACTAACTGTATTGATGCTACTTTAAATAAAAGTCAATCTGTACAAATTGAACATATTTCACCAAACAACGAGGGGAGAGTTATGCCGACTAACTCGCCTCACGTGTCAGTACCTGCATCTCCCACTAGGGAGGTGCGTGATATTGTAGCGCCGAGTACATCTGGGCGGCCATTACAAATCACATTACAGGATATGGCTACTGTTATGACTGAAGTTTTGGCTAAATTACCAGAACTAAGAGGTAAGCGTGATCACTCTGGGGTGAGAACAGAGTGCGCTGATAATATTAGGGCCATGTCAGACACTGCGTCACAATTTGCAGAACATGAGGACGGAGAGCTTCATTCTGCGGGTGACGGTTCTGATCCAAACAAACTGGATTCAGATATTTCAAATTTTAAATTTAAGCTGGAAAACCTCCGTGTATTACTAGGGGAGGTGTTAGCGGCTCTGAATGATTGTAACACAGTTGCAATACCAGAGAAAATGTGTAGGTTGGATAAATATTTTGCGGTACCGGTGAGTACTGACGTTTTTCCTATACCTAAGAGACTTACTGAAATTGTTACTAAGGAGTGGGATAGACCCGGTGTGCCGTTCTCACCCCCTCCGATATTTAGAAAGATGTTTCCAATAGACGCCACCACACGGGACTTATGGCAAACGGTCCCTAAGGTGGAGGGAGCAGTTTCTACTTTAGCTAAGCGTACCACTATCCCGGTGGAGGATAGCTGTGCCTTTTCAGATCCAATGGATAAAAAGTTAGAGGGTTACCTTAAGAAAATGTTTGTTCAACAAGGTTTTATATTGCAACCTCTTGCATGCATTGCGCCTGTCACGGCTGCTGCAGCATTTTGGTTTGAGTCTCTGGAAGAGACACTTGAATCAGCTCCATTAGATGAGATTACACACAAGCTTAAAGCCCTTAAGTTAGCTAACTCATTTATTTCAGATGCCGTAGTACATTTAACTAAACTTACGGCTAAGAATTCCGGATTCGCCATTCAGGCACGCAGAGCACTGTGGCTAAAATCCTGGTCAGCTGACGTTACTTCTAAATCTAAATTGCTTAATATACCTTTCAAAGGGCAGACCTTATTCGGGCCCGGGTTGAAAGAAATTATCGCTGACATTACAGGAGGTAAAGGCCATGCCCTGCCTCAAGACAGAGCCAAACCTAAGGCTAGACAGTCTAATTTTCGTTCCTTTCGTAATTTCAAAGCAGGAGCAGCATCAACTTCCTCTGCACCAAAACAGGAAGGAGCTGTTGCTCGCTACAGACAAGGCTGGAGACCTAACCAGTCCTGGAACAAGGGCAAGCAGGCCAGGAAACCTGCTGCTGCCCCTAAGACAGCATGAATCGAGGGCCCCCGATCCGGGAACGGATCTAGTGGGGGGCAGACTTTCTCTCTTCGCCCAGGCTTGGGCAAGAGATGTCCAGGATCCCTGGGCGTTAGAGATCATATCTCAGGGATACCTTCTAGACTTCAAATTCTCTCCCCCAAGAGGGAGATTTCATCTGTCAAGGTTGTCAACAAACCAAATAAAGAAAGAGGCGTTTCTACGCTGCGTACAAGATCTTTTATTAATGGGAGTGATCCATCCGGTTCCGCGGTCGGAACAAGGACAAGGGTTTTACTCAAATCTGTTTGTGGTTCCCAAAAAAGAGGGAACTTTCAGGCCAATCTTGGATTTAAAGATCCTAAACAAATTCCTAAGAGTTCCATCGTTCAAAATGGAAACTATTCGGACAATTTTACCCATGATCCAAAAGGGTCAGTACATGACCACAGTGGATTTAAAGGATGCTTACCTTCACATACCGATTCACAAAGATCATTACCGGTATCTAAGGTTTGCCTTTCTAGACAGGCATTACCAGTTTGTAGCTCTTCCATTCGGATTGGCTACGGCTCCGAGAATCTTCACAAAGTTTCTGGGTGCTCTTCTGGCGGTACTAAGACCGCGAGGAATTGCGGTAGCTCCGTACCTAGACGACATTCTGATACAAGCTTCAAGCTTTCAAACTGCCAAGTCTCATACAGAGTTAGTACTGGCATTTCTAAGGTCGCATGGATGGAAGGTGAACGAAAAGAAGAGTTCTCTCTTTCCACTCACAAGAGTTCCCTTCTTGGGGAAACTTGGCTTCAAAATGCATGCCGTGTCCTTCATTCCATTCAACACCCGTCAGTAGCTCAATGCATGGAGGTGATCGGCTTAATGGTAGCAGCAATGGACATAGTACCCTTTGCACGTCTACATCTCAGACCGCTGCAATTGTGCATGCTAAGTCAGTGGAATGGGGATTACTCAGACTTGTCCCCTACTCTGAATCTGGATCAAGAGACCAGAAATTCTCTTCTATGGTGGCTTTCTCGGCCACATCTGTCCAGGGGGATGCCATTCAGCAGGCCGGACTGGACAATTGTAACAACAGACGCCAGCCTACTAGGTTGGGGCGCTGTCTGGAATTCTCTGAAGGCTCAGGGACAATGGAATCAGGAGGAGAGTCTCCTACCAATAAACATTCTGGAATTGAGAGCAGTTCTCAATGCCCTTCTGGCTTGGCCCCAGTTAACAACTCGGGGGTTCATCAGGTTTCAGTCGGACAAACATCACGACTGTAGCTTACATCAACCATCAGGGAGGGACAAGAAGCTCCCTAGCAATGATGGAAGTATCAAAGATAATTCGCTGGGCAGAGTCTCACTCTTGCCACCTGTCAGCAATCCACATCCCGGGAGTGGAGAACTGGGAGGCGGATTTCTTAAGTCGTCAGACTTTTCATCCGGGGGAGTGGGAACTTCATCCGGAGGTCTTTGCCCAAATACTTCGACGTTGGGGCAAACCAGAGATAGATCTCATGGCGTCTCGACAGAACGCCAAGCTTCCTCGTTACGGGTCCAGATCCAGAGATCCGGGAGTGGTTCTGATAGATGCTTTGACAGCACCTTGGACCTTCGGGATGGCTTATGTGTTTCCACCCTTCCCGATGCTTCCTCGATTGATTGCCAGAATCAAACAGGAGAGAGCATCAGTGATTCTAATAGCGCCTGCATGGCCACGCAGGACTTGGTATGCAGATCTAGTGGACATGTCATCCTGTCCACCTTGGTCGCTACCTCTGAAACAGGACCTTCTGATCCAGGGTCCCTTCAAACATCAAAATCTAATTTCTCTGAAGCTGACTGCTTGGAAATTGAACGCTTGATTTTATCAAAACGTGGTTTTTCTGAGTCAGTTATTGATACCTTAATACAGGCTAGGAAGCCTGTTACCAGAAAGATTTACCATAAGATATGGCGCAAATACTTATATTGGTGCGAATCCAAGAGTTACTCATGGAGTAAGGTTAGGATTCCGAGGATATTGTCTTTTCTACAAGAAGGTTTAGAAAAGGGTTTATCCGCTAGTTCCTTAAAGGGACAGATTTCAGCTCTGTCCATTCTTTTACACAAACGTCTGTCAGAAGTTCCGGACGTTCAAGCTTTTTGTCAGGCTTTAGCTAGGATCAAGCCTGTGTTTAAAATTGTTGCTCCACCATGGAGTTTGAACTTAGTTCTTAATGTTTTACAGGGGGTTCCGTTTGAACCCCTTCATTCCATTGATATCAAGTTGTTATCTTGGAAAGTTCTGTTTTTAATGGCGATTTCCTCGGCTCGAAGAGTCTCTGAGTTATCTGCCTTACATTGTGATTCTCCTTATCTGATTTTTCATTCAGACAAGGTAGTTCTGCGTACTAAACCTGGGTTCCTACCTAAGGTGGTCACTAACAGGAATATCAATCAAGAGATTGTGGTTACATCTTTGTGTCCTAATCCTTCTTCAAAAAAGGAACGTCTGCTACACAATCTAGATGTAGTCCGTGCCCTGAAATTTTATCTACAGGCAACTAAGGATTTTCGACAAACGTCTTCCCTGTTTGTCGTTTATTCTGGTCAGAGGAGAGGTCAAAAAGCTTCGGCTACCTCTCTCTCCTTTTGGCTTCGTAGCATAATACGGTTAGCCTATGAGACTGCTGGACAGCAGCCTCCTGAAAGAATTACAGCACATTCTACTAGAGCTGTGGCTTCCACTTGGGCCTTTAAGAATGAGGCTTCTGTTGAACAGATTTGCAAGGCTGCAACTTGGTCTTCTCTTCATACTTTTTCCAAATTTTACAAATTTGACACTTTTGCTTCTTTGGACGCTGTTTTTGGGAGAAAGGTTCTTCAGGCAGTGGTTCCTTCCGTATAAAGAGCCTGCCTGTCCCTCCCGTCATCCGTGTACTTTAGCTTTGGTATTGGTATCCCATAAGTAATGGATGATCCGTGGACTGGATACACTTAACAAGAGAAAACATAATTTATGCTTACCTGATAAATGTATTTCTCTTGTAGTGTATCCAGTCCACGGCCCGCCCTGTCACTTTAAGGCAGGTAATTTTTCCATTAAACTACAGTCACCACTGTACCCTATGGTTTTCCTTTCTCTGCATGTTTTCGGTCGAATGACTGGTAATGGCAGTTAGGGGAGGAGCTATGTAGCAGCTCTGCTGGGTGAATCCTCTTGCACTTCCTGTTGGGGAGGAGTTAATGTCCCATAAGTAATGGATGATCCGTGGACTGGATACACTACAAGAGAAATAAATTTATCAGGTAAGCATAAATTATGTTTTTTGGTAATGAGAAGGCTGCTAAATGCCACTGCGCACCACACGTGTTTTATGCCCAGCAGTGAAGGGGTTAATTAGGGAGCATGTAGGCAGCTTGTAGAGTTAATTTTAGCTTAAGTGTAGTGTAGTAGACAACCCAAAGTATTGATCTAGGCCCATTTTGGTATATTTCATGCCACCATTTCACCGCCAAATGCGATCAAATAAAACAAAATTGTTCACTTTTTCACAAACTTTAGGTTTCTCACAGAAACGATTTACAAACAACTTATGCAATTATGGCATAAATGGTTGTAAATGCTTCACTGGGATCCACTTTGTTCAGAAATAGCAGACATATATGACTTTGGCGTTGCTTTCTGGTAATTAGAAGGCCGCTAAAAGTGTATTATGGCTAGCAGTGAAGGGGTTAATTAGGTAGTTTGTAGGGTGCTTGCAGGGTTAATTTTAGCTTTATTGTAGAGATCAGCCTCCCACCTGACACATCAGACCCCCTGATCCCTCCCAAACAGCTCCCTTCCCTCCCCCACCCCACAATTGTCCCTGCCATCTTAAGTACTGGCAGAAAGTCTGCCAGTACTAAAATAAAAGGTTTTTATATATTTTTTTAGCATATTTGCATATGCTGTGGTGTAGCATTCCCCCCTTAGCCCCCAACCTCCCTGATCCCCCCCAAAACAGCTCTCTAACCCTGCCCATCTGCCTTATTGGTGGCCATCTTGGGTCCTGGCAGCTGTCTGCTATTATTTAATTTAATTTAAATGTACACTACTGTTACACCAGATATGAGTGGTGGCACTGGGCAAGTGAGCACAGTATAGCCTAGCTATCGATTTCCCTATTAAATCAGCAGCAGCTACACTGTCCCTCCTCTCACTAAGAATGCAGCTTCCAAATGAATCTAAAATGGATGCTGTCCAGTAGGTGGGAGGGTCTGGGAGGGAGGGTCTGCTGCTGATTGGCTGTAATGTGTCTTCTGACTGTCAGGTAGAGGGTCAAAGTTTACTCAATGATAAAGAATAGGGGGCGGATCGAACATTGCATATGTTCGCCCGCCGCGGCGAACGCGAACATGCTATGTTCGCCGGGAACTATTCGCCGGCGAACTATTCGCGACATCACTAGTTTTCAACCCTCTTTTCTCCTATCATGCATTATATTTAAATTAGAGAATCTGAATTGCACAGAAACAAGGTGATTGTGTTGTGATTTACCTAATGCACAGATACGTTTCCCAAGATCCCAGAACTCTTTTTATAGTTTAATGTTATTTAAAGTAAAAAAAAAAAAAAGTATTGTCCGTAGTTCTGACAAAGTAAAGAATTTCCTAGAAGGGTGCATATATTTCATAAAACTTCTGGCTGGACATAGCTTTACTGCAAAAAACAAATCTAAACAAAGATATAAACCATGTTGGAAGACAACTACTTCAACAGCATAAATAAGGTTGATCTTTTTATTTAAACTTTTATTTATTGTCACAGAGACAAGAGGATGTCCATCAATTCTTCATTAAGTAGCAGCAACCAAATTATATTGGTTTCCCTTCTGACTTTATTTTTAAAGATATCATAAATAGGCACATAAAGAGCAAAAGAAAAACAATACAAACAAAAAAAACGAAACATTTAAAATGGTGTAGCATCACCATGCTATATCTTCGAAGAAACAAACAAAGTGTAACAAACAAACGGCGGTAAGAAGTCGTCACAAATAGTGTAGCACCCTTCTAATAGAACATTGCACCCGTTACATTCAGTCCATTGTCTGTCCAGTCCACCACCAAAGTATCCCAGATGAGCCACTTCTCCTGAAGGTTGACATTAAGAATACATAATGGATTTCTAAAAGGTGATAAAATCAGACGTTTTGAGAGTATATCTAAAACATCTAAATATGCCCTCCATTTTGCTATGGATTAATTTATTCTAATTATGACAAATGCCAATGTGTTGTACAGTTTACAAATCAAATAATGTAATACTAAAGATTCTAGAAATAGGGGAAGCTGAGTTTTGTACCCATTTACGAAATATGTGCTTCCTAGCCAGCAATATCACTATTGCCTCAAATGTATAACCTTGTTTATTTAATTGTAATGTATAAAAAAAGTATACTTGAAAGCATAAGTTGTTTTGTGGTTTTAGTTATTTTAGTTCATCAGAAGGAGACCTCAAAATAACTTTTTTTTCTTGGCGGGGGGCAGTTCCATACATAATGTAGGAACTCAAGGTTTGGGTAGGAGCACTTGCCAAAGATATTAGTAAAGTCTTTCCTTCACTTACCAAGATAATCTTGGCATAGTACTCTGTGACTTCCGAAGATCTGCCGCAAAAGTGGTTGATCAAATGCATCTCAGCGCCTAACAAATAAGGGAGATGGCAAAACAGTTGTTTTTAAACAACATGAATTAGATTACAAGTGGCGCGGTAAATCTTTTTTTCGCGATCACGAAAACACTGCTAGTGTTTGGATTTTTGCACTTGTTGGGTAGCATTGTACAAACAACAAAAAACCTTATTTTGTGCTAGCGTTAACACGAAAAGCGCAAAAATCCTAACTTGTGTTTTCACGTGCGCGTGCATGTATTCCCCTATAAAAATCAATGGAGACAAAAAAAGTGAAAAAAAACCTAACACCCTACTCACGCAAAATACATTGCCTTTTCACATTCCCCATAGAAATCAATGGAGAGAAAAAAACACCCTACCATAAGCCCCTAGCCTAATAACCCCTAAACCGCCATCCCCCCATATCGCAAACTACCTAAATAAACTATTAACCACTAAACCACCATCCCCCACATTGCAAAGCACCTAAATAAACTTTTATTCAAATCATATGCAAGTTTAGGTTTGCACTTTCCCAATCTCAAGCTTTCTTCTAAATATAAGGAAGCATCTAATTCAAGTTCTAATAGAACTTTGAATATCATAATCTATAACTGTGTGTGAGACATTAAAGGGACAGTCTAATCAAACTTAAACTTTCATGATTCAGAAAGGACATGCAATTTTAAACAACTTTCCAGTTTATGTTTATCATCAAATCTGCTTTGTTCTCTTGGTAACATAGTAGATGAGGTTAAAAAAAGACAGAGGTCCATCAAGTTAAACCTATACAAATTTTCATTTATCTACAATAAAAGCTCCAATTGATTTTAAATTAATCCCATCAAAAAGTGACTGATTTAACAACAGCAATCATATCCCTGAATTCTGTTTCTAGCCAGAAATGTATCTAAACCATTTTTAAATGTATCTAAGGTATTGGCATTTACTAACTCCTTAGGTAATGAGTCCTACAATTTAATTGCTCTTACAATAAAAAAGTTTGTTGCTGGAGATAAACAGGCCCATTTATCAAGCTCCGAACGGAGCTTGAGGGCCCTTGTTTCTGGCAGTCTAAAGACCGCTGCTCCATAACCCTTTCCGTCTGCTCTGATGAGGCGGACAGGAATCACCACAATTCAACCCGATTGAGTACGATCGGGTTGATTGACACCTCCCTGCTGGCAGCCCATTTGCCGCAAGTCTGCAGGGGGCGGCGTTGCACCAGCAGCTCTTGTGAGCTGCTGGTGCAATGCTAAATACGGAGAGCGTATTGCTCTTCACATTCAGCAATGTCTGTAAAACCTGATCCGCACTGTCAGATCAGGTCCGACAGACATTTGATCATTCGGCTTCATTATCTCCTTTCCTCCAGCCTTAAATTGGTATTCTTTGTTAAAAGCTTAATCTAGGTAAGCTCATATGCAAATTTCTTAGCCCTTCCTAAGTCCTTGAAGGCCGCTTCTTATCACAATGCATTTTGACAGTTTTTCACAGCTAAAAATGGCTAGTTCATATGTGCCATATAGATAACATTGTGCTCACTCCCATGGAGTTATTTATGAGTCAGCACTGATTGGCTAAAATGCAAATCTGTCAAAAGAACTGAAATAAGGGGGCAGTCTGCAGAGGCTTAGATACAAGGTAATCATAAAGGTAAAAAGTATATTAATATAACCAATATGGTCTTTCTTTTGATATGTTTTTTTCTTTTGATACATTTAAAGCTATAAGACAACAGGCTATCATTTTTGTTATGACTATTTAGAAGTCCTTGGAGTTGCAGTACTGTTTCAAAAATATGGGGCCTATAATTGCTTATTTTATTTAATATGTCCATGTTTGCATCCCAGAGATGTGTAAGAGGTCTAAGAGTGGCCTCACTTGAGTCAGTGGAAGCAAACTAGATTGGGGTACATGCATTACATTTTCAGAGATTCTTATAGTTTATGTTTTGTACCTCTTGCATGTGGATATATTAAAAATAGTCATCCAAAGGAGGTGCGCTCTGGTTTCCAGCAAGAGAATTAACGATCCACATCAGAATAATAAAAAATTCAAAAATGTATTAATCCAGATTAAAAACATACGAGGTGAAACTCCATAAGAACGATCAAGGTACACACAGGTAAGTGCAGTCCAGTCCTAAAGCACTTAGGACTGGACTACACTTACCTGTGTGTACCTTGATTGTTCTTATGGAGTTTCACCTCGTATGTTTTTAATCTGGATTAATACATTTTTTAATTTTTTATTACTCTGATGTGTATTGTTAATTCTCTTGCTGGAAACCAGAGCGCACCTCTTTGGATGACTATTTGCTGATTTGCGTGTGGAGTAGACACACCTGGAGCGGCACTGTTTGTTCCAGCATTTGAGCGATTTCGTTACACCCACTATCCATTGCGCTGCTTATTTCTATACCTGGCTGGAAGTGAGCGCTTCACCTATAAGACTCTGTGTGGGATATTATATTAAAAATAGGTTTCTGTTGCATTCTTAAAGCCATGACACACTTTATAATTCAGGCTTGTTACTAACTGTTATATTTGCAATATATTCAATGTTTACTAGCTATTGCTGTTATACAAGAAGTGAATGGATATGTTTGTACACTTATGTATAGTGTTTGGAAAAAATAATACAAATAATAAAATTAAAAAAAGTAATTAACCCAACAAACATAAATGCTATACTGCTAATGCTCTTGTTTAAATCTCATAAAATACATATGAATATATTTCTAAGGCTTTGGAGCACAACAGGTTAATTACCCACATCACCTATTCTCATCACTATCAGACTACATACAGTCTGTTCAACCTGTGATGTAATCTGCTAATGCTCTTGTTTAAATCTCATAAAATACATATGAATATATTTCTAAGGCTTTGGAGCACAACAGGTTAATTACCCACATCACCTATTCTCATCACTATCAGACTACATACAGTCTGTTCAACCTGTGATGTAATCTCTACCCCCCCCCCCCATCATGAATTTGTTTTTCTTTAATACTGCGCATTTGGTTTTTGGATTCTAAAATTGAGAGGTTAATGAGACAGAAGATGATTTCATGGGTTTTGAGCTTCAGCAGTATTAGTGGAAGAAATATTGTAAGATTAAGATCTCTGTAAAACCACAAGGACAATACCATCTGAAGTTCAGAAATTGTTAGCTACTGAAAACAAGGAAAATGTGTTTAAACCAGCCTAAGGGATTAAACACAAAGTAAGGAAATCAGCTCTCAACATACTTCCATTCTTTCAACCCCTCAAACGCTCGCAATCAACCACAACCTGTTACTGAGGAAGACGTTTCTGCACTTATACTGAGCTCTCACATCACTACCTGTCCCCTTGACCCTATCCCCTCACAGCTACTCCCCTCCCTCCCTCTCTTCTACCCTTACCCCTATACTCACACACATTTTCAACCTCTCCCTCAGCACCGGTATATTTCCCTCATCTCTGAAACATGCACTGGTCACACCTATCCTCAAAAAACCTTCTCTTGATCCAGCCTCCCCATCCAACTACCACCCTATTTCCCAACTCCCTCTTGACTCAAAGCTTCTCGAAAAGCTAGTATATGCATGCCTATCCCATTATCTTACATTAAACTCCCTCCTTGACCCACTGCAATCTGGATTACGTCCCCATCACGCCACAGAGACAGCAATCGTTAAGGTTACCAACGACCTACTTACAGCAAAATCAAAAGGCCACTTCTCTCTGCTAATCCTCCTTAATCTGTCCGCAGCCTTTGATGCTGTTGACCACCCTCTTTTGCTCAAAACCCTCCAATCCTATGGCATTTGTAACACAGGCCTCTCATGGTTCTATTCTTACTTGTCAAACCATACCTTTAGTGTAGCCTTCTCTGGGGCCTCCTCTGTCCCGTCACTACTTTCTGTTGGGGTACCGTAAGGCTCTGTCCTAGGCCTCCTTCTCTTCTAAATCTACACATCATCATTAGGTTCCCTAATAAAGTCCCACGGGTTCCAATATCATTTGTATGCCGACGACACCAAAATCTACTTTTCTGTACCAGACCTATCTCCTTCCTTGCTTACCCGTGTCACTAACTGTCTTTCTCACATCTCTTCCTGGATGTCCTCTCACTACCTCAAGCTAAATCTCTCCAAAACTGAGCTCCTTATTTCCCCCTTCTTCAAAAATCTCCATCCCCAATCTCTCTATAGGTGTCGACAACTCCATCATTACCCCTACCCCGCATGCCTGATGTCTTGGGGTCACACTTGACTCAGATATTTCTTTTACTTCTCACATTCAGTCCTTGGCTAAATCCTGCCGCTTCCACCTTAAAAACATCTCTGCATTGCTGCAACTCTGTCCTCTCTCTTGTCTCCCCAGCTGCTGCCTAGCTCCTTTATAATCCATAATGAATGCCTCTGCAAGGCTCATATACCTTATACGTTGCTCTTCATCTGCTGCACCTCTCTGCCAATCCCTTCACTGGCTTCCTCTTGCCTCCAGGATTAAACACAAAATTCTCACTCTGACAAACAAAGCCCTCAACTGCACTGCTCTCCCCTATATCTCAAACCTTGTTTCCAGATACTCTCCCTCCTGTCCCCTTCACTCTGCTGATGACCTCCTACTCTCCTTCTCTCTTGTTATCTCCTCACACTCCCGTTTACAGGACTTCTCCAGACTGGCTCTCATATTGTGGAACTCTTTGCCTCGCTCCACAAGACTCTCCTCTAGTTTTGAGAGCTTCAAGCACTCCCTAAAGACTCTACTGTTCAGGGATGCATACAACCTACACTAACCTTTCTTTATACCAGTTCCTCTCCTCCATTGCTGTCCCCTTGAACCCCCTTTGCATGTAAGCCTAAGAGCCCAGCTGTTTGTAGATCACCTTCTTTAGAGCTGACTACAACAGTGTGACTCTTGGCAGGGCCCTCTACCCATTTGATCCTTATAAATGTTTCCTTGTATTCTGCCTATGTTTATTGTGCTGCGGAATCTGTTGGTGCTCTACAAATAACCGATAATAATAAATAATAATAATAATAAGGAACAAGCTTTGCCAGTGAACCTATTAGAAACACCACTTGTGCATAGCCGTAAATCACTGGGGGTTTCCTGCTTGGAAACGACAGTGCCCGCTGCTCATAACTAGTACTTTACATGTGTGTTTAAAGTGAAGTTCAAGTCCGCCTCTCTAGTTAACATTTTACACATTTACTTTCGAAAATATTATCATGTTCATTCATCATTTTTCATAAAACTAAGCTTGTCGTTTGAATTTTTAATCTATATTTACCGTCGGTATTGCTGCAATTGTCCGCCCGACATTTATCCGTTTTTGATTGACAGTTTTTCCCACATTCATGACCAATTACTTTACTTCCCCCGTGGCGTCCTGCCTCTTTTCACCATCGTCATCACCCACTATTGCGCATGCGTATTACTGCGTGTCGTCCTAATCGCAATGCTCGTTCACAATTAGCGCATGCGTATTAGCCAGGATTGCGGAATATGATACAAATACAATATAACAATGCTCCTGAAAGAAATAAGCGACAGACTGAAATTTTAAACGCATGCGCAAATGAAGATATAATACGCATGCGCATATCGAAGCCCTTGTTGTGCACAAGCTTTGAAGAGACTATTTCAGCTTCTTCTTACGCTAGATACGTCATTGCAGACAAATAAGGAAGTGGACCGAGGGAGGAGTATCAGTCAGAAACATCGGTATTATTTATATTCAATTTTCACGTAATTTATACATTTTTTTTTAAATCTAACTTAGCGACTGTGCTATTGAGAGGTTACTGTTTAAAGGGGTGATGAGCAGTGAGGTAAAATTGAACTTCACTTTAACATGGGGTCAATATAAAGCCTGTTTTTACATTGTTGCTGATAATTATTGTTTACCAAAAAACTTTATTTTTTCCCGTTTAATACTTAACGTCCCTTGGCAGTTTACAATAACCTAAATATCTCGGATTCCGTTTGCTAAATATAGCCTGTGGATTACTATTTGTGCTTCATTTGAAATCAATTGGAAGTGCTAAACGAGAATTAGTACTGTGTTTATCGTTTTAGCCCTGCCGAACATTGACCAAAATGTATGTTTCTCACTACTAGATGCAAAGAGCAGGCAAAATAGTGTGAAAATCTACTTGGAGTCAAATCCGTTTGTACAGTGTCTAAAGTAAACATCATGTCCATTTGTAACATGAAACTGTTGTGATCCGAATCCATCCTGAGAAGTGTTAAACCATCTGGATGTCATTTGCATAAAGGAATTATATGTATACTGGCATGTTTGCCCAATGGTTATATTTTTTAACTCTTTATATTTTAAGTTTTTTATGTTTTCCATCATTGATTGTAAAAAATACTTTTCCCTTTTTAGCAAGTTTTTCTTCTAAAAACCAGAAGATCAAGCTGGAAATAATTTTCTCGCAGAAGATTGCTGCAACTGTCTTCATCTTCTTTAACTGGAGTTTTACATTTCTTATACTGTAAATCATGAACCGCTAAGTAAAAAGCTTTCTAACATAGTCCAAAGTTGTAGAACTCACTTTCCAGACCTTGTTTGCAAAAACTCACTTTCACTGTACAGAACAATGTTTTTCCTGATCTCGGTTGGAAACAAATAAGTCTCCATCACGATGATGTGATTGCTGAAGGAAATCTCTTCCTAAAAATAACAATACTGTACTTTACAATCCTGAAAATGTGAATATGACTGAAATAGAAAGATTGTAAAAATTTGTTTAGTTAATGCCATTTCTTGATGTTGTGGTTGGGATTTCTTTTTTCTTGTGTTTTCTAGAAACAGTGGGGTCGATCACAATCTACTGATGATCGGCGAGTTTCTCGAGTGATCACAATGCAATATAATTTTGTTTGTTAAAAGACTGCAGCCACAAATGGCTTTTCAACAGAAATGATCACAAGGACTTTTGTGTGCTAAGTACCTATTTGGAAATAGGAACTGGTAGGTCACCGAAACTGGCGGATACAATAGCCTATTCAGACCCCTAAAGGTTACAGTAAAGATCTATTCATGTAACCCCTTTGTTAACTTGGGAAGGAAAATATTAATTTACCTGTTTGACATAACCTATTGTAATCCAAATCCATAATCAGCTCTGATTAACCATATGAATGCCATAGGTATCTTGGCATGATGGGCATACTTGTATAGTCATGTCAGGATCCCAATATCTACAAATTGCTTTTTTATGTTTCATTTTATTATCGAATTGTAAGTCACACTCGCACTGTTGCTATTGTCACTAACATTAATGGCATCTTTGCAAGCATGAAGGCACGCCCCCTATAAAAATCCTGTCATGAAGGCACAATCTCAATTAAGAGTATCTTAGACAAATACAATGTTGAAAGACAGTGGGCTCACACTTTACAGTTTCGGTAATGTTAAAATCCAGAATAAGAATAAATCATAAACCCTTTCAGTAGAACCCTGTAGTCATCATCTTGTTTTCAGTGCAAGCCAAAATGGAAACAGTTTAGCTGGCTTAGCAGTGGGGGGGAATGGAAGCATATTGCAATAGTTTCCTATGAAAGTCGTGATTATGCGATCTCCTTTATAAACCTGATTTTAAAGACACCTGTTTAGTATCCCTTTAAGGGGTTAATAATTTTTTTGTATTTGTGTGTGTGTAAGACACTTTATGCACACACTGTAGCAACAGTTCTGCCTCTCTCAACTCTCTCTGGAACACTGAGAGATCAAGAGAGAGAGAGCTGCACTTCTAATGTTTCTTTTTTGGATACAGTAACATTGTGATTGCTGTGATTTGCTATCACAGCGATCACATGACTACCTGGGCTGTGACTGACCTTGGACACACTGCCTCAGATTAGAGGCATGTTTCCGGGGTGGGGGGGGGGCGGTGATCCCCTTACAATACAGCACAAAAGTGAGAATGTACCATTACGTCACTAGGGTCCTTAAGACCTGGTATGTTTGTGATGTAATGGTACGTATGAAAATCGCAAAGGGTTAATGATGACCAAAATACTTTTTAAAGGATATATCAAGTGTCTAGAGGTGTATAACTTGAAAATGGATTTTGATTGCTGAGAACTTTTCAGCCCCATAAGAGAAATAAGGCTTTTATAAAGGATCCAAAAACCTATTTGTGAGTGTGGGAAAGAGACGAAAATGCACTATTGTGATTGTGCTGAATTGAAAAGTAACGGACAGAAAAAGAGCTGAAAAAGATGCAGCCAACAGACTGTGATTAAGGCCCATGTTAGTTGTATGGGATATCATGTATATGTGTATTTAATACATAAACATATGTAAATATCCATCACACTGACTACTAATGGATTATACAAAAGCGATTTATTCTTGCAGTCTCAAATATGGGAAAAAATGAATGATTTGCACTTATCACCTGGTGACTTTTTTACAATTGGGTAAAAAGTAATGGAAAAGTATGTAAACAGTAGACCATGTGGGATTTTGAGAGCAGAAGTTATTAGCGTTTAACAATTGTCGTTTATAGGAAACAATTTAAAGCGGTCCCAGTAAGTGAGAGTTAGTGCTGTTCAGAGTACATGCTCTAATAAATTACAGAATGTATATTTTTGTATTAGATTGTCCCTTTGAAAACCTTGTTCAAATGCCAGATTTCACTGTAATCATTAACTAAAAAATGTTAAATATGCCATGAATAGAAATGATTCAACAGCCTATTCAAAAGGCTCTCTTTATAATTTAAATTATCAGTGCCAGCTGATTCATCACTTTTATGCATGATAAAAGATATTGAACTCCTGAAAATTGATTTAGCATGAAAACCTTAGTCATGGCAGGACTAATCCTACATTTCAGTTCAATGCATTTGATTCTGATAAAACTTTAACTTGGCTTTGGTATTCTGCAAAAGATTACCTTGTGCTAGAATTAAAATTGCTGCTACGTTATCAATTCATATCTTTAGCTTGATTTTCAATAAAAAGGAGTCAATACAGTTTGTTTTTATATAACAGGAGAATTAAAAAAATGTCCAGTAGATCTTTTATTGAAATAATAGGTGGTATATATTATATATATATATATATATTTTTTTTTTTATTATTTTTTTTTTTTATTATTATTATCATCATCATCAAAAAATAATAATGTATTGCTGTATTTATCATTTTTTCTAGAACATGATTTTATTTTTATTTTTTTATGCTAAGACCAAAGGCCTAAATACCAGGTGCAGAGACACAGTCAGCACTTGCCAGCTACTCCATTTAGCCTATCATAAACTAGATATAGTTGCACAAACCTTGATAAAGGCCTCTGTGGTGATTGAAACATTGGTATGGTGTTACAGAGTATTACATTCTTGCTTCTGTTACAATAGCACAAACATGCCCATATCGTTTTGTAGAAACTAGAAGTAATATTATCAGCCTGGGCTTCTTGGCTCCTGAGGATGTCCACACCTGTAAGATATTTGTAGGTTTTGCAACAATAGGCAAATGCTTCACCAGTTCCTATGTTGTTCTATGCAGATGATTCACTAAAGCTTACTTACTCCTTATTGTATAGGGAAACACCTACATAGAATAGCATGAGAAATGGTAAATCTGATGAGTTTGGTGTGGCCAGTGAAGTTTGAGATATATTTTAGTACATTTCACACAGTTTGTGTGAGTGCAGCTCCATAGGCAGAGAAATGGTAGCCATAGGCTATGTCCCTTCTTCTTTTGACACAGTAGTTAATTGTTCTGACAAAACTCTTCCCTTTAGGTTCTCTGCAACTTCCTTGTACATTATATATTATATATAAAATTATTTTGCATGTGAGAAGTTGATTTTTTAAGTTATATTAAACACTATGGGCCAGATAACAAATTGTGCATTAATCAATGCCCCCGTACGAGTGTTAACTGCGCTAGAAGTAAGCTTTTTTGTGTGTCGGGTTGCACTTATATTATGAGTTGGAAGTAAATGGTTTTCGTTTTCCCACCAACCTGACGAGCGCAAAAAGCTGAACTTAAAGTATTGTGTGCACAATAACCTGTTCCCCTATAGAAGTCAATGGAGCAAAAAAAGTGTAAAAAACCTAACAGCGACCCCCTAAAAAAATCCCAGAAATGTTATCAATAGGAAAAATATGCTGTAAAGTAAATTACTTATCAACAAAAGTTTAGAAAACACCAATAAACAAATACTGACTATATAGATTTATGGTTCCTGATTACAAGAGTTGTTATAAAAGATAATGATAATGTTCTTGCATATATATATTTTAACCCCTTGAGTGCTGACGGCTATGAGCCTTCACAGAGTTTCTCATTTAGGTGCTAACGACGGCTCAGAGCCGTCGCTAGCACTCTCCGACCTTGAGGGAGATCTAGGGGCTCCTACCCCGGCGATCGTAGTCTTGGGGATCTGAAAAAAAGAGTAAAAAAAAAAAAAATATTTAAAAAAATTTAAATCCCTTAAATCAGCTTAGCACCCAGGTGGGAAAGTGCTTAGCACTCAAAGGGTTAATATATACTAACATGCAATAAATTAACATAAATGCTGATTTCAGTCAAATGAATGATTAATACTTCTAAATAAATAGACAAATTGTTTTGTGAATAAACTACTAACAGTTTTTATATAATAAAATATAAATGTATGCCACATATGTATGCCAAACCCTACTTGTCAAACAAGCATGTAGAACAATTGTCTATGCAACCCATGAATTCTTGTTGTGCTTCTTTTAACCAATACACAAAACAATATATAACATATAAAAATACACTAAGGTAAGAGAGCTTTCTCTGTGGTGCAAGGAACCAATCGTATTGTAGAAAGCCAATGCATTATATAACATGAAAAATGATGAACACAGATATTTAAAACATTTCTGTTACTGACGATAAAGCTATTTTGCAGGTACTGGTAGCCCAAAGTGTTAACAGTTTGAATTTGACAAATCTAACCAAAATAGACCTTATAAAACAGCACTTTGACATATAATTACTCAAAATAACTTCATGAAAATTAAATTAAACAACAAATAATCGGCCAGATTACAAGTTTTGCGTTATGAGCGGCTCAGTAATAATTTGCAAGTTATTTCCACCGCTCACCTCCCTATAGCCCTGCTATTACAGGTTTGCAAAAACCCGGCGTTAGCAGACAATATGGCAGTGTTGAGCTCCATACCGCACACAAATACCAGCGCTGCTTTGAGCTGGTTTTACGTGCTCGTGCACGATTTCCCCATCGGCATCAATGGGGAGAGCCGGCTAAAAAAAAGCCTATCACCTGCAATAAAGGAGTCTAAACACCCCTAATCTGCCGCCCCCGACATCGCCGCCACCTACATTACACTTATTAACCCCTAATCTGCCGCCCCCGGCATCACCGCCACCTACATTACACTTATTAACCCCTAATCTGCCACCCCCACATCGCCGGCACCTACATTACACTTATTAACCACTAATCTGCTGCCCCCAATTTCGTCGCTAACCACATTACACTTATTAACCCCTAATCTGCCGTCCCCAATGTTGTCACTACCTACCTACACTTATTAACCCCTAATCTGCCACCACCAACTTTGCCGCCACTATACTATAAGTTATTAACCCCTAAACCTAACCCTAAGTCTAACCCTAACCCTAACGTAACCCTAACACCCACTAACTTTAACATAATTAAAATAAATCTAAATAAAAATTACAATTAATACCTAAATAATTCCTATTTAAACTAAATACTTACCTATAAAATAAAACTTAAGCTAGCTACAATATAACTAATAGTAACATTGTAGCTATCTTAGTTTTTTTTTTATTTCACAGCTAAGTTTGTATTTATTATAACTAGGTTATTAACTATTTACTAACTACCTAGTTAAAATAAATACAAAGTTACCTGTAAAATAAAAAAGAAATTATCAAATATTTAAACTAATTACACCTAATCTAATAGCTCTATCAAAATAAAAAAGCCCCCCCCCCCAAATAAAAAAACCCTAACCTTAACTAAACTGCCAATAGCCCTTAAAAGGGCCTTTTGCAGGGCATTGCCCCAAAGAAATCAGCTCTTTTACCTGTAAAAAAAATACAAACAACCCCCAAACAGTAAAACCCATCACCCACACAACCAAACCCCCCAAATAAAAGCCTATCTAAAAAACCTAAGCTCCCCATTGCCCTGAAAAGGGCATTTGGATGGGCATTGCCCTTAAAAAGGCACTTAGCTCTTTTCCATTGCCCAAACCCTAAGCTAAAAATTAAACTCACCCAATAAACCCATAAAAAAACCTAACACTAACCCCCGAAGATCCACTTACAGTTTTTGAAGACCGGACATCCATCCTCATCAAGCCGGGAGAAGTCTTCATCCAAGCGGGCAGAAGTCCTCAAAGAATCTGGGAGAAGTCTTCATCCAAGCGGCAAGAAGTGGTCCTGCAGGCAGGCAGAAGTCTTCATCCAGACAGCATCTTCTATATTCACCTTTCCGACGCGGAGCGGCTCCATCTTCAAGACATCCGGCACGGAGCATCTTCTTCTGTTGACGGCTACTGAAGAATGAAGGTTCCTTTAAGGGACGTCATCCAAGATGGCGTTCCTTGAATTCCGATTGGCCAATAGAATGCAAGCTCAATCCTATTATCTGATTGGATCAGCCAATAGGATTGAAGCCCAATCCTATTGGCTGATTGCATCAGCCAATAGGATTTTTTCAACTTTAATTCCGATTGGCTGATAGAATTCTATCAGCCAATCAGAATTCAAGGGATGCTATCTTGGATGATGTCCCTTAAAGGAACCTTCATTCTTCAGTAGCCGTCAACAGAAGAGGATGCTCCGCGCCGGATGTCTTGAAGATGGAGCCGCTCCGCGTCGGAAGGATGAAGATAGAAGATGCTGTCTGGATGAAGACTTCTGCTCACCTGGAGAACCACTTCTAGCCGCTTGGATGAAGACTTCTCCCGGCTTCATTGAGGACTTCTGCCCGCTTGGATGAAGACTTCTCCCGGATGGATGAGGATGGATGTCTTGTCTTCAAAAACTGTAAGTGGATCTTCGGGGGTTAGTGTTGGATTTTATTAAGGGTTTTTCGGGTGGGTTTTATTTTTAGATTAGGGTTTTGGGCACAGAAAAAGAGCTAAATGCCCTTTTAAGGGCAATGCCCACCCAAATGCCCTTTTCAGGGCAATGGGAAGCTTAGGTTTTTTAGATAGGATTTTATTTGGGGGGTTTGGTTGTGTGGGTGGTGTGTTTTACTATTGGGGGGGTTGTTTATATATTTTTTTTTACAGGTAAAAGAGCTGATTTCTTTGGGGCAATGCCCAGCAAAAGGCCCTTTTAAGGGCTATTGGCTGTTTAGGCTAGGCTTTTTTTTTATTTTGGGGGGGGGGGCTTTTTATTTTGTGTAATTTAGTGTTTATTTTTTTGTAATTCAGTTAATTGTATTTAATTAATGTAATTGATTTAATTGTAGTGTAATGTTAGGTGTTAGTGTAAGACAGGTTAGGTTTTATTTTACAGGTAAATTTGTATTTATTTTAACTAGGTAGCTAGTAAGTAGTTAATAACTATTTACTAACTTTTCTACCTAGTTACAATAAATACAAACTTGCCTGTGAAATAAAAAAAAAACCTAAGATAGCTACAATGTAACTATTAGTTATATTGTAGCTAGCTTAGGGTTTATTTTACAGGTAAGTATTTCGTTTTAAATAGGAATGATTTAGTTAATGATAGTAATTTTTATTTAGATTTATTTTAATTATATTAAAGTTAGGGGTGTTAGGGTTAGATTTAGGGTTAGGTTTAGGGGTTAATAACTTTAGTATAGTGGCGGCGGTGACCTTGGGGACGGCAGATTAGGGGTTAATAATATTTAACTAGTGTTTGCGATGCGGGGTGTGGCGGTTTAGGGGTTAATATGTTTATTATAGTGGCGGCAATGTTCGGAGCGGCAGATTAGGGGTTAATAATTTTATTTTAGTGTTTGCAATGCGGGAGGGCATTGGTTTAGGGGTTAATGGGTGTTAGTGTACTTTGTAACACTTTAGTTATGAGTTTTATGCTACAGATTTGTAACGTAAAACTCATAACTACTGACTTTAGATGGCGGTACGGATCTTGACGGTATACTCGTAATACCGGCGTTATGGAAGTCCCATTGAAAAAGTACTTTTTGAAAGGTGCGGCAGTTACGTTGTTACGGCCAAAAAAGTGTGCGGTGCACCTATACCTGCAAAACTCATTATACCAGCGGTAGTGAAAAAGCAGCGTTATGAAGCTTTTTCACTCATAACACAAAACTAGTAATCTAGCTGAATGTTTTTACTGTATATAACTAATATTCAAAATAATATTTTTTGATGATGGAGTCCCTCTAAGTTATGTAAATGATTGTGCAATATGTGTTGGTTGTACAATATGTATAAATTGTCATATTAACCTTGATTAATGTGTTCTCCTTTTGTAGTTCCTGAAGATCCTCCACAAAATCTTGTTCAGGGCAACATCACAACAAGGTCTTTTTCAGTTACCTGGGATGCACCAACTATTATAACAGGAAAATTTAGCTACAGGGTTGAACTATATGGCCCAGCTGGTAAGTATCAAGTAATTCTGAAAGACTTACTATAATTATACCTATTAACCCCTTAGTGACCAGACCATTTTTAAATTTTCTTACCATTAAGGGCCAAGGCTATTTTTACATTCTGCTGTGTTTGTGTTTAGCTGTAATTTTCCTCTTACTCATTTACTGTACCCACACATAGTATATACTATTTTTCTCACCTTTAAATGGAGTTTCTAAAGATACCATTATTTTCATCATATCATATAATTTACTATAACATTTTGCTTATAAAATATGATGAAAAAAATAAAAAAAACCACACTTTTTCTAACTTTGACCCCCAAAATCTACAACCACCAAAAAACAACCATGCTAAATAGTTTCTAGATTTTGTCCTGAGTTTAGAAATACCCAATGTTTACATGTTCTTTTACTTTTTTTGCAAGTTATAGGGCAATAAGTACAAGTAGGCACTTTGCTATTTCCAAACCATTTATTTTTTCAAAATTAGCAAAAGTTAAATTGTAACACTGATATCTATCAGGAATCCTTGAATAACCCTTCACATGTATATATATATTTTTTAGTAGACAACCCAAAGTATTGATCTAGGATGATTTTGGTATATTTCATGCCACCATTTCACCGCCAAATGTGATCAAATTAAAAAAATTGTCAACTTTTTCACAAACTTTTAGTTTCTCACTGAAACTATTTACAAACAGCTTGTCCAATTATGGCACAAATGGTTCTAAACGCTTGTCTGGGATCCCCTATGTTCAGAAATTACAGACATATATGGCTTTGGCATTTCTTTTTTAGTAATTAGAAGGCAGCTAAATGCCGCTGCGCACTACACTTGTATTATGCCCAGCATTGAATGGGTTCATTAGGTAGCGTGTAGGGTTAATTTTAGCTTTAGTGTAGAGATCAGCCTCCCATCTGACACATCCCACCCCTTGATCCCTCCCTAATCCCTCTCCTAACAGCTCTCTTCCCTCCCCCACCCCCCAAAGGTCACCTCCATCTTAAGTACTGGCAGAAAGTCTGCCAGTATAAAAATATTTTATTTATTTTTTACATTTTTTTTTAATATATTTTCTGCAGGGTAGTATCCCCCCTTATTTTCCAACCTCCCTGACCACCCAAACAGCTCTCTAACACTCCCCCCTCTACCTATTAGCTGCCATGTTAGGTAATGGCTGTCTGCCAGTACCCAGTTTCCTATATATATATATTTTGCTTATTTTTTATATATATAAATTAAAAAAAATGTCCGTAGTGTAGCTGCCCCCCTCATTCCCCTACTACCATACCCCCTTCCAGATCATTTTACTATTAACTATTTTCTCCCTCTCCCTCCTTCCCACTTTGCACTTTTTCCATAGTGTAAGCTGTCCCACCCGCTACCGCCCCCTCCCACCCATTCCTACCCTTCTTGTTTAAAATTGCATGCTCTATTTGAATCAGAAAATTTTAATTTTTCCTTTCCTTTCCTTTTAACTCTACAAGATTTAAGCCATTCTAAAGTTGGGAACAGGCTATGAGAGTCAAGGAGACTCTTCTTTTTTTATAATTAAGATTTGAATTGTATTACTTCCATATAATTCAATTTACAGTATAAAAAAGACAAAGCATTGTTGCTCATACCACTTTCTGCCTAACAGCTAGCACTTCCTATTTTCAATTTACTATTTTTTATTATTATTTTATGCATAGAAATGATGTAATTTAGCTTATTTTCTGCAACATTAACATATAATATACACTAGACTTTTCTAAGAAATGATTTTTAGGGATATATTTTCTTATAAGTCTTGAAGCTGTCATATATATGTTTTCTCCTTAGGTCGTATTCTGGATAATAGCACAAAAGACCTCAAGTTTACTTTTACTAACCTCACACCTTTCACGACCTATGATGCATTTATCAGTGGCGAGACAAGCGCAGGTGTTGGGCCAAGATCCAACATATCTGTTTTCACTCCACCTGAAGGTAACTGATATATTTTTTATTACAGTGATTTATTGATTGCTGCCAGTGCTTGAAAAAATACTTGGAAAACATATATTGTAATTATAGTTATAAACACTACAACCAACAAATTACTTTTGGATTATAAAATGTAGATGTTTAAAATATACACATAAACACCACCATATGTTATGGTGAAAAAATAAAATAATGACAGTATTTCTGTAGCTTATACCCCATATTCAAGCAAGGCAGAATCCCATTGCAGCTAAGGACTCTTGGTAAAGATATTCATATTATGTACACTGTATGTCACTGTTTACTTCTAAATTCATTCAAATAGTCTTTGTATCCCTATGTTGTACTGTTTATAAGCACTTTAAAAGCATGGTATGCATAGATCTGTGCTATACTAAGACCACGTGTTTGTCTTAACTGGAACTGATCGGAAAAAGCTATCTAAAAAAAAAACCCCATGGAGCATTGCAAATCACTTAATATGACAGAAGAAAATTATGAAAGCAGGTAATTTCTTGGATTTATTTATAAAAATCGATGTTTGAAATTGTACTAGCAATGCTATTTCCTGATTTTGTAAAATACCTACTGTATATTGTAAATATTACTTGCTGATACTAAACTCTTACATAACCTGACATATGCATTTTTTAAGGTTAGTACAATTCAGTATAAGCTCTAATATCAATCTAAAATAAAATAAGTGAGAATTAAGCCTGCAACTTATATATTATAAGCAGTTACTATACCATCAGGCAATCCAGGCACCTAATTATTTCTAAGGCACTTTTTTAATTACAGCTTTTAAAGTATCCGTTATTAGATATATCTTACACAGGTGACATGGATCACCATATATATTTTACATTTCAGAATTTTTCTGTGACTTTGTTATAAATATATTGTGTTTTGTTGTGCATCTTGTTTTTATGCCTTGCTTCATTTGTTGTGACCATGGGTTTTTCTTCTTTTTTCCATTAAATATGTGTCCATGTTTTCTCTGGTAACTAACATTTGAACTTGCTTCCTGAGGGTGTACCATTTGATTCTGTTGACTGTGTCTCGGTATTCTGATCTACTAGTTGTGTTTGATTGCCCTTAAGCTCCTGATTTGGTTCCTGCATTCCAGTTCTGCTTTTGCTTACAAGGCTTATGAGGAAAAGTTCTGCGAAGAGCTATGACTAGGGAAGGTTCATGAACTTCACATGCAGTTACTCCAAAACAGTCATTAATAGGGTAGCCCTTCCAGTCAATGAGACCACAAGCATAAAGTCTGGAATCCAGCAAGTGACAAACCTTGTTTTCAGATTGTCCCTTAACTGACAAAGTATGTGGGGTAGACTATGTTTTAAAAACCGGTTGCATACAGTAGGTTTCAGAGGAAGTCTGCATAGTCTTAGGATGGACTTTTGGAATGATAGCCCATGATAAAAGATATATAGCACAATCATAGCTTTAATGTGGTGGTAAAACATCTGTTTCCTTTTTAGAGAACACATTTGAAAACATCTGAAAACTCAGTGTACTGAACTGGAACAGATAGATGAAATGATGGAGAATGAGCAGAGAAACATGAGTCTTTTCCAAATAATGCAGTTTGTTTAAGGTTTTGCTCCAAAAAATTAATTCACAGTTCCACAAGTTGATGAGTAGGTCTTGTAATATAATATAAGGGTGATGTCACAGCACAACGGGAATCTAACAGGGGAAGAGGTGAAAGTAATCCTCCTCCTCCCACGACCACGTCGGCAAGGACAGGACGCTTTACAGACGTGTTGTTGATGGAGGACATGCGGAGCTTTTTAAGTCCTACGCATCGCCACAGCCCTTCGGGGTCCACCCTCAGAAAACGACTTGACCGACAGGTAGCAGACTACCTCGCCTTAACTGCAGATATCGACACTCTGAGGAGCAATGAACCCCTTGACTACTGGGTGTGCAGGCTTGACCTGTGGCCTGAGCTATCCCAATTTGCGATAGAACTTCTGGCCTGCCCCGCTTCAAGTGTCCTGTCAGAAAGGACCTTCAGTGCAGCAGGAGGTATTGTCACTGAGAAGAGAAGTCGCCTAGGTCAAAAAAGTCTAGATTACCTCACCTTTATTAAGAAGAATGAGGGATGGATCCCGAAGGGACTGACAGTGGGCGATACATTCGACTAAAAAAGGCCTGATGAGATGAGCTGCCTTGGGCTAAAAATGGTCCACACGCTGCTGTATTTGATCTCTGAATGCCGGATGACTTGCGTGACTTATCCGCCACCAACTAGGGTTCAAGCCGCAATGTTTTAGGGCACTTTCTGCCTGGGAAACAAACATCAATTTTTCTGGCTGCTGCTACAGCAGCGGCTGCAACAATACCTAATTTTTCAGGCATGTGTACATGCCTAATTTTTCTGGCCTCTGGTGCTGCACTGTGGCTTCAAAAACCAAACCAAAAAAAAAGTACATAACAGGGATTAAACTGATAGGAATAGTACTACTTAACACACCACTCCTATCTGGTGGCACATTAGATTGCACGCGCAGTGCCCCAAATTTGAAGTAGGAGGACTGACCTAGAATCTTTTTCCATCTCCCGGTTCCTAAAATCGATGCCATATACACGTCCCCTGATAGGGGACGTAACAGGGATTAAACTGATAAGAATAGAACTACTTAACACACCACTCCTATCTGGTGGCACATTAGATTGCACGCACAGTGCCCCAAATTTGAAGTAGGAGGACCGACCAAGCATCTTTTTCCATCTCCCGGTTCCTAAAATCGATGCCATATACACGTCCCCTGATAGAGGACGGAACAGGGATTAAACTGATAGGAATAGTACTACTTAACACACCTTATAATAACACAGAGAGAGGCAATGCCGAGAGAGGAGTCTGAAGAAGAGGAGTCAGAGGAGGAAGGTGGCTTTGAGGAGGTGGAAGACCAAACACAGCAGGCGTCCCAGGGGGCTTGTTGTCACCTTTCGGGGACCCTTGGTGTTGTATGTGGCTGGGTGGAGGAAGAGACCTTCAATGACATCAGTGAGGACAAGGAACGGGACATGGCAAGCTTGGTATCCAACCTTGTGCAAATGGGGAGTTTGCGGTTGTGCTAATGGACTGTTTGCGGTTGTTTGCGGTGCGTTAAAGGGACAGTCTAGGCCAAAATAAACTTTCATGATTCAGATAGAGCATGTCATTTTAAACAATTTTCCGATTTACTTTTATCACCAATTTTGCTTTGTTCTCTTGGTATTCTTAGTTGAAAGCTTAACCTAGGAGGTTCATATGCTAATTTCTTAGACCTTAGAGATTGCATTTTAACAGTTTTTCACCACTAGAGGGTGTTAGTTCACGTATTTCATATAGATAACACTGTGCTTGTGCACAAGAAGTTATCTGGAAGCAGGCACTGATTGGCTAGACTGCAAGTCTGTCAGAGGCTTAGATACAAGATAATCACAGAGGTTAAAAGTATATTATTATAAATGTGTTAGTTATGCAAAACTGGGAAATGGGTAATAAAGGGATTATCTATCTTTTAAAACAATAAAAATGATGGTGTAGACTGTCCCTTTAAACGGGGAGTTTGGTCTGTCACTGTAAAGCGGGGGTAACCCTTACACTACCTGATCGATACAACATCATACCTGATGTTTTAAAGCACGTTATTCCAAACAATTTAGGAATGTTAGGTGATGTATGCCCTTTATGGCTTAAAACCAGACTCTGCATCAACTATGTAATTTTCCATGGGAGTTTTGCCATGGATCCCCTCCGGCATGCCACAGTCCAGGTGTTAGTCCCCTTGAAACAACTTTTCCATCACTATTGTGGCCAGAAAGCGTCCCTGTGGGTTTTAAAGTTCGCCTGCCTATTGAAGTCTATGGCGGTTCGCCCGGTTCGCCCGTTCACGAACAGTTGCGGAAGTTCGCGTTCGCCGTTCGCGAACCCAAATTTTTATGTTCGCGACATCACTAGTAGTAGGTCTTTAACATTCAATGATTGATGAATGTTTAATCAAACTAGACAATCATCTTCTCAGCCAAATCTAGGTATTGTTGAAAACCCGACATGGTTTAGCTAGAGTAGAATTTCAGGCAACAAGTCTGACAGTCCACACCTGGAAAAAAATTGTCCTTAACTGCTCTCTTGCTATAAGGACCACATGGAGGATAAATCTAATTCAAGGCTATTTTTTTTAAAAAGTATGCTATTGCTTCTATTCCAAATGGAGGTAAACAGGCACTGTTGTTGTATATTATTATGATTATTATTAATAATAAAAATAAAGGTTACTTATAAGTACCAGCAAGTTCCACAGAAGCCAAAGTTCAGTACATAAATGGGGTACATTACAGCAGTGGTCGAGAAATCTGTTTAAAATTTTAAGAGTAAGAATATTTAGGAGCCAGACATACTTTTAGGAGCCAGGCAGTGGTATTCATATATAGATCTATATGGAGAATAACCCTAAAAGTTAGAAGCCAGGGATAAAATTTTAGGAGCCAGTTGCTCCCTGGCTCCTGGGTTTGTCGAGCCCTGCATTACAGTACATATGCTAACAAGTACGGTTGGTTACATTTGTGAAGGTATTTCAATCACTGCAGTGACCAACTTAAAGAGACAGTCTAGTCCAAAATAAACTTTCATGATTCAGATAGGGCATGTCATTTTAAACAATTTTCCAATTTATTTTTATTACGAATTTTGCTTTGTTCTCTTGGTATTCTTAGTTTAAAACTAAACCTAGGAGGTTTATATGCTAATTTCTTAGACCTTGAAGGCCGCCTCTATACTGAATGCATTTTGAAAGTTTTTCACCACTAGAGGGTGTTAGTTCATGTATATCATATAGATAACACTGCGCTCATGCACGTGGAGTTACCTAGGAGCTAGCATTGATTGGCTAAAATGCAAGTCTGTCAAAAGAACTGAAATAAGGAGGCAGCTTGCAGAAGCTTAGATACAAGGTAATCACAGAGGTTAAAAGTATATTAATATAACGGTATTGGTTATGCAAAACTAGGGAATGGGTAATAAAGGGTTTGTCTATCTTTTAAAACAATAAAAATTCTGGTGTAGACTGTCCCTTTAAACAAAAGGAGAGGAATGCCCTGCCCTTCACCACAATCAGTGATCAGAACCATTTAATACAAAGTGGCCTACAGGTAGAGAAGCTCTCAAGCTTATACTCTAAAGGACAGGAAGGGAAACAGAATGTGAGAGAGGAAAAAAATAAAATGTGTGGTGTCGTATGTGTGAGAATGAAATTGTTTATGGGAGGCTGAGTTTACTAAGAGCAACATGAGGTGCAAAGTGTAAAATAATATTACATTAAATTGTAGGAAGCAATGTAGCAGTATAAAGTAGACATGTGCAATTCGTTTTGGACAAATTTAGTTTTCAGCCGAATTTTGAGTCGGAAATTCGTATCAATAACTAAAATCCCGAAAACGAATAAATCTGTTTCCGAATTTTCGGATCCATTCTTTATTCATATTCATTCTAATCTAAAATTAAACCGCCGCCCCCCCCCCACATCGCCAACACTAAATAAACCTATTAATTTCTGAACCAGCGTCCCCCCACATCGCCAACACTAAATAAACCTATTAACTCCTAAACTACAGTCCCCCCACATCGCCATTACTTAATAAACATATTAACTCCTAAACTGCCGCCCCCCCCACATCGCCAACAATAAATAAACCTATTAACTCCAAAACCGCCGCCCCCCACATTGCCAAAACTAAATAAACCTATTAACTCCTAAACCGCCAACTCCCCACATCGCCAACACAAAATAAATCTATTGCCTCTAAATCCCCATTCACCCACATCACAACTACCTAAACTGCCGCCCCCCCCCACATCGCCAACAATAAATAAACCTATTAACTCCAAAACCGCCGCCCCCCCACATTGCCAAAACTAAATAAACCTATTAACTCCTAAACCGCCAACCCCCCACATCGCCAACACAAAATAAATCTATTGCCTCTAAATCCCCATTCACCCACATCACAACTACCTAAATTAAAATATTAACCCTTAAACCTAACACCCCCTAACGTTAACATAATTAAAATAGACCTAAATTAAAGTTACATTATTACTACCTAGTTAAAATAAATACAAACTTACCTGTGAAATAAAAATAAAACCTAAGCTAGTTACAATATTAATATTTACTAACTACTTAAAGTAAATAAAAACTTACCTGTGAAATAAAAGTAAAACCTAAGCTTAAACTAAAAAAAAACCTAATATTACTTGTTTTAAAAAAAATAATAATACAAAAAGTAAAAAACCTAATATTAGTAAAAATAATGAAACCTAACACCTAGATTTAGAGTTCTGCGGCCAAAGGGGTGCGTTAGCTACGCGTGCTTTATTCCCCCCGCACCTTTTAAATACCGCTGGTATTTAGAGTTCACAGAAGGGCTGCGTTAGGCTCCAAAAAGGGAGCGTAGAGCATAATTTACCGCCACTGCAACTCTCAATACCAGCGGTGCTTACGGACGCGGCCAGCTTCAAAAACGTGCTCGTGCACGATACCCCCATAGGAAACAATGGGGCCGTTTGAGCTGAAAAAAAACCTAACACCTGCAAAAAAGCAGCGTTCAGCTCCTAACGCAGCCCCATTGTTTCCTATGGGGAAACACTTCCTAAGTCTGCACCTAACACCCTAACATGTACCCCGAGTCTAAACACCCCTAGCCTTACACTTATTAACCCCTAATCTGCCGACCCGCTATCGCTGACCCCTGCATTTTATTATTAACCCCTAATCTGCTGCTTCGTACACCGCCGCAACCTACGTTATCCCTATGTACCCCTAATCTGCTGCCCCTAACACCGCCGACCCCTATATTATATTTATTAACCCCTAATCTGCCGCCCCCAACGTCGCTGCCACCTACCTACAATTATTAACCCCTAATCCTAAAATAGCTACAATATAATTATTGTTTATATTGTAGCTATATTAGGGTTTATTTTACAGGTAAGTATTTAGCTTTAAATAGGAATAATTTATTTTGTTAGATAAAAATTATATTTAACTTAGGGGGGTGTTAGGGTTAGACTTAGCTTTAGGGGTTAATACATTTATTAGAGTAGCGGCGAGGTCCGGTCGGCAGATTAGGGGTTAATACTTGAAGTTAGGTGTCGGTGATGTTAGGGAGGGAAGATTAGGGGTTAATACTATTTATTATAGGGTTTTTGAGGCAGGAGTGAGGCGGATTAGGGGTTAATAACTTTATTATAGTAGCGGTGAGGTCCGGTCGGCAGATTAGGGGTTAATAATTGTAGGTAGGTGGCAGCAACGTTGGGGGCGGCAGATTAGGGGTTAATAAATATAATATAGGGGTCGGCGGTGTTAGGGGCAGCAGATTAGGGGTACATAGGGATAATGTAGGTTGCGGCGGTGTGCGGTCGGCAGATTAGGGGTTAAAAAAATGTATTAGAGTGGCGGTGATGTGGGGGGCCTTGGTTTAGGGGTACATAGGTAGTTTAGGGGTGTTAGTGTACAGTAGAGCACAGTAGTTAAGAGCTTAATGAACCGGCGTTAGCCCAAAAACTCCTGGCTTTCCTCTGCGGCTGGAGTTTTGTCGTTAGATTTCTAACGCTCACTTCAGCCAAGACTCTAAATACCAGCGTTAGAAAGATCCCATTGAAAAGATAGGATACGCAAATGGCGTAGGGGGATCTGCGGTATGGAAAAGTCGCGGCTGCAAAGTGAGCGTTAGACCTTTACCTACACGACTCTAAATACCAGCGGTAGCCCAAAACCAGCGTTAGGAGCCCCTAAAGCTGGTTTTGACGGCTAATGCAGAACTCTAAATCTAGGCGTAACATTGCAAAAAAATAAAAACTTCAATTACAAAAAATAATAAACACTAAAATTACAAAAAAAATAAAAAAACTACCATTACAAAAAATAACAAACGAAATTATCAAAAATAATAAAAATGTATCCTATTCTAATACCCCCATTTAAAAAAAACCCACCAAAATAAAAAACCCTAATCTATAAATAAACTACCAATAGCCCTTAAAAGGGCCTTTTCTAGGGCATTGCCCTAAAGTTAACAGCTTTTTGCCAGTAAACTAAACCAAATACCCCCTAACATTACAAACCCCCAAAATAAAAAACCTAACTAAAAAAACACTAATCTACCCATTGTCCCAAAAAGGGAATTTGTATGGGCATTGCCCTTAAAGGACATTCAGATCTTTTTCAGCCCATTAAAAATAAAAAAGCTCTAATCAAAAAAAAAAAAACATCCCAAAAATCCCCCAAAAATCCTAACACTAACCCCAAAATCGGTAATAACAATTGATGAAGTCCGGACATCCATCTTCTTCCCAGCGGCTAAACATCTTCATCCAGACGGCTCCATCGTCATCCATTGGGGGTCCATCTTCTATCTTCATGGCGGAGCGGTCGGTGGAGGTGGAGCAGAGGCAGAGGTACATCGGTCCAACACGGAGGTCCTCTTCATGTGATTGTCCGTCGCACACTGAAGATTGAATGCAAGATACCTCTTTTATATTGGGGTACACTTGCATTCCTATTGGCTGAAAAATTCAAATCAGCCAATAAGATGAAAGCTGCTTAAATCCTATTGGCTGATTTGAAATTTTCAGCCAATAGGAATGCAAGGGTACCCCAATATAAAAGGGGTACCCTGCATTCAATCTTCAGTGTGCGGCGGACGATTACATAAAGAAGACCTCTGTTTCGGACCAATGGACCGCCGCCTCCGCACATCCACCGACCGCTCCACCACCACCATGAAGATAGAAGATGGAGCCACCCTGGATGAAGATGTTTGGCCGCTGGGATGAAGATCTTTCGTTGGACTTCAGCAATGGTGAGTATCGATTTTGGGGTTAGTGTTAGGTTTTTTTTTTTTTTGTTTGTTTTTTTAAGATTAGGGCTTTTTTATTTTTAATGGGCTGAAAAAGAGCTGAATGTCCTTTTAAGGGCAATGCCCATACAAATGCCCTTTCCTGCATTTTTTATTTGGGGGTGGGAGGTTGGTATTGGTTTATTTTATTGGCAAAAGAGCTGTTAACTTTAGGGCAATGCCCTACAAAAGGCCATTTAAAGGCTATTGGTAGTTTATTTATAGATTTTTTTTTTTATTTTGGGGTGTTTTTTTAACAGGGGTATTAAAATAGGAATAATTTTTATTATTTTGGAAATTTTGTTTGTTATTTTGGGTGAGCAAAGTGATTCTCAGCTGGGCTTGTGAATCAGATAAAGTTTGTATGCCACCAGTGGTCAAATGGGTTAGGTGAGCTGGGTGAGTGTAGGGATTATCAGCTGGGCTTGTGAATTATATGAAGTTTGTATGCCACCAGATGGGTTAAGTTTGCTGGGATTTCTGAGTGAAGTGATGGTGGATGATTCTGTCATATCCATCACTAAATAGACTCCTGTTGGTGTGCTTGACAACAGATTCATGCATCTTAGGATAGTGAGCAGATCTGCAGAATCATGTTATTTAAAGGGACATGAAACCCAATTTTTTTCTCTCATGATTCAGTTAGAAAATAAAATTTTAAACAACTTTCTAATTTACTTCAATTATCGAATTTGTTTCATTCTCTTGGTATTATTTGTTGAAGAAGCAGCAATGCACTAATGGTTTCTAACTGAACTCATGAGTGAGCCAATCGCAATCAATATATATATATATATATATATATATATATATATATATATATATTCAGCCACCAATCAACAGCTAGAACCTAGGTTCTCTGCTGCTCCTGAGCTTGCCAAGATAAACCTTTCAGCAAAGGATAACCAGAGAAGGAAGCAAAATAAATAATAGAAGTAAATTGGAAAGTTGTTTAAAATTGTATTCTCTATCATTTTGGGTTTCATGTCCCTTTAAGGTTGTTGGTCAGTGGATAAATAATTGTTGTCACGGATATCGGTATCAATCCAGAATCGACCCAAAGGCTAGTATGAATTAAAACACACACACTAGCACACTGAGTATAATCCAGGACGTGACCCACAACTGCGAAAGATGACAAGGAACCACAGGAGGTCAAAATAAAGTTGACAGGTTTTCACTCTAGTGGTCTGGCAGAAAAGAGACTGAGTAAGGCAGGCAAAGGTCCTGGTTACTTTTCAGGAAGAGGCCGAGTCAGGCAGGCAATGGTCCGGTAACTTTATGCAGATTTTGGTTTAAGCAAAGGCAGACTCAGGCAGGCAAAGGTCCGGTAACTTTAGGCAGATTTGGGGTTAAGCAGAGGCAGAGTCTGGCAGGCAAAGGTCCAGTAACAAGGTAGTACTCACAATACAGCAGATAAAGTAGCCAGTAATGGAACTAGTCCCACAAACAGGCCCGAATATCAAAAACGCCAGGTGGATATAGGCTGGCTGACTTCATCAGTAAGGGATGGCCATGAATGTGCGTCACGTTGCTAAGCAACGGGACGCTAGGGCAAAGAATCCAGGAAGCCGTAGCAGAGTGGCTCATCGAGCCATGACAATGCCCCCCCTCAAGGACCCCTCCTGGGGCCAAGACGAGTTCTTACTTGACCTCACTGCTGCCTTTGGCACTGTTGACCATCCCCTTCTCTTACGGACTCTCAGCTCTCTTGGGCTCTGTGACACTGCCCTCTCCTGGATTCACTCGTATCTCTCCAACAGATCCTTCTCCATTTCTTTTGCTGGTGACTCTTCCTCTCCATTGCCTCTGTCTGTTGGAGTACCTCAAGGCTCTGTCCTGGGTCCCCTACTCTTCTCTATTTACACTTCTTCACTAGGTAAACTTATCAACAGCTATGACTTCAACTATCACCTCTATGCTGATGATACCGAGATCTACCTTTCCACCCCTACACTCTCTCCTTCTGTCAATTCTTACATCAGCGACTGCATCTGGCATTTCTTCCTGTATGGCCTCTCACCACCTAAAAATAAACATGTCCAAGACCGAACTACTTCTAATCCCCCCCCCCTCTATCTCTACTACAGTTTCTAATTTTTCCATCACTATCTCCCCATCACCCCAAGTCCGCTGCCTCGGAGTCACACTTGACTCAAATCTGTCCTTCATTCCCCACATCCAATTGCTCTCTTAATCCTTCCGCAACCACCTATGCAATATCTCCAAAATTTGTCTGTTTATGAGTAATGGAACTACTAAACTGCTAATCCATTCCCTGGTAATTTCCAGACTTGATTACTGTAATAACTTGTTAACTCTCTCCTGCCTCTCTCCCCTTCAATCCATCCTAAATGCATCTGCCAGGCTAATCCACCTCTCTCGACGCTCCGTTTCTGCTGCACCTCTCTGTGAATCCCTTCACTGGCTCCCCATTCACAGCAGAATTAAATTCAAAATTCTCACCCTGACCTACAAAGCCCTTGCCAATGCTGCCCCATCCTACCAGTCCTTACTCATCAACAAATATACTCCAGCTCGCCCTCTAAGATCCAACAATGACCTGCTCTTTGCGTCCTCTACCATCACCTCCTCTCATGCTAGACTACAGGACTTCTCTCGTGCAGCACCAACCCTCTGGAATGCACTTCCTCGAGCTGTCAGACTCTCCCCTAACCACTACTTCTTTAAACGTTCCCTAAAGACCTTTTTGCTCAGGGAAGCCTATCACCCGACTCATTAACAAATTAACTTCACTAACCTAACAGCTTCCCTCATCTATCTCCTCACTAATATCATTCTCACCTTTGCAGTCCCCACCTCTTGTTTCCTATCCTCCTACCCAGCTAGATTGTTCCCACGGGAATAGGGCCCTCAATTCCCCCTTTATTTGTCTGTAAAATGTTGTCTTTTATTGTATTGTTTCTCCGTTTTTTTTATCCTTGTACCCATGGGCAGCGCTGCAGAATCTGTTGGCGCTTTATAAATAATAATAAAAAAAAATAATAATAATAATAATAACAAAATAATAATAATAATAATTGTCAGGGGATGGAGTATAGTATCAGGTACTTGTTGTACGGAAGTAGTGGGTAGAAACTGCCTTGATAGAGTGTCTGCTTTGATATTCTTAGTTCCAAGAATATAGGATAGGACATAATTAAATCGGGAGAAATATAAAGACCATCTAGCCTGTCTAGAATTAAGATGTTTTGCAGTTTGGAGATATAAAAGATTCTTGTGATCAGTCAGAATGGTAAAAGGTAGATCTGTACCTTCAAGTCAATGTCTCCATTCATCCAAAGCCATTTTGATGGTCAGAAGTTGTTTGTTTCCAACATCGTAATTTAATTCTGCAGGACTGAATCTTTTGGAGAAAAAACCCACAGGGTGGATTCTTACAGAGGCAGGATTGCATTGAGATAGCACTGCTCCTGCCGCTACAGAGGAAGCATCTACTTCTAAAATGAATTGAAGATTTGGTTCTGGATGACATAGTATAGGTGCGGAAGAAAAGGTTACCTTGAGGGTTTCAAAGGCCTCCAAAGCCAGATCAGGCCAAACGTTAAAATGTTGTCCTCTTTTAGTTAATGCAGTGAGAGGAGCTAAGACAGTAGCGAAGCCTTTAATACATTTTTATAATAATTAGCAAAGCCAAGGAACCTCTGCAAGGCTTTAAGGGAAGTAGGTCTGGGCCAGTCCAGAATTGTGGACAATTTGCCGGGATCCATTTCAAATCCAGTGTGGGATATAATATATCAAAGGAAGGGAATGGACTCTTGATGGAAGGAACATTTTTCCAACTTAGCGAAAAGACGATTTTCTCTGAGTCTTTGAAGAACCGATTTGACATGAAGGAGATGATCTTGTATGTTCTTAGAAAAATTAAGTATATCATCGAGATAGATAATCACGAACTGCTTTAATTAATCTCTGAAGACTTCATTAATTAAATGTTGAAAGACGGCTGGGGCATTACAAAGCCCGAAAGGCATAACCCGATATTCGTAGTGCCCAAATCTGGTATTAAATGCGGTTTTCCATTCATCCCCTTTTGCAAACTCTTATAAGGTTATAAGCACCTCGATTATAAAGCTTAGTGAAAATTGTGGCTCCTTGAAGATAGTCGAAAAGTTCAGGAATGAGTGGTAGAGGATAACTGTTTGTTTGTTTGTTTTTTAAATATTTTTTTTATTGAGGCATTGAATATAAACAACACAATAAAGAATATATCCAGGCACAGAACAGTAGCAAAAAACAAAGAAACTTATACAGTTCACATATGAAGAATAGACAAGAATTAAAACATTGGTGTACTAATGTAGCATTTGTTATCACAATATCCAATCCATAGTAGTGCCATACTTATATGGAAGTTGGAATCAGTGATATGAAATAAATAGCTAGGTCAAAAACAGAAGAATAAGAGTTGACAAAAGTTATAGTACCATCTTTGTGATCTTGAGTATAAAATGTAAAACTGTATGTATAAAACATGTGTGACTGGAACATATAGGGATGAAGCCTCGATTTTTAAAACTGAGAACTAGTGGTCCCTACCCCACGATAAAAGGTATTCTAGAAGCTAAAAAAAGTGAGAGGTAGGGAGTTGGCTGTTGTTAGGTCTCCCGTACGCCTGAGTATATGGGGGGGGGGAAATCAGCAGGCAAAAGCCGCTCATAATAGAGGGGAGATGGGAGGGCAGAGCCAGTTAAAACGTTATGAAGGTGCAGACTACAGGGCTATTTAACTTTATGATGTAGAGAACTCCAAGATGGAGGATGAATATACTCATGACAGATATATTATAGAGAAGTAGTTTGCATACTATAAAATATGTGTGACTCCAAGTTACTAAATAAGGTATAGAAGAGGGTGGTTTCACTTGGGGCTGAGGCAGGTACAATTTGAGACCCTGATGTATGGTCATAAATCAAATATCAATATATCACAAAAGTATAAATTTAACTAGGCAAATACAGTTATGTACGTCGATAGATTCACGCAAAACTAGTATATAGAGAGATGTCCAGCAAAGGCTGGATGACAGGCAGCACCCCAAAAACCAGAACTAAACTGTAACTCTCCATGCAAATAGTCATAGTGTATAATTGGCGCCAATTAGAAAGTATTATTGCCCCGGCTGCAGGCAATAGTATTAGTTATACCCGGCACCATGAGTACATAATGTTTGTATAATGGAGGAAGGTACCTATGGGTCAGGAGGGTTTATAGAAGGTGTGAATCTGGGAGGGCTGTAGGAACCAAAGAGGACAACTGTTTTTGATAGTTATTTGATTTAGGGTTTGATAATCAATACATGGTGGAAGACCCCCAAATGCCTTCTCTACAAAGAAAAAAACAGCTCCAACAGGTGAGGAGGAGGGAGGAATGAACCCTCTAGCTAGATTATCCTTAATATATATATTATATATTATATATGTATTATATCCATAGCGATAGTTTCTTGACAGGACAGAGGGTAAGTCCTACCTCTAGGAAGAGGATCTCCAGGCAGAAGATCTATAGGACAGTCAAATGCCAATGGGGAGGTAAGCACTCAGCCTCCTTTTTAGAGAATACATCCAAAAAGGAAAGATATTAGGTAGGTAGATTATCCGAAAAATCTTTCATAGCAATAGTGGATAGTGTAGTTCCAGGCACATTTAGAAGGCAAGAGTCAGACTGGTGAGGGGTAGTGAATATAGTCCAGCGCTAAATTAGCACGGGTAGAGCGTTTAGTTAAATTCTATAATTGGATTATGTTTTATTTTAGAAAATAAATGATTGTATAATGTGTGTGCTGCGATCTTATATTTGTATGTTTGATACAGGTAGTCCTAAGTAATTTATCAACATTCAGCGTAAAAAAGGTATTAGAACAGATATACATAAGCTGATATATATAAGCTTCAAAGCTTCTAATCTATATATAAACTTATAAAACACTTGTGATTAAACAAAAATTTAATAACTTGCTAAAATCATACAGAAGATAAAAAAGGGACGTCTCCCTTATAACATAGATTGCATCAGAAAAGACAATTAGATAACTGTAGTTAATGTAACCGCAATATATAATAAGGTACCTGTTAGATGGTGTAAAAATAATGTCCAAAATATTGGAATCAATAAACTAAAAGTTCCAAGTGAGATGACCTACCCGCTGTTATGGCGGGACTGTGTTACCGGTCCGTTAGTGGGAAGCTGGTATTTGAAAATTTGTCATGTGACTTTTCCTACATCACACGTGATCGTAGCAACATCGATTTTGTTATAATATGACAAGTGATCCTTGATACTCTATTAAGCGCTTTGTATGTTGCAATTTTGTAACTTAATCTGTATGTATGTAAGAAGATGTATTCCCCTATTCCGTGTGTGATCAGGGAGTCTTGGGGGAGGTTGCAACTTACGCTGGTATCTTGGCACACCTGATGTCTCTATTGGTGTGGTCTTTGCGGTCACGTTCAGTGACTTGAATATTAGACTGTGCGGTCACGTTTAGTGACTAGAATGCAATCCTCGCAGTGTGGACTTTGCGGTCATGTATAGTGACTGTGATGAGATCTTTGCGGTCACGGAGGTGACTAACGATGGAGTCTTTGCGGTCACAAGTAGTGACTTGGAGTGAGATCTTTTCCGGTCACTAGTGGTGATATGCAATAAGGTCTTTGCGGTGACAGATAGTGACTTACATATGTTTAACTTGCAGTTATATCTTTGCGGTCACAGATAGTGACTTAGGGATGGTCTATGCGGTCACAGACAGTGACTTAGGAATGGTCTTTGCGGTCACAGGTAGTGACTTAGAAGAGGTATTTGCGGTCACTAGTAGTGACTAACAGTATGATCTGTGTGGTTGGAAATCAGATGAAGTAAAACTTGGCAGTCGTTCTGTGCAACTTCATAAAGCTGATTGGAAACAGATGGAGGTTGTAGCAACATCCAGCTGCAATATTGCAGAATGTAATCAGCGAAGAAAGTCTTGTAGTAGTTGTCTTTCCTTTCTTAGCAGTTATAGTTGCAATCAATAATTTAGACAAATAGAAACATAAAGTGCAGAGTGACAACAGTGTCAAGGTCGACGCGTTTCGCCCTTAGGCTTTATCAAGACATGTTTTTCTGTGTCACCTGAAGCTATATATAGGGCCTGACTGCTTTTGATTGGCTGTTCTATGTGTTTTAATTAAAGGTGGAAGGTATAGATATATGGAAATTGGATATAAAGGTGGAATTCTATAGTTTTGTGTGTGTGTCTACAATAAACTCAATAGAGCATATTAACTTTCATTTATTTTGATTTTCATTTTTGTTCTCTCTTTGAACCTTGTATTGTTATAAATGGAGGAGAGTTAATTAATCCTAAAATGGTTCTTATATTTTGTAAAAAATGCAATAAACAAACATTATTTGAAATTATAGGAGATCTGAATATATATACAGTATAGAGTGTATGTATTTGTTTTTATTTAAATATGCTTATAATTGCATGAATATTAAGCGTGTGTTGATTTTCAGATTGTATAAGGAAAATAAATAAAGGTTAAATTAGTAAAGAGGTTATAACTTAATGAGTGATTTTCTGGCTTGCATTCAGTGTTTACTCTGTGATTGAACTCACGACCTGTAGATAAATGGACAGTGGGTATTACCCACTAGACCACATCTACCCCAACATAGTATGTTGTAGAATATATGTATTAGTGAAAGTATATATATATATATATATATATATGATATAATTTTAACTATTTTAGTGAAAATATAAGGTTGGACCATAGAGAAAGGAGTAATGATAATCATAAAAGACTAAAATCTATATAAAATGTGTATTTTGTAGTAATGAAGGGGTGATTAGTAATATCTACCTGAATAAACAAGGGAGTGTGATAAGGATCGAACTCGTGACCCTTAGGATGAGAGAGGGAGATGTTATCCATTGGGCTATATGTATCTCACTTTTGTGTGTTAGCAATAAAATGGTGATATTTACATGTATTAGTATAGTGTGAAATTGTTATAAGAAAGGGGAGACATCTAGCTCTGAATTTAGGCCTGTTGGAAATAATGTGTCCATATTGTAAATCATTTTTGCTTCTAATTTTAATAATTGATTTTCTAGGTTTCCCCCTCTCCTCGTGTGTGTCAAGAGTACCTCTATCAATGCATGATAGGTGTTCCCTAATTCTATCACGGAGGGTTCTAGTCGTTTCACCTATATAATACTTTTTACATGAACATTCAATTATATATATAATTCCTTTATCTTGACATCTGATTGTTTCCTCAATTCTATATTTAAAGTTATTCGCTTCTATTTCTTTTAGTTTACTACTGTATTTGCAGGATCGGCATCCAAAGCACGGGAAAAAGCCTTTTATATTCTTTCCTTCTAAGTTTACATCAGACTGGTGAGGGGACACATCAGACATGGTAGTAGAAGTAATATAAGGTTTGGAAATACTGTGTAAACAGTGACTGAAACAAGTAGCTCCCCAGGAAAAAAGTTCGCCCTGGGACCAGGAGAATACTGGATTGTGGATCTCTAACCAGGGGAGACGCAGAATTAAAGGAAACTGTGGCAAGGTAATGATGTCAAAACAAATAATTTCAGAGTGAAGTACTCCCACAGACATGAGCAGAGGAATGGTGGCAAACTGAATAACTCTAGAGCCCAAGGGTTGACCACCGACAGTGGAGACTCTAACAACTTGATCCTTAGAGCGGAGAGGAATTTGAAGAGCAGAAGCAAAAGAGGAATCAATGAATACACCTGCAGAACCTGTCAATAAGGGCTTGTGTATGAAACTTGTGTTGATTGAAAAGAAGACTTATAGGAACAAAAATTTTGTGATTGAGGGTGGAGAAGATGTTGTGACTTAACTCTGCCCCTCGATCAAGAGTTAAGCCCTGGCTTTTACTGGTCTGGTATTACAGTCTTTAAGCAAATGACCCTTTAAGCCACAATACAAGCAAAGACCCAAGGTGGGTCTTCTCAAGCGTTCAGTTTCAGTTAGTTTTATAGCTCCCACCTCCATAAGTTCCACAGAATCAGAGGGAGAAGAATTCGGAGGGACAGGATAAGAAATTCGGGGAGCTAGACAAAAGGATGGTCTAGCCAAAGGCCTCCGGCTACGATCCTTTTCCAGTTGACGTTAAAAAAAACGGGCATCAAGCCTGATGCATAAGTTGATAAAATCTTCTGAAGAGACAAGTAAATCTTGGAAGACTAGTTTGTCTTTCATCCGTTCAGACAAACCCTTACGAAAGGCTGCTCGTAAGGCTCCTTGATTCCAAGTAGTTTCAGCAGCTAAAGTACGGAATTCTATAGCATATTGGGCAACCAAAAGATTACCTTGATGCAGATCTAATAAGCCAGCCTCTGCGGTGGCTGATCTTCCTGGTTTATCAAACATGGAAGAAAATGTATATATAAAATAGTCCACATCACTGAGGATCATTCTTTTCAAGCAGGGGTGATACTCATGCCAAAGCCTTCCCTTTCATTAGGGAGATGAGAAAGGTAGTTTTAGAGGATGAGGTAGAAAACATCTGAGGATTGTTTCTGATGTGAAGGCAGCACTGATTTAAAAAACCACAGCAATCTTCAGGATTTCCATCATATTTATCTGGAAGAGGTATTCTGGGAATAGAATGTTCCAGTGGTTGTATGGCAAGGCCTGGCTGCACAGGCACTGCTATAGTTTGAAGAAGTGCAGCTATCTGATCCAATTTTGAGTCCAATGACTGCAAATGTGCAGGATGGGAACTAAGTAACTGTCCCTGGTGGGTCACGGCTCTGGCTAACTCAGCGGGGTCCATAATTATGGCCTGTTTGTAATGTTAGGGATATTGGTATCAATCTGGAATCAACCCAAAGGCTAGTATGAATTAAAACACACACACTAGTACACTGAGTAAGATCCAGGACGTGACACACAACTGCGACAGATGACAAGGAACCACAGGAGGACAAAATAAAGTTACTCACTCTAGTGGTCTGGCAGAAAAGAGACTGAGTCAGGCAGGCAAAGGTCCTGGTTACTTTTCAGGAAGAAGCAGAGTCAGGCAGGCAGTGGTCCGGTAACTTTACGCAGATGAGGGGTTAAGCAGAGGCAGAGTCAGGCAGGCAAAGATCCGGTAACTTTAGGCAGATTTGGTGTTAAGCAGAGGTAGAGTCAGGCAGGCAAAGGTTCGGTAACTTTAGGCAGATTTGGGGTTAAGCAGAGGAAGAGTCAGGCAGGCAAAGGTCCGGTAAATTTAGGCAGATTTGGGGTTAAGCAGAGTTAGGCAGGCAAAGGTCCGGTAACTTTAGGCAGATTTGGGGTTAAGCAGAGGCAGAGTCAGGCAGGCAGGCAGGCAGGCAGGTAGGCAAAGGTCCGGTAACAAGGTAGTACTCACAATATAACAGATAAAGTAGCCAGCAACAGAACTAGTCCAACAAACAGGCCCCGAATCTCAAAAATGTTGGGTGGATATAGGCTGGCTGACGTCATCAGCGAGGGACGGTCATGAATGTGCGTCATGTAACTAAGCGATGATAAGCTACGGCAAAGAATCCAGTAAGCCGTAGAGGAGTGGCTCATAGAGCCGTGACAATTGTTATTGATAACTGTATTGGAATTCAGAACATTTGTTTTTTATATTTTTAAGGCTGTCGGCAGACTATAACACTAAAAGTGATCTCTTCATCAAATCTGTAGAAAAATTTAACATCACTTTATAAGGAGCCTCTCAAAGTTATCTTTTGCAAACAGCCACTAACCCAGTAGATAAGATATTTTAATGGAAGAGTTGAGTCTTAGCAGATGAATCTGACCCAGTGTTGGGTGACTCAAGTGTACAGTTTATCAACTGGATTCATCTCTCAGATGTGTGCACACTATATGGGACTTTTCCTGAGTTTTCTCCATTTTCTCTGATTTTATAAGTAGCCTCTATGATTAAGCTAGACAAAGTAAAGGTGGTGGTGATTTTGCTCTATTTAATGGACACTAAAATCAAAATTAAACTTGCATGACTCAGATAGAGCACATCATTTTAAACGACGTTCCAATTCACTAACATTATCTAAATGTGCACAATCTTTTTATACACTTTCGGAGGCTCCTACTGAGCATGTTCTAGAATTCACAGTATATACGTATATGCATTTTGTGATTGGCTGATGGTAGTCACATGATGCAGTGGAAGGAAAAACTAACTTTCGGGTAGATTACGAGTTTTGTGCTAAACAGGATGCGAAACTAACGCCAAAAAGTTGCGTTATTTCACTCTCCATAGCGCTGCCATTACGAGTTACTGAAAAGCCTCCTTGTGTGTGCGATATGGGGGTGTTAAGCTCCATACCGCACAAAAGCTAAGGGCTGATTTGACGTGCTCGTGCACGCTTTCCTCCATAGACATCAATGGGGAGAGAGTGTTAGAAAAAAAAACTCTGTAACGCAACCCCATTGATGTCTATCAGCCAATAGGATTTCAGTAGCTCTCATCCTATTGGCTGTTTTGAACAGCCAATAGGATTTCAGAAGCTCTAATCCTAATGGCTGATTTGAATATTAAGAATCAAATCAGCCAAAAGGAATGCAAGGTACACCATTTTGAATCGACTACCTTGCATTCAACTTCAGTGTACGGCAGTGACCGTATGAAGAGGACGCTCAGCGCAGGATGTCTTCGGCTTCCAGGATGGCTTCGGCTTCCAGGATGGCTCTGCAATGCGCTGCCGGGATGAAGTTAGAAGACTCCCCCGGGATGGATAAAGATATCGCCGCCTGGATGATAGCTTCTCGCCACCTGGATGGAGATGCATGTCCGGACTTCAGGAACCGTGAGTAGATATTCTGGGGTTAATGTTAGGTTCTTTTTTCATTTTTTTGGGTGTTTTTTTTTTTTTAAAAGAGCTGAATGGCCTTTTAAGGGCATTGTCCATACAAATGCCCCTTTAGGGGCAATGGGTAGCTTAGTTTTTTTTAGAGTTAGTTTTTTTTTATTTTGGGGGGTTGGTTGGGTGGTGGGTTTTACTGTTTGGGGGACTTTGTATTTTTTTACAGGTAAAAGAGCTGTTTAACTTAGGGCAATGCCCTACAAAAGGCCCTTTTAACCCCTTAAGGACCACAGCACTTTTCCATTTTCTGACCGTTTGGGACCAAGGCTATTTTTAGATTTCTGCTGTGCTTGTGTTTAGATGTAAATTTCCTCTTACTTATTTACTGTACTCACACATATTATATACTGTTTTTCTCGCCATTAAATTGACTTTCTAAAGATACTATTATTTTCATCATATCTTATAATCTACTATAAAAAAATTATAAAATATGATGAAAAAATGGAAAAAACACACACTTTTTCTAACTTTGATCCCCAAAATCTGTTACACATCTACAACCACCAAAAAAAAAACACCCATGCTAAATAGTTTCTAAATTTTGTCCTGAGTTTAGAAATACCCAATGTTTACATGTTCTTTGCTTTTTTTGCAAGTTATAGGGCAATAGATACAAGTAGCACTTAGCTATTTCAAAACCACATTTTTCAAAATTAGGGATAGTTACATTGGAACACTGATATCTGTAAGGAATCCCTGAATATCCCTTGACATGTATATATATATTTTTTTTAGAAGACAACCCAAAGTATTGATCTAGGCCCATTTTGGTATATTTCATGCCACCATTTCACCGCCAAATGCAATCAAATAAAAAAAATCATTTACTTTTTCACAAATTTTGTCACAAACTTTAGGTTTCTCACTGAAATTATTTACAAACAGCTTGTGCAATAATGGCACAAATGGTTGTAAATGCTTCTCTGGGATCCCCTTTGTTCAGAAATAGCAGATTTATATGGCTTTGGGGTTGCTTTTTGGTAATTAGAAGGCTGCTAAATGCCGCGGCGCACCACACGTGTATTATGCCCAGCAGTGAAGTGGTTAATTAGGGAGCTTGTAGGTTTAACTTTAGCTTTAGTGTCGTGTAGTGTAGTAGACAACCCCAAGTATTGATCTAGGCCCATTTTTCGCAATTTTAGGTTTCTCACTAAAATTATTTACAAACAGCTTGTGCAATTATGGCACAAATTGTTGTAAATGCTTTTCTGGGATCCCCTTTGTTCAGAAATAGCAGACTTGTATGGCTTTGGCGTTGCTTTTTGGTAATTAGAAGGCGGCTAAATGCCGCTGCGCACCACAGGTGTATTATGCCAAGCAGTGAAGGGGTTAATTCGGGAGCATGTAGGGTTAATTTTAGCTGTAGTGTAGTAGACAACCCAAAGTATTGATCTAGGCCCATTTTGGTATATTTCATTCCACCATTTCGACCGCCAAATGCGATCAAATAAAAAAAAAGTTACATTTTTTTAACAAACTTTAGGTTTCTTACTGAAATTATTTACAAACAGCTTATGCAATTATGGCACAAATGGTTGTAAATGCTTCTCTGGGATCCCCTTTGTTCAGAAATAGCAGACATATATGGCTTTGGCGTTGCTTTTTGTCAATTAGAAGGCCGCTAAATGCCGCTGCATGCCGCTGCGCACCACACTTGTATTATGCCCAGCAGTGAAGGGGCTAATAAGGTAGCTTGAAGGGAGCTTGTAGGGTTAATTTTAGCTTTAGTGTAAAGATCAGCCTCCCACCTGACACATCCCACCCCCTGATCCCTCTCAAACAGCTCTCTTCCCTCCCCCACCCCACAATTGTCCCCGCCATCTTAAGTACTGGCAGAAAGTCTGCCAGTACTAAAATAAAAGTTTTTTTTGTTTTTTTTTAAGTTTTTTAAAAATATCTATTCAGCTGTGATGGACCCACCCTTAGCCCCCAACCTCCCTGATCCCCCCCAAACAGCTCTCTAACCCTCCCCCCGCTACCTATTTGCCGCCATCTTGGGTACTGGCAGCTGTCTGCCAATACCCAATTCCCCCCCCCCTCAAAAAAAAACATGTTTATTTTTTTTATAGATTATCGATTTTTTCTGTAGTGTAGCTGCCCCCCTCAATACCCCCTCCCCCTCCCAAATCCTTTTATATTTATTTTTTCCCCCTGCCTCTCACTCTTCGCAATTCAAGCAACATTGGTAGCAGTGGTTGCTGCATACGCGCTCCCCCGCAGGCCCCTCCGCACGCTTCTGGCACCCGGCGCGCACATTGCACATACAGGGACCGGATGCCGGGTAGCGATGGGCCGTCCACCCGCCTCCCTGCTATGCTCCCACCCACCAATGATCGGCACCATCGCTACCGTTGAAGAGTGGGCCACAGAGTGGCTCTCTCTGCATTGGATGCTTGAAAAAGGGTATTGGAGGATGCCTCAATATCGAGGCATCACTGCAATACCCTGAGAGCTGCTGGAAGCGATCACAATCGCTTCCAGCGCTCAATTAGACCAAGGACGTACCAGGTACGTCCATTGTCCCTAACTAACAGTTTTTGCAGGACGTACCTGGTACGTCCTTGGTCGTTAAGGGGTTAAGGGCTATTGGTAGTTTATTTGTAGGCTAGGTAGTGTTTTTATTTTGGGGGGCTTTTTTAATTTTATAGGAGTATTAGATTAGGTGTCATTGTTTTTCATTTATTATTTTTTGTAAGCTTAGTGTTTATTATTTTTTGTAATTTTAGATTTTTTTTATTTTTTTTCATAGTGTTAGGTTTTTTTTAATTTGTAATTTAGGTTTTTATTTGGTAGTATTTTTTATTTTATTAAAATAGTAAAATTATGTTAATTTATAGCTTAATGTTAGGTTTATTTTTATTTATTTTAAGATAGTTATATTGTAATTTAAAGTTAGGGGGTGTGAGGTTTTTAATTTAGTGTTTTGCGATGTGGGGGACTGGTGGTTTAGGGTTTAATAGGTTTATTTAGGGGCAGCAATGTGGGAGGCCAGTGGTTTAGGGGTTAATAGGTTTATTTAGTGGCGGCGATGTGGGAGGCCGGAGGTTTAGGGATTAATAACTTTATTATAGTGGCGGCGATGTGTGAGGCCGGACTTTAGGGGTTAGTAACTTTATTATAGTGGTGGCGATATGGGAGGCCGGAGGTTTAGGAGTTAATAACTTTATTATAGTGGCAGTGATGTCGAGGAGTGGCAGATTAGGGGTTAATAGCTTTATTATAGTGTTGGCGATGTTGGGGGGTGGCGGATTAGGGGTTATTAGGTTTATTTAATAGCCGGGATGTGGGTGGGTGGCAGATTAGGGGTTAATAAGTTTTATATAGTGTTTGTGATGCGAGAGGGCGGCGGTTTAGGGGTTAATAGGTAGTTTATGGGTGTTAGTGTACTTTGTAACACTTTAGTTATGAGTTTTGTGAAACATTTTTGTTACACAAAATCCATAACTACTGGTCTCAGATGGCGGTATGGATCGTGTCGGAATAGGCTGTAACGCAAGCTTTTTAGCTGGACCGCACAACCTGTAATACCGGTGCTATAGAAATCCCACGCAAAAACGTAATTTTTTTTTTGAGTGCGGAATGGACGTTGCGTTACAGGCTAAAATGCTTGCGGTATAGCAATACCGACACGACTCGTAATATGCTTTACTGGACATTACGCTGGAATTGACATTTTTTCAGCGTTAAAAGCCGTAAAGCAAAACTCGTAATCTAGGTGTTTAACATTTGTCAGAAATCTTCTTCTCATTTGAATCCAAAATTAATGCTTTTGCATTATGTTTTGTATTATGGATTCACTGATTATGCTATTCTACTGTGTTAGTGGTCCTTTATCCAAAATGCTCTTAGTTCCCTTATCAGATGAGACTGGTTCCACCGGACAAACATTTGGTTCTGTCTCTACATCCAGAGTTCCAGACCTGTTAGTACAAGGTCTGCTGTTTCATCCGGCTATACAACACCTACATTGTATTTAGAACTTACTTTCTGCACACATTCAGTCACATGAGATGTCTTTAGACTCTGTTCCTGTAGGTAATTTTATATAGTGTCATGAAGGTTATTTCATTTTAGCACTCTGAAATTAAAAGCCTTGGCCTTAACATCCATTAATGGACTTAGGAGGGCCTCAAAGCCTTTTGTATAGCATTTGACAATAGAGATTTATTATACAAAGGCCTGCATTTTAAATACCTATAAAATATAACCATATTTCATCTATTTTACTAAAATATGTTAGTTGAACCTTGGTAGCTCCTTTAGTCATCTAATATTAATGTTCCTGTAACAAATGCCCTCTTTATTAATTTGCTTGATGCTAACTTTAAAAATATGCAATATAATTGAACAGAAAATCATTTATACCAAGAGTAGGGTTGCCACCTGTCCCTTAAAATACAGAACACTTATAAGTTACACATGCTGCAGGGTGGGATATGAATAGCGCTGTCCAGAAACACAATACATGTTCCTCCCTGCACACCCTGCAGCATGTGTAACTCATAAGTATCCAGGAAAACATGGCTGAGGTGGCAACCCTAACCAAGAGATCACATGATGCTGTGTGTGAGCCCCGCCCTGTGCCCTGAGAGTGCAAGGGAGAGAACCTGAGGTAACAAAAGAAAGCCATGAAGCTGTCCTGTCACAAACACAGACTGTAAAGTGACAAATGAATGACAACTATGTGTGTACCAGCGTCTCCCAGTTCTAAAAGACCATAATTTGTTGTTATATGAACATTTTCCTGTCACAATAAATACTAATCTCATGCAGCAGCTGCTCCTTATAAAGTAAGTATTTGCTAACAAACAGTCCTGTCTGGAAGCCTTGTATTTCTTAAAAAAATATACAAACCTTTTTTAATACATAACATGTGTGATATCCAGCTACCAGTAACTTATGGGCTGCACTGGTTCTTTGAGAGTTGAAAGGAAACAACATAGACAATAAACCAGGATCCATATAAATATAGTACAGCATTACTATTTTACTAGAATTTGAAATAACTGGAGGCGCAGCAAAAAGTAAAAGGTAAAAATTCACTTTTATTTTCTCTTCAAAACAAGGTCACAGCATACAAATGTAGCCCATAGCATTCTTGTAAGCAACTTACGCCGTTTTACTACAATGTCATACTCATAGCTTGCTCAATACACCCTCTAAGCTGTGGGCTTCTTAAGAAGGGGTTAATATCATCCTTTTAAAGAAGCCCACAGCTTAGAGGGTGTATTGAGCAAGCTATGAGTACGGCATTGTAGCCGAAACGCGTAAGTTGCTTACGAGAATGCTATGGGCTACATTTGTATGCTGTGACCTTGTTTTAAAGAGAAAATAAAAGTGAAGTTTTACCTTTTACTTTTTGCTGCGCCTCCAGTTATATCAAATTCTATGATGGCCGCATTGGGAGAGAGGCAGCAATACTAGTCCCAGACGTATGGATCCTACAGTCCAGCTATCTGCATTCAGACTCAGGAACAGTTAAACAGGCCGAAGAGGCTGCATCTTGTTCCCCTACTCACCGACTGGAGAAAGTAACGGAGTATATCGTCATCCCCAGAAGCCGGCTGCCTAATGGTGACGTCATCACCCGGTGCAAAGTTTGGCCTTCCTTGAGGGATGTAGCGGTAAATCCGTGTTGCTGTGTGGACCAGCTTGGGTAGCGAGGTTAGCTCCAAGCGCACGACAGTGGAAGAGGACCCTAGGGAGGATGTAACCTGGGAGAAAAGGAATTCACTAGGTGTCCAAGCAGAATAAGCATCATAAGGCCGTGAAGAGGGGGTAAGCAGCTGACATTGACACTGTGATTATACATATGTATATGATACTGGAATTTTGTTACATTTATAACATCAAAAGAGTGTTACAAGCAGCAAATTACTGGCAGTGTAAAGGGCTGTTTAAAGAACACTTTGGGAACATTGGGAACATTTACTGAATATATTGGGAGTCTGATTGATATAGGAGCACCCAGAGTCTAACCGTGAGGGGAAAGTTTAATTACTATTTTACTGACTGATGACCCATAGTAACTTGGGTGATTATTAATTGATCAAGTATACCATACTGAAATATTCAGCAGGGTGATGTTATGTACTTTTACTGTTTGTAAATAAAGTTATCCAAAGCAATGACTGATTAGACAATACTTGTATATTGCTAAGTAGTTCTAAAGTTCTAAAGTAGTTCTGCCTTTTTATGATTAAACTGAGCTTTTACTTCAGAAAAACATCCAAAATCATTCTACCAGAAATTGCACAAATCATTGCTGCCTCCAGAGAATTCCACTGCCCACAAAAGTACCCATGCAGTATTCCTGAATCTTTTTTCACTGATTTAAGAATGTTTCAACAGAGACAGATGTTCTTTCACACTGAAAAATAGTTAGTTATGTGAATATTTAAAATAACACTCAAGCAAGAAATGCTTGCTCTTAAAAGTTTGCATTCCAGTTTAAAACCTTTGTGTTTTTTTTCTGTCAGACTTGTAAGGAAATAGAGATACCTGGTAAGCGTAAATGATACAGATTGTATCTGGAGAGCCTGCCACTGTGGTTACAGATTCTAAGGGAGAGCATTCATTTTTCAATATTTCCACTCAGTATACATTGCCTAATTATTTTCTGTGGGAGTCAGCTCTCGTCTCTATGGGACTTCCGAGTTCTTCCTCTTCTCTTAGAGAATTCAGTGATTTCATCCTCTTGGAAGTCTCCACTATAATTTCTCTTAAAGGGACAGTCAAGTCCAAAATAAACTTTCATGATTCAGATAGAAAATGTAATTTTAAACAATTTTCCAATTTACTTTTATCACCAATTTTGCTTTGTTCTCTTGGTATTCTTAGTTGAAAGCCAAACCTAGGAGGTTCATATGCTAATTTATAAGCCCTTGAAGGCCGACCTCTTCTCTCAGGGCATTTTGACAGTTTTTCACCACTAGAGGGTGTTCATGTGTGTCATATAGATAACACTGTGCTCACACACGTGGAGTTCCAGGGAGCCAGCTCTGATTGGTTAAAATGGATGTCTGTCAAAAGAACTGAAATAAGGGGACAGTTTACAGAGGCTTAAGATACAAGGTAATCACAGAGGTACAAAGTGTATTTATATAACTGAGTTGGTTATGCAAAACTAAGGAATGGCCAATAAAGGGATTATATATCTTTTTAAACATTAAAAATTCTGGTGTAGACTGTCCCTTTAAAGCTGGAGAATTGCTGACCATCAGGCCCTAAGGCAGTACTTGTTATACTATATTTTGAGAGAAATAAGTTTATAGTTAATAAATTTTACTAGTAAAAACTATGGTATTAGATGAGGTTAAATGATTTTGTTTCTAAAATTAGATTGAATGCTTTTCAGCCACTTGTTTGAAATGTTTGTGTTCTCATTTTATCCACATGGTGGCAGCATATGCATATAAACATTTTTGTAACGTTTGTCTGGAGGGGTGAAAGGATGCTGTAAAAGTCATTTCTTGCAGAGGAAAGGAAAAATCCATTACTTTTTATCCATTCTATGTTGATTTATCTTTCTGTTTACTTTCTAAATTAATCTTGTGCTAAAAAATGTGAGACCTATGGATAAAATAAATAAGCAGGTCACAACATTATTACAAGCAGGGCTTTGAAACAATAATAAGCATACATAGCTGAAGTTTATTCTTTGCATTGCTTGCATTTCATTGTATATTTCAGTAATGCAGGAAGTTTTCACAAATAAGCATTGCTTGATTTTGCAGCACACTTATTTTGAATGTAGGAGCAATACAACCAATCAGAGGAAGTATCACTCCGGCCTTCAGATTTAAGGGAGTTCGGTGTTTCCAATTGCTTGTTTCCAATGGGGGAAGAGACGGATGGCATAATAGCTACTGCCTACATGCAGATTTTGTTTAAACTAACTGCATTTACTTAATTGCAAAGAACTGTCAGTTATATATTAAGTATATTTCCAGTTTTCCAAAATTATCTCACTATAATATATGTTCATTATTTATAACCCTGAAATGTAAAGAAATACAACACATATTGTCATGATTCCACCTTAAATCCCTTTGTCCACCTTTACTATTCACCTATAAAAGGATACCAGACACACCTGTCTAATGCTTGATTATTGAAGTTGTGTTTCTGAAGAACTTCCTGTTCCTCCGGTTCTACTCTCTCAAGCCTTTATCTAATTTCTGAGAATCATCTACATTGGATCAAGTTTTCACTTTCAAAGAGTATCTCTACTGATTATATCTTACAAAACTTACTTCTCCAAGGTATTTATCCCTTGCCGTAATCTATAGCCTGAATCTGTGACGTCATCTCACACGCTGTATCACAGGATCGTACAGCTCTCACATCTTACAGCCTCCTCCTCTCTGACCTGTTCAGTGAACGCTGCCTAATCATTAACGCTGCTTCCCAGCTGTGTCTTCGATACATTTCAGTCTCCGATAAGGTACAAACATCCTCAAGCTCATAAACTGTTTTTGCCTCAAGTAAGATTATCTTATAACTTACAAACTATATTTTTGTCAATTCAAGTTTACATATTATTATTATCGGATATATATATTTTTTTTCTATCTTTTTGCTCACCATTTTTGTCTCCTATTTTTCTCTTGTGCGCACAGAGTGTATTATTTTTTGTCATTTATACAGCCTGTCTCTAGTAAGACAAACCTTATTTCTGAGTGAGTTTACTTTAAGAATCTTATTTCTCAGATTTTCCACTCTGTATTATTTTTTATTTACACAAATCACTTATCAATTACTAATATTAAGTTGCTTTATTCCATGAGTTTAACTTATTCAAAGCTATATTTGTTAAATATTGGAAAAAAGCTACAATTCTATTTTTATTTTCCTGGAGACATGACAGAATAATCAAGCCCAAAAAATATATAAAGTTATTCTTAAATATGGATCCTGCAGCAATGGCAAATGAAATAACCAGTTTAAATCAAAAGGTGGAAATATTAGCTCAGGGTTTAACAGAGTTAAAAAATGAAAATAACACTTTGAAAAGTATTTTGAATGACTTTATTACACAAAAGGCAGCTGAACACCCTGAACCAAAGATTAACCCACCAAGTGTGTTTGCTGGTGTACGCACTCGCTTCCGTGAATTTCGCAATGCATGTTTACTCATGTTCTCTATGAAACCTAAAACATATTATTCTGATAGAGTAAAAGTATGTACTGTGATCTCATATTTAAGTGGGGAACCCAGATTATGGGCTAACAAATTTTTTGAGGCTAATGATCCCATTTTAGGTTCACTGGAAGATTTCTTTAACGCAATGGCTTTATTATATGAGGACCGCAACACCCAACTCACTGCTGAAAATAATTTAAGAACACTTAAGCAGGGCAAACGGCCAGTTGAGGACTACGTCGCTGAGTTTCAACTATGGGCTACGGAGTCTCAGTGGAACTCAGTCTCTCTACGCAACCAGTTTCGTCTGGGACTATCAGAACATTTGAAAGATGAATTATCTCGTATTGAGTTCCCAGACACGCTTGAGTCTCTCATAAAGATCTCTATTTCAATGGATAGGAGATTCAGGGAACGCCGTGCTGAAAAGGTACCACCTGAACCATTTCCAAAGAAGTACCATCAACCACATGTACAACAACCTTCTTCAAGTCCTGTACCCATGGAAATTGGCACAATTAAGGGTCCTCTAACATACGAAGAAAAACAAAGAAGAAGAAGTTTAAATCTTTGTATGTATTGTGGAAACAAAGACCACACAGTGTCCACTTGTCCAACTCTAATACGCCAGAAGAGGGGTAAGATATTGATAGTTAACCCTCAAATTAATTCTAAAATATTATCACACTTAACCATTTCATTGTCTTTGCAGTGGGATCAACATCTTCTGCTGAATGAGGCCATGATCGATTCAGGGGCGTTTGGCATGTTCATGGATCAAACTTATGTTACAAAAAATAAAATACCCAGAGTGTTAAAGCAATTCCCTATTCTTGTCAAAGTTATTGATGGTTCCACTCATTTAAAAGGTCCAATAACACACCACACTATTCCACTACTCACTACTACAGGTAATGGACATACTGAATATATCACATTCGATATACTACCTAACTCTATCCATCCTATCATTTTAGGTTACCCTTGGTTGCAGCTGCATAATCCAAGTATTGATTGGGTAACCAATAATATACAATATACATCTCAGTACTGTACCAATACTTGTTATCCTACAATCTCTATAAACCACATACAACCTCAACTACCCCCTGAATACCTTGAGTTTTCAGATGTGTTTAATCTTAAAGAGGCAGAAAATCTACCACCACATAGGCCATTCGATTGTCCTATAGACACTAAACCTAATACCACCATACCTTTTGGTAAAATATATCCTATGTCTAATAAAGAATTACAATACCTTAGAGAATATCTCGATGAAAATTTAAGAAAAGGGTTTATATCCACTTCCACTTCTCCAGCAGCAGCTGGAATGTTTTTTGTGACCAATAAAGACGGTACTATCCGTCCTATTATAGATTACAGGGGTTTAAATGAAATTACAGTAAAGAATCGCTACCCCCTTCCACTCATCCCTGAACTCTTAGAAAGATTAACTGATGCTCAAATCTTTACCAAACTAGATTTGAAAGGTGCGTATAATCTCATACGCATAAGAAAAGGGGATGAGTGGAAAACAGCTTTTAAAACTTGTTATGGCTTATATCAGTACAATGTCATGCCTTTTGGCTTGACAAATGCTCCAGCAACTTTTCAGTTTTTTATAAATGAGATATTCAAGGATTTATTAGATATCTGCGTAGTGATTTATCTAGATGACATTTTAATTTATTCTAAGAACATAACTGATCACATCAAACACGTACGATGGGTTTTAATGAGGTTAAGAGAGCATCATCTATATGCTAAATTAGAAAAATGTCAATTCCATGTAAAGACAATCAAATTTCTGGGTTACATCATCTCCCCAACTGGCATAGAAATGGATCCTGACAAAATAAAGGTTGTTTTGGATTGGCCTGTCCCTACCAATTTAAAATCTCTCCAAAAGTTCCTTGGTTTTTCTAATTTTTACAGAAGATTTATTCAGGGGTATTCTTCCATAGTCCAACCCTTAACTAAATTGACAGGAAAAATTAAATTCTGTTGGACTACTGAAGCACAAGAAGCTTTCGAACATTTGAAAAAATGTTTTACTTCAGCTCCCATCTTACAGCTTCCTGATCCAGAAGCAGATTTTACCTTAGAAGTTGATGCCTCAAATGTTGGTGTTGGGGCAATTTTGTCTCAACGACGCATTGGTTCACAAGTTAACCATCCTGTTGCCTTTTATTCCCGACTCTTGACTCCAGCAGAAAGGAATTACTCTGTGGGTGACCTAGAACTTTTAGCAATAAAAGTTGCCATGGAACATTGGAGGCATATTCTTGAAGGCACATCCAAACCTTTTTTAGTACTTACAGATCACAAGAATCTACAGTACCTAAAGAAAAACAAAACTTTATATTCACGTCAGGTCCGATGGTCCCTTTTTCTAGATCGCTTTAACTATCTCATCCACTACCGTCCAGGATCAAAAAACACTCAAGCAGACTCTCTATCCAGAACTTTTCAGAATGTACCTGAAAAGGAAGAGGCACAAAATATCATACCCACTCACAGATTCTTAGCCTCCATTACCTCATTCCATTCTGATCTACTAAATGCTCAACTCAAAGATTCCACAATCCCTTCAATCTGTATTAAGGATTCTAAGACTGGTTTATATCATTATCACAAACTTCTGTATGTACCCCCAACATTAAGAAAACAATTACTTCATCATTTCCATAATCTTCCATTAGCAGGACATCCGGGTATTACTAAAACCCATGAATTGTTGAATAGAGAATATTGGTGGCCGAAAATGAAACAAGATATTTGTAGCCATATCACTGACTGCCAAGTTTGTTCCCGAACCAAACGACCTTCGCATAAACCATTCGGTTTGTTGACTCCTCTGCCAATACCTGACACTCCTTGGCATATGATTTCAATGGATTTCATTGTAGAGTTACCACCTTCGAAGAACTATACCTGTATCCTAGTAGTCGTTGATCACCTTACTCGTATGGGACATTTCATTCCACTTAAGAAGATACCCTCTGCAACAACCACTGCTACCTGTTTCATCAACCATATCGTAAAATTACATGGTCTACCACTTTCAATAATTACAGATAGGGGGACTCAGTTCACCTCCAGATTCTGGAGGGAATTGTGTCGTCTATTGAAGATCACCCCCAGATTCACAACAGCTTTTCATCCGCAATCTAACGGTTTGACAGAACGACTAAATCAAACGTTAGAGCAGTATCTTCGGTGTTATATATCTCAAGTTCAAGATGATTGGTCAGACTGGCTACCAATGGCGGAATTCGCTTATAATAATTCGATTAACACTTCTACTAAAATGACACCATTTTTTGCTTCTTATGGTTATCATCCGAGAACAATACCCACTTCTAACTTTACCTCATCTTCTCCCTATGCTGTCGAATATATTACTGAACTGAAAAACTCTATACCTTTATTGAAAAAACATCTGGAGAATGCAAAAGATAAACAAAAGTTTTATTTTGACAAGAAACATATACCACCCCCTTCATATAAACCTGGAGATCGTGTATGGTTATCCACGAAAAATATAAAACTGAAAGTTCCCTGCAAAAAATTGGCGACCCAATTTATAGGTCCCTTCAAAATTAAGAAAATCCTAAATCCTAATGCAGTCGTTCTCCATTTGCCAGCTCATCTACGGATTCATCCTTCCTTCCATGTGTCTCTCTTGAAACCTTATTCTGGTACATTAGACTCACTACCCGGGACTGATTCCTCTGATACGGATTTGTGTGCAGATCAGTCTGACTTCGAGGTGGAAAAGATCTTGGATTCCCGCAACCGTTGGAGACGAGTTGAATATCTGGTCCGTTGGTTGGGATATGGTCCTGAAGATGACTCCTGGATTCCCTTACGTGATATTCAGGCTCCAGAGCTCTTACGTGAATTTCATCTTCGCAACCCTTCCAAACCTGGGTCTCTGCTCCCAGGAGGTCCGCCTTGAGATGGGGGATCTGTCATGATTCCACCTTAAATCCCTTTGTCCACCTTTACTATTCACCTATAAAAGGATACCAGACACACCTGTCTAATGCTTGATTATTGAAGTTGTGTTTCTGAAGAACTTCCTGTTCCTCCGGTTCTACTCTCTCAAGCCTTTATCTAATTTCTGAGAATCATCTACATTGGATCAAGTTTTCACTTTCAAAGAGTATCTCTACTGATTATATCTTACAAAACTTACTTCTCCAAGGTATTTATCCCTTGCCGTAATCTATAGCCTGAATCTGTGACGTCATCTCACACGCTGTATCACAGGATCGTACAGCTCTCACATCTTACAGCCTCCTCCTCTCTGACCTGTTCAGTGAACGCTGCCTAATCATTAACGCTGCTTCCCAGCTGTGTCTTCGATACATTTCAGTCTCCGATAAGGTACAAACATCCTCAAGCTCATAAACTGTTTTTGCCTCAAGTAAGATTATCTTATAACTTACAAACTATATTTTTGTCAATTCAAGTTTACATATTATTATTATCGGATATATATATTTTTTTCTATCTTTTTGCTCACCATTTTTGTCTCCTATTTTTCTCTTGTGCGCACAGAGTGTATTATTTTTTGTCATTTATACAGCCTGTCTCTAGTAAGACAAACCTTATTTCTGAGTGAGTTTACTTTAAGAATCTTATTTCTCAGATTTTCCACTCTGTATTATTTTTTATTTACACAAATCACTTATCAATTACTAATATTAAGTTGCTTTATTCCATGAGTTTAACTTATTCAAAGCTATATTTGTTAAATATTGGAAAAAAGCTACAATTCTATTTTTATTTTCCTGGAGACATGACACATATTTATAAAACTGGGATCACGAGGCTCTGGAAATAGCCTTGTCTTCTCTGGGGGCAGCGTTTGACTGTCATATGAGGGGGTCTAGTCTTTTCAGGGACTGGGATCTTTACAACCTGTGGCAGTTCAGCTAAATGTTATACAACTGTTGGGAGCTTTGTATTCTGTTTGAAGAGTAGTTCATTTTGATGTGTTATAATAAAGCCTAAACATTGCTGTTGATTCTGATTTTCCATTTACTACTTCAATGTACTTATTCTAAACATATAATTTATTTAGTTAATTTAAATAACTGTAGGAACTCAGATTTGTTGGGGTAAGAAAACACAATTTATTTCTTATGGCACAGAGAGTCCACAACATCATTCCAATTACTAGTGGGATATTCAACTCCTGGCAAGCAGGAGGAGGCAAGGAGCACCCCAGCAAAGCTGTTAAGTGTAACTTCCCTTACCCATAATCCCCAGTAATTCTCTTTGCCTTTGTCAATGGAGGATGTGCGAAGATGGTGTCTGAAGATATTTAATCCTTTTATGGGAACTTTTCTCTGCAAGCAAGGATTAGGGGCTATGATGTGTCCATGTCAATCTCTTTAGTAAGAGTAATAGTGACTATTAGCAGTGAGAAAGCTGCAAGGTTGTCTTTGCTTTATTTCTAACATTATTGATACCCTTTCATAGAAAGCCAAAGTTGGTTACTCTGCTCCTTCTTTTTCTTCAGGTCCCTGATAGAGAGTGGAGTATATATCACACCTAAGAGACTGTTCCTGCCACTGCAACTGGATCCACAGGTAAGTGCCTTTACCTTCTAGGTATTGAAGGACAGCACTTTGGAGGTTAATTCCTCTTGTGGATGCTCATCTGGAGAAGAAGGAGCTAAAATATAGTCTCCTTAAAGAATTGTCAGTGGGGACAGTTTGGCAGGCACTGAAGTGTGTGGGACCTTAAGGGGTTAATTTCCCTTTTTTAATTTTTTTATTGAGAGACTGGCTGAAGGGCATTGGGTCAGAAGGAGATCCTTTATTTGATGTAGGATCAAGGTTTTTGTAAATGTATTTCTTATGGGGTTCGAATGCACTCGGTTTATTTGAACTCACTGTGAGACAGATATATAAGAAATGCACACCTTTTAGTGGCGCAGTTTCTTTTCTGAGGTCCGGTCACTTGACCTCCGCTTTCCGCTCATACTTACTCTGAGCTGAGTAAAAGGCAATGCGTGTATGTAGTGGAGGGCACAAATGATCTATGAATATTATCCTCAGTTTCCTCTGAAGCGTTCCTGCTCTGACAGCATTTTGTTTCTGACAGCGGACTGCATGCAACTTTTCTTTGCATCTTCCTGTACTAATCTGGTCCGGTGTGGTAAGGCTCCTCAGCTTGCTGAGGTATAGAGGAGTCAGGGATTTTTTTTTATTTTATAATGTCTATATTTTACTTCATTATAAGCTTTATTGGAAGAAGGAGCTATAACGGTTTCTTTTCTTAAAGTGTCATACCGGTTCTCTTAAAGTGACATACCGGTTATTTTATTTTTTATTTTATTTTTTTCCACTATTACTATTGGGAAATTCTCAACTATGGACACAGACAATATGCAGGTCCAGGACCCTATTTCTTTGGATAAATGTTTATAATGTTTAGAGGCCCAAATTGTTTTACCTATGCAATTTTGTTCCTCATGCTTAGCTTAGACTCTCAAATTCAAAGATAAATTACTCCCTTCTGAGTCAATTGTCTCTCAGGATAATGATTTTCAGGATATGCCTCAGCTTTCTCTTCAAAAGTCCCAAGCTTTAGTAGTTTCACATTCAGTCACCTCCGGATCATCTCAACCTCCTGGGGTGTTTATATGCCAGGAGATTTTGCTGCACAGATAACCTCTGCTGTGTCTGCGACTTTATCTGCTTTCCCTGACCTGGGTAAGCATAAGAGGAAATCTAAACATATTTCTACTAGCAAGGTTTCTGATTGTTCTAAATCTGCATTGGTCAACCTTTCTCAAGTGTCTGACGAGGTGGAAAATTCAGTAGCTTCTGAAGGTGAAATCTCAGATTCTGACACTTAGGCAGAAAAATCTTCAGAACCTGAAGAGGTTAATTTTAGATTTAAGCTTGAACACCTCCACTTACTTCTGAAGGAGGTCCTACCTACTTTGGATGACTCGGAACCTTCAGTTGCTGTCAACTACAAAAAGTCTTCTAAACTTAATAGAGTTTATGATTCTCCATCTTCTGATGATGTTTTTCCTGTTCCAGACAAGATGTCTGAAATTATAGCTCAGGAATGGGATAAGCCAGGGGTTCCTTTTTCCCCTTCCCCTGTTTTAAAAAAAAATGTTTCCTGTTGCTGACTCCATTCATGACTCATGGCTCACTGTGCCTAAATTAGAAGGAGCTATCTCTACTCTAGCTAAAAGAACTACCATTCCTATAGAGCAGCGGTTCCCAACCTTTTATCTTTCCCATACCCCTTGATTAGGTTTTTTTATTTGTGAGTACCGCCTCTCATCATTACCCCCACACATCCTTCAAAATAAAGGAAGCGCTTTTTTTATAGGGGAGGTAAGCTATACCTGAATGGCATACAACTGTACGTGTATCAACAGGATTAAAGCACATATCTCATTCTTAGGAGGAGCCCTGCTGTGTGGCTAGCGCCCCTGGCAGCTGCCTGGTTGCCTCTAAACACGGCCCTGGGGGGGAGTCAAAGTGTAATGATCATAAAAATAAATATTTACATTTGTGAGATCAGATCGATATTAACCACCCAGCCACTATGGACGTTTTTAGTTGGAAGTGAAGCAATCTGAATCAAGCAAGCACTAGCAGCAGTACTTTACTTACTGGCACTGACTATAACTTATTTGGGGATGCAGACCTGCCTCGCCTGTGTGACTCGCAAACTCCATGGCTGTACCACACGTGTCCATACAGCTATGCTGCTGTAGTGCCGCTTCTAACTGCGCACTTGCAGTCAAAATTTTGTGCACCTCACGGGGGTGGAAGGAGTAGGAGGCTAAGCTGTCTGGTGACACAGGGTGATCATTAATATGTTGTCAGGGTTTTTACCCTGCTTTGTTTGCCATGTGCTGCTGGCAGCCATTTTACTCACCTTTCTTGCTGAATCTGGTTCAGAGTGTGTGATGCTGCTCATTTCCTGCACGCCCTCTTAAGGTCAGACTGTTGTACATCATCCATGTGAGACAGGTTGCAGTCTCAGAATTGTGATGTCATCACTTATTATTTAAAGGGCCTCTGTTCAGTATGCTTTGCCATTGCGTTGTCTCAGACCTGTTTGTGAGTTCCTGTGTATTACCTGGCTAGTCTGACGTCTCTTCTGGTTCCTGATCCCTGGCTTGTTCCTGACTTTGCTGTTCTCCTTGTTCCTGATTCCGGCTCGTCTGACTACTCGTTTTGGCTCCTGACTTGGCTCGTCTGACTACCAGCTCTGGTTTTGACTCCTGGCTTGTTATGACTTATGGACTTTTTATTATTTTTGTTATTAATAAAGGTGTGATTATTTTTGCACTTCTTTTCTCAGTCTTAACCTGGCACCCTGACATATGTGGATCGGAGTCATCCACACCCGGTCCACATATTTCAGGTGCAGGGGCTCCCATCTGCCTATATGCCAGGCCAGGACTTCACATGTCACTTTCCGGCTAAGCGTTCCTTCCTTCCACAGTTCCATGATGGTTATTAGTTGATGACCCATTAAGAGTGCCCCTGACCCTCCCCCCGCATCTTCCACCATTACCAACAATATTTCTGCGTACCCCCAACCAGTCCACCAAGTACCCCCAGGGGTACGCGTACCACAGGTTAGGAACCGCTGCTATAGAGGATAGTTGTTCCTTTAAGGATCCCATGGATAAGAAGTTAGAGGCTTACTTAAAGAAGATGTACATCCATCAGGGATTACAGTGGCAACCTTCAGCAATATTGCTATGGTTGCATGAGCAGCATCTTAATGGTGTGATGCCCTGTCTGATCTGATATCAGAGGAGACTACGATTGAGGAGATCCAAGATAGGATCAAGGCTCTTAAGTTAGCCAATACCTTTATCTGCGATGCCAACATGCAGGTAATTAGACTGGGAGCTAAAATATCTAGCTTCACTGTACTAGCTCGTATAGCTCTGTGGTTAAAATCTTGGTTGACTAATGTATCTTCAAAGGTCAAGCTTTTGGCTTCACCTTATAAAGGTAAAACTTTATTTGGTCCTGGTCTGGCAGAAATCATTTCAGAGATTATTGGTGGAAAGGGATCTTTCCTACTTCAGGACAAGAGGAATAGACCTATGGTCGACAGACTTATAATTTTCATTCCTTTCACAACTTTAAGGGACAGAAGTCATCCTCTTCCTCTTCCAAACCAGATCATTCCAGGCCCTCTTGGAAGTCCAACCAGCCATGGAATAAGGGAAAACAAAACAAGAAACCTTCTGCTGACTCTAAATCAGCATGAAGGATGCACCCCCGATCCAATTTTGTATCAAGTGGGGGGCAGGCTTTCCTTTTTTCAACAGGCTTGGATACGAGATGTCCCAAATCCATGGGCTGTGGACATAGTATTCCAGGTTTACAAAATAGGATTCAAATCTTGTCCTCCAAGGGGCAGATTTCTCCTGTCCAGACTATCCTCAAACCAGGTAAAGAGGGAGGCATTCTTAAATTGCATAGAGGACCTATCCTCCCTGGGAGTTGTACCAGTCCCTCTAGATAAGCAAGGTCAAGGATTCTATTCAAATGTTTTCAACTAGCAAAATCTCATACAGAGATGTTGCTGTCTTTTCTACATTCCCATGGATGGAAAGTGAATCTGGAGAGGAGTTCTTTAGTTCTATATACAAGAGTGTGTTTCTTAGGAACAATCCTAGATTCCCTGCCCATGAAGATTTTCCTGACGGATGTCAGAAAATACAAATTCTTACTTTTTGCCTTTCTCTCCAATCTGCTATTTGTCCATCAGTGGCTCAATGCATGGAGGTAATTGGTCTGATGGTGGCTTCCATGGACATCATTCCTTTGCTCGGTTCCATCTGAGACCTCTGCAACTATGCATGCTCAGTCAGTGGAATGGAGACCATTCAGATTTATCACAGAGGATAGATCTGGATCCCCTAACAAGAGACTCTCTGTTGTGGTGGATATTTCAGGAATATCTGGATCGGGCACTTGCTTCCTGAGACCTTCCTGGGTGATTGTGACTACGGACGCCAGCCTATTAGGCTGGGGAGCTGTTTGGGGCTCTCTAAAAGCTCAGGGCCTATGGACTCAGGAGCCGTCTTCTCTCCCCACAAACATCTTGGAGTTGAGACCAATCTTCAATGCCTTGGTAGCTTTGCCTCAATTATCTTTAGTCCGGTTTATCAGATTCCAGTCGGACAACATCACCTCAGTGGCTTACATCAACCACCAGGGAGGGACTCTGAGTTCCTAGGCTATGAAGGAGGTGACTCGCATTCTGCAGTGGGCGGAAGCTCACGATTGCCTACTATCTGCCATCCACATTTCAGGAGTGGACAACTGGGAGGCGGATTTTCTGAGCAGACAGACTTTTCACCCCGGGGGGTGGGCTCTCCATCCAGAAGTGTTCTCTCAGATAACCTTCAGGTGGGGGGTTTCAGAGGTGGATCTGATGGCGTTTCATCAAAACGCCAAGCTTCCAAAGTATGGTTCAAGGTCAAGAGATCCTCAGGCCGCTCTGATAGATACTCTAGCGGTGCATTGGATCTTCTCTCTGTCGTACCTGTTTCCTCCATTTGATCTCCTTCCATGAGTCATTGCTCGTATCAAACAGGAGAGAGCATCAGTAATTCTAATAGCTCCTGCATGGCCTCGCAGAATCTGGTTTGCAGATCTATTGAAGATGTCATCATTTCCTCCTTGGAGGTTACTTCTGAGGAAGGACCTTCTAATTCAGGGTCCATTCCTCCATCCAAATTTAGATTCTCTAAAGCTGACTGCTTAGAGATTGAACGTCTAGTCCTATCTAGACATGTTTTTCGGAAGCGTCATTGATACTATGCTTCAGGCTCCTAAACCTGTTACTCGTAGGATTTACCATAAGGTATGGCGTAAATACCTTCATTGGTGCGAATCTAAGGATTTCTCCTGGAGCCGGGTGAGAATTTCCCGAATCTTATCTTTTCTTCAGGATGGCCTGGAGAAAGGTTTGTCAGTTAGTACTCTGAAAGGTCAGATTTCAGTACTGTCTATTCTTTTGCATAAACATCTAGCAGATTTGTCAGATGTTCAAGCTTTTGTTCATGCCCTGGTCAGAATCATGCCTGTGTTTAAACCTCCTTGGAGCCTTAACCTAGTTTTCAAAGTTTTGCAGCAGGCTCCGTTTGAGCCAATGCATGTTGTTGATATAAAATTCTTATCTTGGAAATTTTTGCTTCTCCTTGCTATTTCTTCCTCTCGCAGAGTTTCTGAGCTTTCAGCTCTGCAGTGTGATTCCCTGTATCTTATTTTGTATGCAGATAAGGTGGTCCTTCGTACAAAATTGGGTTTTCTCCCTAAGGTGGTGTCGGACCGAAACATTAATCAGGCAATTGTCGTTCCTTCTTTTTGTCCTAATCCTTCTTCCCATAAGGAAAGTCTTTTGCATAACCTGGATGTTGTGCATGCTCTAAACTTTTACCTTCAAGCTACTAAAGATTTTCTGCAATCTTCTGCCCTGTTTGTTGTTTTCTACTACCCTTTCCCTCTGGTTAAGGAGTATGATTCGTTTCGCTTATGAGACAGCTGGACAGCAGCCTCCGGAGAGAATTACGGCTCAATCCACTAGGGCTGTCTCCTCTTCTTGGGTTTTCAAAACAGATTTGCAAGGAGGCAACATGGTCCTCTTTGCATACTTTTTCCAAATTCTACAAATTGAGGCCTCTTTTGGGAGAAAGGTTCTTCAAGCGGTGGTGCCTTCAGTTTAGGTCCTCCTGCCTTGTTCTCCCTCCCTTTTCATTCTGTGTCCTCTAGCTTGGGTATTGGTTCCCACTAGTAATTGGAATGGCATTGTGAACTCTGCATGCTATATGAAAGAAAACAAAATTTATGCTTACCTGATAAATTTCTTTCTTTCCGGGCATGGAGAATCCACGACCCCACCCTCTTTTTAAATTATAATTTTGCAGTTTTTTGAGTAAACCTCAGGCACCTCTATACCCTTGTGTTTCTTCTTTTTCCATTTTCCTTCGGCCGAATGTTGGGATTATGGGTAATGCTCTTTGCCTCCTCCTGCTGGCCAGGAGTTGAATATCCCACTAGTAATTGGAATGACGTAGTGGACTCTCCATGCTCGGAAAGAATGAAATTTAACAGGTAAGCATAAATTTAGTTTTTTACCAAAAAGCTATAAACTTTTTAAAAGAATTGTACATTGACACGAGTAATATAAAAAAAAATAGGTGTTAGACCCAGTGAAGTTATTAAAGACAATTTTTCAAAATTGGAGAGAAAATATCAGGACCTATATTAAGAGTTTGATCAATGAGGATATCAGAAAGGTTTTCATTCCCTAGAGATAACACTAAAAAGGCCTCCTTACTGCATTAAGTGGAAATAACATATGGTGTTTATTTATTATTGAATGTATTTGACATCAGTTTCATTTTACCTCACTTGGGAAACGCAAGCTAATCTATAATATATAAAAGAAGACTAACTGAATGACTTATCAACGCCCAGCTAAAACCGTTTAACCTAGGAATGTGAAATTTGGAAGGTACATTGTTTTTATGACGTAGGCACCCATTAAGGAAGGATTTTTGGAAATGATGTCCCTAAGGGGGTGAACTTTTTTATGAGGATACCTATATATCAAAAACAGACAATGTTACAGACGTGAAAATTGGTAATAAGATTCTCCTTGAAAAATAAAGAAACACGTGTTTTACAATTTCCCCAAAATCCACTTAAGGAGGGACAAAATAGGGGGGCTGATTAATGAGGATACCTTTATCTCAAAAACCGACAATGTTACAGACGTGAAAATTGGTATTTGATTCTCCTTGAAAAATAAAGAAACTCATGTTTTACCATTTTCCCAAAATCCACTTTAGGGGGGATTACAAGGAGGGGTGACTTATGAGGCTACCCATAGCTCAAAAATCAAAGATGTTACAGACATGAAAATTGGTATTTAGATTCTCCTTAAAAAAAAAGAAATATGCGTTTTAACATTTCCAGAAAAACCACTTAAGGGGGGGGTAAAAAGAGTAGGGGGGCTGATTTATGAGGATACCTATATCTCAAAAACCAAAGTTGTTACAGACGTGAAAATTGGTATTTAGATTCTCCTTGATAAAGAAACACGTGTTTTAACATTTCCTCAAAATCCACTTAAAGGGGGTCAAAAGGGGGGGGGGGGCTTATTTATGAGGAAGCCTATATCTCAAAAACCAAAGATGTTATAGATGTGAAAATTGGTATTTAGATTATTCTTTAAAAATAAATACGTGATTTAACATTTCCCCAAAATCCACTTAAGGGTGGTCAAAAGGGGAGGGGGATTGATTTATGAGGAAGCCTATGGGGTCGACCCACTCTGCTTCAGGTCTGCCGCTCCTTAACTCGCCCGCCATCTCTGAGGTGGCAGACAGCAATCAGCCCAATCCGATCGGGTTGATTGACACCCCAGAACTGCTGGTGCACTGATAAATGCTGACAGCGTGTCAAGAGTATGTCAAGGGAACTGAAATTTAAAGAGCTTGAATAAGAATGTAACATCAAGTGCTTTAGAACCACAACTGCTAGGATATGACACTATTAAATAGGGTGTATTGTATTAGTGAATAGTATGGGATACACATGGTGAACCTGCGCAACAATGTATTACTCAGTAATCACCCAATACAATTTTAATATACAGGTGCAGTTTCCCACATATCCCCTATGGCTGCCACATGTGTCAGGGTTGACACTGTGGAAGGAAAAAATAAAGCAGCAGGGGTAGTTGAAAACAATCCTGATATAAGAGTTGTATGCAGTTTAATGTTTATAATATTCAGACTCTTGCAAGAGAAAACAAAATATGGCTGCCACACACTGAGAAAAACTTATGGAAGTGAGAGGATCAGAACAAATACAAATAATATTGGCACTCATATAAGTTTAGATTTCTTTTTAGGAGAGTAAGGCAAAGATACAATGTTCTGCGGTAGCTCAGAGGATTAAACTAGAGCAGTGCTTACCAAGCAGGAGCGCGAAGCAAAACTCGCCACAAGCTGAGGAAGTGAGCAGAGAATAGGAGCTGCTGCTATCAGCGGTAATGTGAAGCTGGCGGATGACGTCACCGCGTTCCCGTAGAACACTGCTGTGAGCTGACAGGCAAGGAGAGCGGTAGCTGGAACCGGAGTGCGGCAGAGAGATAAAGCAGAGTCCCCTCAACTTTAAATATAGAACACAGGAAAAACGATAAGTTGCCTTAAAATAATACAAGACAACAGAGATAGGAGTTTCAATGTTAAGTTTCTCAGGAGTTCAGAGGTTTGTGAACAGCGTTCACAGGATGGCATAGGTTCACAGAGGATCTAGGAAAGATTACTGCAATACTAAGCAATGAGATATCATGAGGAGGAGCCTTAAATAGGGAAAGGAGTGAGACTGCACTGGGTCTTAAAGGTATAGTGGTTATGTGATACCTGACACAGCGTATGCTGTCGGCATTTATCGATGTGCGGCGGACATGAAACGATACAGCGTATCATGTCCGTCCGCACCGTAATAAATTGAGCCCTAAATCTAAAAAAACAAAGCTGTTACAGGTGTGAAAATTGGTATTTAGATTCTTCTTTAAAAATAAATACGTGTTTTAACATTTCCTGAAATCCACTTAAGAGGGGGTCAAAAAGGGGGGGCGGTTGATTTATGAGGATACCTATATCTCAAAAATCTGTGAAAATTGGTATTTACATTCTCCTTTAAAAATAAAAAAACGAGATTTACCATTTCCCAAACATCCAATTAAGGGGGGTCAATTTATCTATATTTCAAAAACCAAAGACGTTACAGACATGAAAATTGTTATTTAGATTATGAGAAACTCCAAGAATTAACGAAAACTCAAGAAGTTCATGTCAGCGAGTGTGCAACACGAACAGGACACACGTGAGGGCACATGTCGTTGCGAGTGGTTGGTTGGGTTTTTCGCTATTTTTTACAAATCACAAAATCCACGCGGATCAGCCGCGGGCAACAGCTACTATATATATATATATATATATATATATATATATATATATAAATGTCAAAAACCACACTTCTTCATAAATCAGTTCACATTGTTACTATCTACACTACTAAGCATACATTCTTACATTCTGTTATTTTCTTTAACAGAATGTTTTATATTTACTTTTTTCTTATTGACATTTAATCTTACAGTTATTTTTTCATGTACACATTCATTTAAAATGATAACACAATCGTTTTTAATGGTTATAATTTTTTTTAAATTAATTTTACACAAATGATACAAAATCTCAAAGTTTAATCACTGTTTCTATCATTATATATTTGCAAAGCAGCCTTGCATTTTTTTAATTCTAAACAGGTTCTACATAGCATATATAAAATAAGGTGCAATAATATAGATTTATATGCAGCAATACAATAGGAGACCTATACCTAACAATGCATATTGATATAGGCGGAATCAGCTCATTTGAAGAGCTTACTATCTAACAAAAGGAATTCCCACTTAAGGCAATGTAGTTATTAGAAGTATGTTAAATGTTACCTTTGTGTTTACATTAATACAATCCAACTTTGTATACTTTTAGGTTTTGCACCACATGTACCTTAACACCATAAAATTTCAGATTTTGGACCAGAATATTAGTGACATGCTAACAGTTGCACGCAAGTGAAAAGAGGTTTAGCTCAGTTGTTTGTGCACGTTGGGTTTAGCTCTCATATTACAAGTTGAAAGTAAACGCGTGAGCACAATCGTGATTTTACGCTGGTCAACTGTTTTGCGAAACAAAAAAGTTGCACAAAACACATCACACATACGTTAAAAAGTAAAGTTATACTAATTATAACACTTTCTTTTAAAAATTGTTTAAAAAAATTTGTATAAAAAGTTATAGGGTCTCAGGTGTTAGAAAAAAACAAACAAACATGCAAAGGGTTTTAACATAGAGATACATGTCTTAATATGTATATTTATGTGTATATATATTTATATGTTTATGTATGTACATATGTATTTATATGTGTATATTTGTATTTACAGACATTTATACACATAGGAACACATAAATACATATGAACACACTGTGTGTGTGTGTATATATATATATATATATATATACACACATACAGTATCTCACAAAAGTGAGTACACCCCTCACATGTTTCATGTTTGTAAATATTTTATTATATCATTTCATGTGAAGACTGAAGAAATGACACTTTGCTACAATGTAAAGTAGTGAGTGTACAGCCTGTATAACAGTGTAAATTTGCTGTCCCCTCAAAATAACTCAACACACAGCCATTAATGTCTAAACCGTTGGCAACAAAATTGAGTTGTCCAAATTGGGCCCAATTAGCCATTTTCCCTCCCCGGTGTCATGTGACTCGTTAGGTCACAGGTGTGAATGAGGAGCAGGTGTGTTAAATTTGGTATTATCGCTCTCACACTCTCTCATACTGGTCACTGGAAATTCAACATGGCACCTCTTGGCAATGAACTCTCTGAGGATCTGAAAAAACAAATTGTTGCTCTACATAAAGATGGCCTAGGCTATAAGAAGATTGCCAAGACCCTGAAACTGAGCAGCAGCACGGTGGGCAAGACCATACAGCAGTTTCACAGGACAGGTTCCACTCAGAACAGGCCTCACCATGGTCGACCAAAGACGTTGAGTGCACGTGCTCAGCGTCACATCCAGAGGTTGTCTTTGGGAAATAGATGTATGAGTGCTGCCAGCAATGCTGCAGAGGTTGAAGGAGTGGGGGGTCAGCCTGTGAGTGCTCAGACCATATGCCGCACACAGCATCAAATTGGTCTGCATGGCTGTTGTCCTAGAAGGAAGCCTCTTCTAAAGATGATGCACAATAGAGTCCACAAACAGTTTGCTGAAGACAAGCAGACTAAGGACATGGATTACTGGAACATTGTCCTGTGGTCCGATGAGACCAAGGTAAACTTATTTATTTCAGATGGTGTCAAGCATTTGTGGCGGCAACCAGGTGAGTAGTACAAACACAAGTGTGTCTTTGTACAATCAAGCATGGTGGTGGAAGTGTCATGGTCTGGGCCTCCATGAGTTCTGCTGGCACTGGGAAGCTACAATTAATTGAGGGAACCATGAATGCCAACATGTACTGTGACATACTGAAGCAGAGCATAATCCCCTCCCTTCGGAAACTGGGTCACAGGGCAGTATTCCAACATGATAACAACCCCAAACACACCTCCAAGATGACCACTGCCTTGCTAAAGAAGCTGAGGGTAAAGGTGATGGGCTGGCCAAGCATTTCTCCAGACCTAAACCCTATTGAGCATCTGTGGGGCATCCTCAAATAGAAGGTGGGGGAGCACAAGGTCTCTAACATCCACCAGCTCTGTGATGTCGTCATGGAGGAGTGGAAGAGGACTCCAGTGGAAACCTGTGGAGCTCTGGTGAACTGCATGCCCGAGAGGGTTACGGCAGTGCTGAAAATTAATGGTGGCCACACAAAATATTGACACTTTGGGCCCAATTTGGACATTTCCACTTAGGGGTGTACTCACTTTTGTTGCCAACGGTTTAGACATTAATGGCTGTGTGTTGAGTTATTTTGCAATGGAGTTCTTTGCAGTTAAGCAGATGAAAACATGAAAAATCATACACCTAGATTACGAGTTTTGCGTTAGAGGCTGTGCGGTGCTAACGAGCAGTTTATGCTCACCGCTCACTTACAGACAGCCCTGGTATTACTAGTTTTTACAAACCAGACAAGAAGTGAGCATTGAGCAAAATTTTGCTCATTACCGCACTCCAATACCAGAGCTGCTTACGTTAGCGGTGAGCTGGTGTAACGTGCTCGTGCACGATTTCCCCTTAGGAATCAACGGGGAGAGCCGGCTGAAAAAAAGTCTAACACTTGCAAAAAAGCAGCGTAAAGCTCCTTAACGCAGCCCTATTGATTCCTATGGGGAAATATATTTTATTCAAAGTAAATGAAAACAGGAGCACCGGAAGATGTGCAAGTAGCGTTTATTCTCAACAATATCGCTCCATGTAAAAAGCAATACGTTCGTGCTGAAAAAATATCAGGTATCAGCGTGTATAGGTGATACAATGCTGTTTGCACATTGACAGCAGCTGGTTGGTCAATAAGAAGAAGGTTAGAGCTGACGCGTTTCGGCTTCCCAGCCGTAGTCCTAGCCGAATAAAAAGTTAAAAACAAGCGCCCTTTTTCAAGGGCAATCCTTCTTCTTATTGGCCAATCAGTTAAGCCAATCATTACACTGTGACAAATAAGAAGAAGGATTGCCCACGCCAGATGGATGAAGATAGAAGATGCCGTCTGGATGAAGACTTCTGCCTGTCTGGAGGACCACTTCACCTGGCTTGGATGAAGACTTCTCCCGGCTTCGTTGAGGACTTCGGCCCGGTTGGATGAAGACTTCTCCCAGTAAGGTGATCTTCAACGGGTTAGTGTTAGGTTTTTTTAAGGGGGTATTGGGTGGGTTTTAGAGTAGGGTTGGTTGTGTGGGTGGTGGGTTTTAATGTTGGGGGGGATTTGTAATTTTTTTTACAAGTAAAAGAGCTGATTACTTTGGGGCAATGCCCCGCAAAAGGCCCTTTTAAGGGCTATTTGTAATTTAGTGTAGGGTAGGGCTTTTTTTTATTTTGGGGGGCTTTTTTATTTTGTTAGGGGGATTAGATTAGGTGTAATTAGTTTAAAAATCTTGTAATTTGTTTATTATTTTCTGTAATATAGTGGGGGGGGGTTGTACTTTAGATAATTTTATTTAATTGTATTTAATTGTATTTAATTTAGGGAAATAATGTAATTATAGTGTAGTTTTAGGTGTAATTGTAACTTAGGTTAGGTTTTATTTTACAGGTAACTTTGTATTTATTTTAGCTAGGTAGTTAGTAAATAGTTAACAACTATTTACTAACTATTCTACCTAGTTAAAATAAATACAAACTTGCCTGTAAAATAAAAATAAACCCTAAGCTAGCTACAATGTAACTTAGTTATATTGTAGCTAGCTTAGGGTTTATTTTATAGGTAAGTATTTAGTTTTAAATAGGAATTATTTAGTTAATTATATGAATTTTTATTTAGATTTCTTTTAATTATATTTAAGTTAGGGTTAGACTTAGATTTAGGGGTTAATAACTTTAGTATAGTGGCGGCGACGTTGGGGATGGCAGATTAGAGGGTTAGTAAATGTAGGTAGGTGTCGGTGATGTTAGGGATGACAGATTAGGGGTTAATAATATTTAACTAATGTTTGCGAGGAGGGAGTGTGGCGGTTTAGAGGTTAATATGTTTATTATAGTGGCGGCGATGTCCGGTTCGGCAGATTAGGGGTTAAAATTTTTATTTTAGTGTTTGCGATGCAGAAGGGCCTTGGTTTAGGGGTTAATAGGTAGTTTATAGGTGTTAGTGTACTTTTTAGCACTTTAGTTAAGAGTTTTATGCTACAGCGTTGTAGTGTAAAACTCTTAACTACTGACTTTAAAATGCGGTACCAGTCTTGACAAGAGAGGGTTTACCGCTCACTTTTTGGCAGACTCGTAATACCGGCGCTATGCAAGTCCCATTGAAAAAAGAGGATACGCAATTTACGTAAGTGGATTTGCGGTATTTCCAAGTCTGGCCAAAAAAGTGAGCGGTACACCTGTACCTGCAAGACTCGTAATACCACTCGTTAAAAAGCAGCATTAGGACCTCTTAACGCTGCTTTTTAAACCTAGCGCACAAATCGTTATCTAGCCGATAGTTATGCAATATTCCTATTTAATAAAGTGTTATACCGTGTATTTACTGTAAACATTTCATATTCCAATGTTTCAATAGATATTCATAATATATATAACATAATATATATGTGTGTGTGTGTGTGTGTGTATCTATATATTATCATGTATATGTATATATATATATATATATATATATATATAGATAGATAGATAGATAGATAGATAGATAGATAGATATTATTACCATCAGATATATTTAGCAACATGTATTTCTAAATAAGTAGAACATATTTTGCATGTGAAGAACATTGGAATGTGAAATATTAATATTTTCATGTCAGGTTAGTGCTCTTGAAAATATGCGATCATGTTTGCGTGCGACTACGGTGTTAGTTTTTTTCGCTCCATTGACTTTTATGGGGGAATACATTAATGCAATCACAATATTCTAAGTATTTTAAACTTGTAATACAAGCGCTACCTGACGTGCAAAAACACGTATTTCTGATATAGACAAAACACTCATTTTTATGTATTTTTATATTCTATATTTTGTATTCGGTATTGGTTTAAAAAAAACAATTCCCCAAACTTCTTGAGAGACAACAATATGTGAATGTGAAGATGTATGCTTTTTACAAATCTCAATAGTTGGTTGTCTTAGTTCACCCCAAAACAATTTAGCTATTGATCACTTTAAAGGTATTGAGGAAGTCGGTAGCTCCCACGGCACCCCATGTCTTCCCCTGGGCCCAAAACAAATGATAGAAAATGAATGCATCAGTTTTTTCCAAAATAACACATCCCCCCCCCCACACACACACACACACACTAACTCTACATCTGAGCTCCTAGGATCATTTTTGTTGCTTTACAGAGAGAAAACTCTTTATAATCAAGTTCTTGTCGAATTCCCACTCACACATAATTACACAGAGTATTTTTAAGTAAAAATCTACTGAAAGAGGATGCAGCTCACTTAAAATTATATATTTTTAATCAAACAATACAAATTATAAGCACACAGTAAATAGATTATAATTGTACTTAGCTTGAAGATAGCTTTTTTATTTTAGTTTGAACATTGTTATTTTGACTTATTATTTACATCCTTTTTTATGTTTTAAGCACCAAGTGCAGTGTTTATGCTGAATGCAAAAGATGTTGAAGCTGATTTTATAACAGTTACCTGGCAAAAACCACAACAACCAAATGGCATCATTACTCAGTACAGAATAAAGGCGCTTATAAATGAAACTGGAATGGCTATTGAAAATACAATTCTCACAGGAGCAAATAAGGTATTATTTTATTTAACATTGAACATATGGCTTTGTTTATCTCTTTATTTTGTAATGTAATACTTTGTGAATATGTATTTTTCAAGTTCTCTGCTTACCTTCTCCATTAAAGTGTCTATCATCTATTATTATTTTATTTACACTGGTAATATTTTTCAATTTGGGCAAACAAATAATTTCTAACCTGCTTTTCTATAAATTTATACATACTTTTTTATTGATTGAACAAAAATAAAATAAACAAAATAAAACTCTGAGATATTTTATGATTCATTAAACACGTCTTGTTTTTGTTTAAATATTTTTCTTTCTCCCACACTCCGTAGTAGGCCAAAAAGCAAACCCTATAACAAAATGCTACACATTTCCTAAACCAGCTATTTGATTTTCAACCCTTGCATTCATGTATTTGTTTTACATTTTGTCTATAGAGGCTGTTAGTAAGACACAATATTGTTTCCTATTTCAGCCAGCCAGAGCCCCTAAAGGGAAAACTTTGGCTATTCTTGTTCAGGTACTTCCCTCAGTTGCATTTCTACTGCCTGAGGTTGATTATCATATAAAGCCTAAAACAGGTTCATATAACAATAAATTGCAAACAGTACAGCATGGTTCAAGCAACTATCACGTTTATAACAATATTTATGTCTACCCAAACCCATGACACCTTTAACTTCATAATACAGTCAAGTACACCACCATTAGGCAGGCATGTGCATTTGTCTCCTTCGTGAGGAAAGGAATGCCGAAGGTGGTGGATGCAGTAGCTTTCGGGTATTTTCTGAGCTGGATTTCTTGTAAAAGTGCACCACACTAAGATCTGAATGTTGGCAGATCTTTGTGTGTTGCACTTTCACAAGAAGAAATCCGTCTCTGAATCCCGCTGATGGCCGCAATCGAATGCATTTGTTTCCTTACAAAGGAGGGGAATGCACATGTCTAATAATTATTATTTGAAGGAAAACAAAGTAATGTATGTTCTATTCTTGAAAATGGGAAACATTTTACTCTGATAACAAATTGTGTAGGGAGAGTTGACAGGAAAAGCCAACTTTAAAGAGGTTTAAATGGTTGTTGGTAGAGTTGTGTTGGATCAGTACATCATAACCATGTACACTATATTAGAGTGCTACACAGTCCAAGTGAAACTGCTTCATTTGTGTGAAAACAATGGCCAGATTTAAAGTGTTAGTGGTCCTAATTAGGAGTCCTGGGGCATATACATAATGAAAATGTTTTATGTGACTAGGTAGTAGCATTTACAACTGAAATAGTGCATAGGCCTTTTTTGTTCAGTTATTGTAGTATCTAGTTTATGTAGATCTTCTATCCATTCAAGCATTTTGCAGGACTGTCATGTGTTGAGACATCTGTCTCTCTCACAGCTTTAACTGCAATTTTTCTGACATAGTTTCTGGAAAAGAAACTTGAGTCAGTCCCCCACTAACATGTCCAATCTTACCCCCAAACTACTGAGATTAGTCTCCATTATGGCCCATCCTGCCCCTACTACCATGACTCTGCCTCTCTATTCATCCATGCTCAGCCATAAGCCTCCTGGCCTCAGCAACACAGGTACTCAAAGAATGAGGTATGGTTTTATTAAATAAGATATATATCTCTCAACTTTCCTTGGGTTGCATTTGCATGATATATACATTTACCATCTGTAAACATCAGTATCGCATCACCATTATACTTTGTTATATAGTAATTACAGTAAACCTAATTGTATGGGAAGGAATACATTTTTTACGCTAATTTTATTTTTATTTTCAGGATTCTCTGGGCTCAACCACAGTTAAAGAAAATATCATGGGAAATGTTAAAGAGTTGATAACTGGTGTTTTTGAGGGCTCAGCTGACCTATATTCCACTGTTCAGACCATGCCATCTGTGACATTTCACGGTAACACAGGTAATGTTTGTTTTCTTAAGACTTTCTACTTGTTTATACTTGTACATTTATTCTCGCTGTTTCTAAGAGGGACATTAAGGGCAAGATTAGAAGTGGACCACACATATATTGATGCTATTGTGTGTTAACATTGTTCAAGAACAATCAACAGTACATCTGTTTTTGTGCTCATATTACAATTCTAAAGTTATTTGTTAATGTTTGTTATCATATGGGGGCACTAACATCTGTGTGTATGGATAGCACAGGTACACTAAATCCCTTATATAATAAATTGTTATGGGGACACGCAGTAAAATTAATGTCAAATATCGCACAATAAGCCAATGGTGTGCAAGTAGTGTGCTTCATATAGTTCTGTGTTACACTATTAATAATATTGGTTTAATTCAATTCTTAAAAGCACTGCATTTTTAGCAGTGTGTGTACTAATAACAATCCCTATGCTAGCCATTAAACGGATAGGGTGTTATTCTTTGCATAGAGCCACAGAAAAAATAACACACCCTGTGCTTACAATTGTGCTCCCCTTCCAATGTAGTCCTACATGTTTAAATATTAAATATATTTAATATATAAATTATAATTATATATTATAATATATATTTAATATAAGGTTGATTCATTATTTTGCCTCCTATTGTAGCAATTTACCTTGACAAACTAACGGCCAGATTACGAGTTTTGTGTTATGAGTGGCTCGGTAATAACTTGCAAGTTATTTCCACCGCTCACCTTTAATAGCGCTGCTATTACAGGATTTCCAAAAATCTGCGTTAGCGGGCAATATGGTTGAGTTGAGCTCCATACCGCACACAAATACCAGCTCTGCTTTGGGCTGGATTTATGTGCTCGTGCACGATTTCCCCATAGACATCAATGGGGAGAGCCGGCTAAAAAAAAGCCTAACACCTGCAATAAAGGAGTGTAAAGCTCCGTAATGCAGACCTATTGATTCCTATGGGGAAAGAAAATTTATGTTTAAACCTAACACCCTAACATAAACCCCGAGTCTAAACACCCCTAATCTGCTGCCCCTGACATTGCCGACACCTACATTACTCTTATCAACCCCTAATCTGCCACCCATAACATCGCCACCACCTACAATACAGTTATTAATCCCTAATTTGCCGCCCCCGACATTGCCGCCACCTACCTACACTTATTAACCCCTAATCTGCCGTCGCCACCACCTACCTACACTTTTTAACCCCTAATCTGCCGCCCCAACACTATACTAAAGTTATTAACCCCTAAACCTCTGACCTCCCACATCACTAACACTAAATACATATATTAACCCCTAAACCTAACACTACGTCTAACCCTAACGCCCCTAACTTTAATATAATTAAAATAAATCTAAATAAAAATTACTATCATTAACTAAATAATTCCTATTTAAAACTAAATACTTACCTATAAAATAAACCCTAAGCTAGCTACAATATAACTAATAGTTACATTGTAGCTAGCTTAGGTTTTATTTTTATTTCACAGCTAAGTTTGTATTTATTTTAACTAGGTAGACTAGTTAGTAAATAGTTATTAACTATTTACTATCTAGTTAAAATAAATACAAAGTTACCTGTAAAATGAAACCTAACCTGCCTCACACTAACACCTAAGATTACACTAAAATTAAATAAATTACATTAATTAAATACAATTAACTAAATTACAAAAAAATTAAACACTAAATTACACAAAATAAAAAAGAAATTATCAAATTTTTAAACTAATTACACCTAATCTAATAGCCCTATCAAAATAAAAAAGCCCCCCCAAAATAAAAAAAACCCTAGCCTAAACTAAACTGCCAATAGCCCTTAAAAGGGCCTTTTGTGGGGCATTGCCCCAAAGAAATCAGCTCTCTTACCTGTAAAAAAAATACAAACAACCCCCCAACAGTAAAACCCACCACCCACACAACCAAACCCCCCAAATAAAATCCTATCTAAATAAACCTAAGCTCCCCATTGCCCTGAAAATGTCATTTGGATGGGCATTGCCCTTAAAAGGGCATTTAGCTCTTTTTCTGTTCCCAAAACCCTAATCTAAAAATAAAACCCACCAAATAAACCATTAATAAAACCCAACACTAACCCCGGAAGATCCACTTACAGTTTTTGAAGACAAGACATCCATCCTCATCCAGTTGGGAGAAGTCTTCATCCAAGCGGGCAAAATTTCTAAACGAAGCCGGGAGAAGTCTTCATCCAAGCGGCAAGAAGTCGTCCTCAAGGCGGGCAGAAGTCTTCATCCAGACAGAATCTTCTATCTTCATCCTTCCGACGTGGAGCGGGTCCCTCTTCGAGACACTTCCGGCGCGGAGCATCCTCTTCTTTTGATGGCTCTTGAAGAATGAAGTTTCCTTTAAATGACGTCATCCAAGATGGCATCCCTTGAATTCTGATTGGCTGATCTAATCAGCCAGTAGGATTGAGCTCACATTCTATTGGCTGTTCCAACTTAGGTTTAGGTTTAGGGGTTAATAACTTTAGTATAGTGATGTTGGGGGCGGCAGATTAGGGGTTAATAATATTTAACTAGTGTTTGCGATGCTGGAGTGCAGCGGTTTAGGGGTTAATATGTTTATTATAGTGGCGGCGATGTCTGGAGCGGCAGATTAGGGGTTAATATTTTTATTATAGTGTTTGCGATGCGGGAGGGCCTTGGTTTAGGGGTTGATAGGTAGTTTATGGGTGTTAGTGTACTTTGTAACACTTTAGTTATGAGTTTTATGCTACAGATTTGTAGTGCAAAATCTATAACTACTGACTTTAGATGGCAGTAGGAATCTTGTACGAAGATGGCGGTACGAATCTGGTACGAAGGCTGTACCGCTCACCTTTTGGGCTCCCAGGCAAAACTCATAATACCAGCGCTATGGAAGTCCCATTGAAAAAATGACTTTTTGAAAGGTGCGGTAGTTACGTTGCGTTACAGCCAAAAAAAGCATGCGGTACAGCTATACCTACAAGACTCGTAATAGCAGCGGTAGTGAAAAAGCAGCATTATGAGCCATAACGCAAAAAACTCGTAATCTAGCCGTAAGTGTGTAGTTATCTTGAGAAACTAATATATTGCAGAAACAAACGTTCCACAACATTGCAACTCAAAGATTGCGTAATTCATAAAAATGCGTTCTCATCTGTCATCCCAGCTGTGAGTTGCAAGTATAGCTCCATCTCTTAAACATTTACTTCCCAGTACCAATAATGAGTTTCACTGTGAACTAAACCAGTATCACAAAAACACTTTTGAAACCTTACAAAAAAGAAAATATGTCTATCAAACAATCTACATTAACATATGCACTAAAGAAAACTTGAAAACATCCCACCATGGACTGCTCTAATTCAGCTACTTGTACAGCTCACAAATCACTTTAGGCTATTTGGCAAAATCATAAAGCTCTCACTTTACACAATGTCAGGAGGTGTACATGCCCCCCAATTGAAGATTTAAAAAAAAAAATTCTCACTCACAAAAAATTCACTCTTGTTGGACCATTTAGCCCTTTCCTATGTAACACAGGCCACAAGACACACATTAGACACACTTCCTGGTCTGATTATTCATTGGTAGATTGTTCAATTAAATGGCCTTCTACCCCGATGAAACAGTTCCACTGGAGATTAGTTGACTCTAAACCAGGTGAAATTCTTAAAAGACCACTTTAAACATATTTTGCTATAAACAATGCACCTGATATAGATATCACGGTGCTATGGGAAGCCCATAAAAGTTATATAAGTTATAAAATAGGGGAACTCTATAAACTCAAGGCCCAAAATGTAAACAACTTAGATCTGAATATTCTTGCCTGACACAATAAATATCAGAATTGGATTATTTAAACAAACTACATCTAGCAAAAAATAAATAAAAAATTAATAAAAATAAAATACCAATTACGAGTTTTGCGTTACGGTGCGGTACGGCTATAACGCTGAAAGATTGGCCATTGCGCGTGGAATGGCCGGTAACGCATATTAGGAGTCGCGGCAGTATAGGCTGTAACATAAGCATTTTAGCTTTAATGCAACCCTCTATTCCGCACACAAAAAATGATGTTTGAGTGAATGATTTTCCATAGCGCTGTATTACAGGTTGTGCGGTCCGACTAAAATGCTTGCGTTACAGCCTATACCGACACGATCTATTCCGCAATCTGAGACCAGTAGTTATGGATTTTGCGAAACATAAATGTTTCACAAAACTCATAACTAAAATGTTACAAAGTACACTAACACCCATAAACTACCTATTAACCCCTAATCTGCCACCCTCCCGCATCGCAAATACTATAATAAACCCATTGACCCCTAAACCGCCGGCTCCACACATCGCCAACACTATAATAAATCTATTAACCCCTAAACCGCCACCCTCCCGCCTCGCTAATACTATCTTCTATCTTCATCCCGGTGGTGCGCAGCTGTGAAGGCACGGAGCTGTCCAGGAGCGGCGATGACATTCAGCACGGAGCGTCCTCTTCATATGAAGATACTGATTTGAACAGCCAATATGATTTCAGTAGCTCTCATCCTATTGGCTGATTTGAAAATAGCCAATAGGAATGCAAGGTACCCCATTTTTAAACGGGTACCTTGCATTCAAGCTTCAGTGTACGGTGGTGATCATATGAAGAGGACGCTGGATGTCATCGCCAGGTCCTGGACAACACCGCCCCTCCTTAGCTCAACCACCGGGATGAAGATAGAAGATGGTCTATTGGGACTCCTGAGCAAAAATGTCATTAAATATAAAAAAGGCTCTTAACTTTCAACTGGCTGACAGCATGGGAGGGCAGGGTTACACATTCAGTATGGATGTCTTGTGAAAACCCTCATGGCATTCCCTGCACACAGCCCCTCCCTCCTTCCCTTGCTTTTGTCAGCTCACTTGTTTTAAATTGCATTACTCATCCATCTTCCTGGTGCAAGTGATCAGAAAGAAATCTGGAGCAGTGTGTCAAAGAAGAACAAGGAGACAGCTGTACAGAGAAAATAAGCTCTGGCTTATAGGAAAATACGGGAGTCAAACTTCTCCTCAAGGGCAGGGGAGCTTATTGTTGTTGTTCCGAGAACTGTATACCACTGTTTTATGGTGTTTCACACATTACAAGCACTATTTATTTGAATAATAGCTACAAACAAATTGCTTTAATTCATATGCTTCACCCCTATGTAGAATCAAATGTATTGCTATTGGCTTTCCCTAGCAGTATTCCAAGCTGTTTGCAGTGCAGATTTTATAAGTGCATGTACATCACAGGCTGGTCTGTTAATTGTATTTGTTTTCTTAGCAGTTTGTTATGTAAGCCACAGACTTTTGAACTAAGTTGTAACAACGCATCAAGATTCCCTGGTATGCAGAATAATTGCCATACTGACATACTAATCTTCTCCAGAGTTCTTTTTTTTCCCAAACAAATACAGTCACCTGATTTCAGAAATATATAGGCAACAAAAAAGCATTTAAGCAGTCTGTATGATCTATGAGGTATATAGTGATTAACAAATCAAAGTCCATGAAACCAGAAATAAACTTCTCTGCCTCTATATAAGGTTGCATACACACTTAAAACTACATTAGAGCCAGGCATAAATTTCCTTATACCTAGGGAAATGCTCACTGACACAATTTGGTAATAGGTATATTGTTATTATGCATTTTATTATTGTCCTATTGCTGGCATATAACTATGTCTAACAATTGTTTTGTATGCCAGTAATAATGCAAAAATAAAATGTTCTATGTATTTAAACTTTGTAAAAAGGTTAAATATATAGTTAAAGGGACATTAAACTGCCATATAAGAGGAGGTGCTTTATTGAAAGGGGCGAGTCTAGCATGCCACCATATTCAAAATTCACCAGCAGCCATTGCTTTGTACCACAGCAGGAGACCTGGGACAATATTTTCAAGATACTAAGACTTTATAAAACACACAACTACACCCTGAATGTATCTCTCAACAGATGCCAAAAAGGCCTTTGACAGATAGGCCCCAATTTATCAAAGGTGTTGCGGACCTGATCCGACACTGCGGATCAGGTTCGCAACACCTCGCTAAATGCGGAGAGCAATACGCTCTCAGCATTTAACATTGCACCAGCAGCTCACAAGAGCTGCTGGTGCAACGCCGCCCCCTGCTGACTCGCGGCCACCAGCAGGGAGGTGTCAATCAACCCGATCGTATTCCTGCGATTCCTGTTCGCCTGCTCAGAGCAGGCGGACAGGGTTATGGAGCAGTGGTCTTTAGACCGCTGCTTCATAAATTGTGTTTCTGGCGAGTCTGAAGACTCGCCAGAAACACAGCCCTTCAAGCTCCGTACGGAGCTTGATAAATGGGCCTGATTGACTGGACCTTTCTTCACACTACATTGATTCAGTAAGGTTTCCTGGACAAATTCTTGCAACAAGTAATGGCCCTCTGTTCTTATCCAACTGCACATATTAGAATTAATGGAACACTATCTGATCACTTTGAAATGAGCAATGCAACATGACAATGGTGTCCCCTCTCTCCCCTCCTGTTTATTCTTTCAAATATAACCCAATAGTTTGTGCCTCATTCTCACTCTGTGGTGTAGGCTCAATGCCCCCTTATTTCAGTTCTTATGACAGACTTGCATTTTAGCCAATCAGTGCTGACTCATAAATAACTCCACAGGAGTTAGCACAATGTTATCTATATGGCATACAAGAACTAGTGCTGTCTAGCTGTAAAAAGCTGTCAAAATTTGCTGAGGTAAAAGGCGGCCTTCAAGAGCTTAGAAATTACCATATGAGCCTTCCTAGGTTTAGCTTTTAACAAAGAATACCAAGAGAACAAAGCCAATTTGATGATAAAAGCAAATTGGAAGTAGTTTAAAGTTGTATGCCCTATCTGAATCCTGAAAGTTTAATTTTGACTAGACTGTCCATTTAAGGAAAGTTTATTGATGGTTTTTAAATACTCATTTATCAATACAGCTAAAGCTTTATACAACTAAGCCTATTATTCCAATATCTTATCTAACTTCCAGAGCCATCTTAATAAGATTTTTAATGCATGCTTAGTTTTTATTGGAACAGATAGATCACCTCTTCATCTTCTTAAAGCTAAAAATGAATTACATATTTTTACCTATAATATGTGTTTGTAATTAATTGATTTTTAAATTGACAATTCATGTTTCATTTTTGCATTCTGATGTACATGTTTTGTTTTTTTAGATATTTAAAAATAATCTTTACTATGAATTGGTTTAAATGACCATTTAAGCCCGCATTATGTACATTTGTATATGAATTTACAAATCTACCAACACAGCTGAAAATGAGGCTGTAAAAACATATTTGGCCATATAGTTGGCTAAACAATGTATCCATTTGATTGTGCATTACTTTGCCACTGATTTAGTGAGGATTGGTAGTCTGAAAAGGCAGAACTAAAAAGGTTATTTTAAAATAAATATTGTTTCTGGCCACTTTGAAATGACTGCCAAGCTCCCCCTATTGATGACATCACGATCTGGGCTACATCTAGGCACTAAGTTCAAAAAGAGAAAACAAGACACAAACTCAACTATAGTAAGTATAATATAATGTACCTAATTTCTAAGGTGAGGTGCAACCTGGAAACATTATATACAAAATTAAATGAATAAGAAAAGTGGATGCACCGATATAAGGTGTATCCAAAAGGTCAGGAATTCAGCACCCTCATTATAAGTAATTACTTATAGTGAGAGTGCTGTATTCCTGGCCTTTTGGATGCACCTTATATGGGTGCATCCACTTTTCTTATTCATTTAATTTTGTATACATCTAGGTACTCTGCTGAATAGCATTGACTGTCTGTTGAATCCAACTAGTGAGCCTTTTGTGATTGGAGGCCATATGCAGCCTAGATTGTGATGTCATCAGTAGGCGGAGCTTGGCAGTCATTTCAAAGTGGTCAGAAACAATATTCATTGTAAAATAACTTTTTTACCGTTCCTGCTGCATGATATAGAAAAGATGCAGGAGGCCATTTGTAGCTTAATCTAAGGTGAGACTTCAAGATGACTAAGGTGTAGACTGTCCTTTTAAAACTGATCCTTTGTCACTGGACATTGTTAGGAAATATATTATAACGTGTGTGTTTTATGGCCATATCATACATTTTTATACAATCCCAAATGCTGCTAGTAATTAGTATTTAGTTCCTCACACGTAATAGTGGCTTGGATGTTGGTTAGTTTCTGCTGTCCTCCTCCATCATCAGCTAGGGCACGTTAACTGCCATGTTATCGATGATAGGGGACACTAAATATGTATGCTAGTGGGGATTTGAAACAAACATTGAAGTATGTGAGCATGGTGGATGCAGAAAGTTACAGCCTCTGAAAAAATATCCTATTTGATTCTAGTTTATATTTTTTAGATCTGCTGAAGTTGTCAGTAAGTGGCTGGAAGAGATTCTACAGACATGGTGTATAATCAACTTGTTTTATTTTTTTATTATTTTTTTGTTTCTTAGCTATATGATTTCCTTTCTTCTTTATTTATTTCCATTTTGTGAGAGTATAGTTCTTTATAGGAATTTCCAATGACATATACATTCCTCCGTTGTTAAAGGGGTGGTGAATAGTTTTATCTTTTACTAACAGACAAACACATTAGATATTCATTATATTTTCTCACATTTATTTCAGCTATTGAAAACATACAACGTATAATGGATATTACGGCTGAGGAGCTGTCATACACAGTCGAGAAGCTTTCACCGTTCACTGACTATATAGTTAGTGTGTCTGCATTTACAGTTGTAGGAGAAGGACCTCCAACTGATATTGTTGTTCGAACAAGTGAGCAAGGTAAAATAAGGGTGGTTTGTTCATTTTGTTTACAGTTATTTATAATGGAATGTTTTTATTTTAATTGTAATTTCCGTATTTTTAGTTCCCAGCTCAGTGGAGAATATAAATTATAAGAATATTAGTTCAACATCTATTCTGGTTTTTTGGGATCCTCCTTTGGAGCCAAATGGAAGGATTACTCACTACACAGTTTATGCCATGGAGCTGAACACAAGCAACTCTTTCCATAAGATAACAAGCATAAACAACATTCTAATAACAGGTACCCATGCTTTACAATAATTATATTGAAATTGAATGAATATAATAATGTCATGGTTGAAGACAATAAATGTAAAGGAAAACTTATGTATGAATGCCTTGTTTTCAAAAACAAACCCAAGGTAATTATAGTCTGGTCCTAAATTATCTCATAAAACAAAGAAGTAGAGAAGCGCAACACGCTCTAAGTGTAAACTGTATATACAATTTCCTTGATAGCCCCTTCCCAGAGTGTTACTCACAGGATGAATGTTAAAGCCGTGCACATCGGTTGCATACAACCATGAAGTTTGTTTCCACGTCGGTCGTATCCGCCTCCCTCTGTGATGTCAGAGTCTGCAGGTCCAACCAGCCGTCTGTCTCGCTCCCAATTCAAACCAGAATCCACAGTCAGTATAATGAATGAAAGGGATACACTGCGTTATGCTGCGATACTTGTTTATTCAAAACCAGCAACAGCTGCACAGGAAGTGACTACTAACACTCTGGATTTATGGGACTAAAAGGAACTCCCACTGCTTAATACAAGTAACTTTGTATCATGATAAATAGGATACAAGATTGAACATTCATAAGTACAGGCGTTTCAGAGAATTAAAATTGAGACGCCTATGATTGTATATGTGCTTAGATGTAAAATTTATGCAAAGTGGTAGCACACTGTTTGTTTGATTTTTCCTAAATTATCTCATATAATATGTTTCATAGCAACATTAGGGGGTTGATTAAATTACTTATTAAAAACTATTATGCTGCTTATAAATTTGCTTATTGTACTGTATTATATTAATGAACAAATTGGGAAGATGGTTGAGTAATGTGCCACACAAAATTTTCCCCAAAACAGAAAGTCAAACAGGTAAATTGTTAATGATAACTTTGTACTAGTTTTGTTCTCTGTTTTTACTAAATGGGTTATATCCATCCTAACTGTACTTGCCAATACTCTAAAGAAAGAATCTATGCATGAGAAAAGGAATCACTTTCACAAAACAAAATGTATCTTATTATGCTATTACATCTGGAATTGTGCAACACCTCCTTAGCCAGGTGTCTTTTGTTTTGCAGCAATTTGAAATTTTATATTCATATTGCTGGAAAGCACAAAACTGTTTTTTTTTTTAAAATTTGTATCAAGTCAGCATTTTTGAGTTTACAATAACTTTTTGTCAATAGATTATAAACATTTTTTAAGATATGTCATAAATAAAAAGATAGCCTGTGAAACATGTAAGTTTTTAAAATCATACAAATAATAAATGAAAAAATATTCAATAGGGTTTTAACCTAGAACATTTGCAGAGTGAGGCATTACATGTACTGTAACAAAGTATGTAATGTACAGTTATTTGGTCCAATTTAGGAAAAAATTCAATTTATTAAAAATAATTTTATTTTAAATTGCAGAAAATTAAAATTGTTTAATATACAGACCATAGACATAAATCTGTTTGTATCTGTAAATCTGTGTCTGTATCTGCTTGTCGGTGCGTGTTTGAGTGAGCCTGTCTGTGAGTGTGCCTGTGTGAATGTGTTTGAGTGAGTCTGTGTGTGAGTATGGTTGTGTTTCTGTGTGTCTGTGAGTGGGTCTGTGTGAATGTGTTTGAGTGAGTCTTTGTGTGGGTTTGAGTGAGTCTGTGTGTGGGTATGGTTGTGTTTCTGTGTGAATGTGTTTGAGTGAGTTTGTGTGTGGGTATGGTTGTGTTTCTGTGTATCTGTGAGTGTGTCTGTGTGAATGTGTTTGAGTGAGTCTGTGTGTGGGTATGGTTGTGTTTCTGTGTGTCTGTGAGTGTGTCTGTGTGAATGTGTTTGAGTGAGTCTGTGTGTGGGTATGTTTGTGTTTCTGTGTGTCTGTGAGTGTGTCTGTGTGAATGTGTTTGAGTGAGTCTGTGTGTGGGTATGGTTGTGTTTCTGTGTATCTGCGAGTGTGTCTGTGTAAATGTGTTTGAGTGAGTCTGTGTGTGGGTATGGTTGTGTTTCTGTCTGTGTGTCTGTGTTTGAGTGAGTCTGTGTGTGGGTATGGTTGTGTTTATGTGTGAATGTGTTTGATTGAGTCTGTGTGTGGGTATGGTTGTGTTTCTGTGTGTGTGTGAGTGTGTCTGTGTGAATGTGTTTAAGTGAGTCTGTGTGTGGGTATGGTTGACTTTATGTGTGAATGTGTGAGTGAGTCTGTGTGTGGGTATAGTTGTGTTTCTGTGTGTCTGTGAGTGTGTCTGTGTGAATGTGTTTGAGTGAGTCTGTGTGTGGGTATGGTTGTGTTTATGTGTAAATGTGTTTGAGTGAGTCTGTGTGTGGGTATGGTTGTGTTTCTGTGTGAATGTGTTTGAGTGAGTCTGTGTGTGGGTATGGTTGTGTTTCTGTGTGTCTGTGAGCGTGTCTGTGTGAATGTGTTTGAGTAAGTCTGTGTGAGGATATGGTTGTGTTTCTGTGTGTCTGTGTGAATGTGTTTGAGTTAGTCTGTGTGTGGGTATGGTTGTGTTTCTGTGTGACTGTGAGTGTGTCTGTGTGTCTGTGTTTGAGTGAGTCTGTGAGTGGGTATGGTTGTGTTTATGTGTGAATGTGTTTGATTGAGTCTGTGTGTGGGTATAGTTGTGTTTCTGTGTGTCTGTGTCAATGTGTTTAAGTGAGTCTGTGTGTGGGTATGGTTGAGTTTATGTGTGAATGTGTGAGTGAGTCTGTGTGTCGGTATAGTTGTGTTCCTGTGTGTCTGTGAGTGTGTCTGTGTGAATGTGTTTTTGAGTGAGTCTGTGTGTGGGTATGGTTGTGTTAATGTGTGAATGTGTTTGAGTGAGTCTGTGTGTGGGTATGTTTGTGTTTATGTGTGAATGTGTTTGAGTGAGTCTGTGTGTGGGTATGGTTGTGTTTCTGTGTGTCTGTGAGTGTGTCTGTGTGAATGTGTTTGAGTGAGTCTGTGTGTGGGTATGGTTGTGTTTCTGTGTGTCTGTGAGTGTGTTTGAGTGAGTCTGTATGTATGTTACTATCTTGACTAAACTGAAGAATGAATGGAGCATTAATTTTAGTCACTATTTAAAGGGAGGAGGGATTATGATTTTGGACTAGATTACAAGTGTAGTGGTATTTTGCACTTCCGCTTGTGTGCTAACTGTGCTCGAAGTAAGCTTTTTTTGCACGCATCAGGTAGAGTGCATATTACAAGATGAAAGTAAAAATGTTCACACAAGAGCTAACCAGAAGCACAAAAAGACAAAGATAGAATATTGTGACCGCATTAACCATTAGAAGTCAATGGAGCGTGAAAGTGGAAAATAAAGCCTTACACGCTTACTCGTGTGCTAACCTCACATGGAAATATGAATATTTCACATTCCAATGTTCTTCACAAAGCAGAATGGGTTCTATTTGTTCATAAATACATATTTCTAGATTTTTTTGGTAAAATATATATCTATACCTATATATCTATATGATTATATATAGGTATTGATATATACAGATATATGTAGGAATATCTATTTATTAAAACTTACAACATATTCTGCTATGTGCAGAGCAGTAAAATGTGAAATATTTACAGTATATCACTGTGTTAAATATGAAAATTGCAAAAATATGCTCTTTTTAATTTTTTCATCTACGTGACTGCAAAGGATTCCAATGCGCGCACACACACACACACACATACATATATATATATATATATTTATATACAGTGTATATATATATATATATATATATATATATATATATATATTTCTCTTGTTAAGTGTATCCAGTCCACGGATCATCCATTACTTATGGGACACTAACTCCTCCCCAACAGGAAGTGCAAGAGGATTCACCCAGCAGAGCTGCTACATAGCTCCTCCCCCAACTGCCACTACCAGTCATTCTCTTGCACCCAACGAATAGATAGGATGTGTGAGAGGACTGTGGTGATTATACTTAGTTTCATACCTTCAATCAAAAGTTTGTTATTTTATAATAGCACCGGAGTGTGTTATTCCTTCTCTGGTAGAATTTGAAGAAGAATCTACCTGAGTTTTTCTATGATTTTAGCCGGAGTAGTTAAGATCATATTGCTGTTTCTCGGCCATCTGAGGAGAGGTAAACTTCAGATCAGGGGACAGCGGGCAGATTAATCTGCAAAGAGGTATGTAGCAGCTTATTATTTTCTGACAATGGAATTGATGAGAAAATTCTGCCATACCGATATAATGTAAACTCAGCCTTAAATGCAGTAGCAGCAACTGGTATCAGGCTGTCATGTATGAATATTTTACACTTCAGTATTCTGGGGAATGGCACTTCACTGGAATTATACTGTATGCATAAAACTTTAGCCTAATTTGCAGGGACTAGCAACAGGCTTTTTAGTAACACTCAATTTATTAATGTTAAACGTTTTTTGCTGGCATGTAAAATCGTTTAATTTTCTGAGGTACTGGGTGAAAAAATGTTTTGGGCACTATTTTTTTCCACTTGGCAGTCGTTTTATTTAATTTATGACAGTTTACTGATCTCTCTCACTGTTATGTGTGAGGGGGAGGGGCCTTTTTTGGTGCTTTTGCTACGCATCAAAAAATTCAGTCAGAAGTTTATTGTCTTCCCTGAATGATCCGGTTCATCTCTACAGAACTCAGGGGTCTTCAAAACTTGTTTTGAGGGAGGTAATCACTCACAGCAGAGCTGTGAGATTGTAGTTGACTGTGATAAAAAAACGTTTATTTCTGTATTTTTTTTTTATTTTTTTTTTTCTGCTATCAGGGTTAGTTATCCTTTGCTAATGGGAGCAATCCTTTGCTAAAATTGTGTTTTTTACAAAGATTTGATGCTATAACTTTTCAGTTTATTAATTTTCAACTGTCATAACTTTTTCTGTGCTTCTTATAGGCACAGTACGTTTTCATATTATAGTAAATCACTTTGCTAGTGTGTTAAACATGTCTAGGAAGATATCTGTGCTATATGTGCTAAAGCCAAAGTGGAGCCCAATAGAAATTTATGTACTAACTGTATTGATGCTACTTTAAATAAAAGTCAATCTGTACAAATTGAACATATTTCACCAAACAACGAGGGGAGAGTTATGCCGACTAACTCGCCTCACGTGTCAGTACCTGCATCTCCCGCTCGGGAGGTGCGTGATATTGTAGCGCCGAGTACATCTGGGCGGCCATTACAAATCACATTACAGGATATGGTTACTGTTATGACTGAAGTTTTGGCTAAATTACCAGAACTAAGAGGTAAGCGTGATCACTCTGGGGTGAGAACAGAGTGCGCTGATAATATTAGGGCCATGTCAGACACTGCGTCACAATTTGCAGAACATGAGGACGGAGAGCTTCATTCTGCGGGTGACGGTTCTGATCCAAACAAACTGGATTCAGATATTTCAAATTTTAAATTTAAGCTGGAAAACCTCCGTGTATTACTAGGGGAGGTGTTAGCGGCTCTGAATGATTGTAACACAGTTGCAATACCAGAGAAAATGTGTAGGTTGGATAAATATTTTGCGGTACCGGCGAGTACTGACGTTTTTCCTATACCTAAGAGACTTACTGAAATTGTTACTAAGGAGTGGAATAGACCCGGTGTGCCGTTCTCACCCCCTCCGATATTTAGAAAGATGTTTCCAATAGACGCCACCACACGGGACTTATGGCAAACGGTCCCTAAGGTGGAGGGAGCAGTTTCTACTTTAGCTAAGCGTACCACTATCCCGGTGGAGGATAGCTGTGCCTTTTCAGATCCAATGGATAAAAAGTTAGAGGGTTACCTTAAGAAAATGTTTGTTCAACAAGGTTTTATATTGCAACCTCTTGCATGCATTGCGCCTGTCACGGCTGCAGCAGCATTTTGGTTTGAGTCTCTGGAAGAGACACCTGAATCAGCTCCATTAGATGAGATTACACACAAGCTTAAAGCCCTTAAGTTAGCTAACTCATTTATTTCAGATGCCGTAGTACATTTAACTAAACTTACGGCTAAGAATTCCGGATTCGCCATTCAGGCACGCAGAGCACTGTGGCTAAAATCCTGGTCAGCTGACGTTACTTCTAAATCTAAATTGCTTAATATACCTTTCAAAGGGCAGACCTTATTCGGGCCCGGGTTGAAAGAAATTATCGCTGACATTACAGGAGGTAAAGGCCATGCCCTGCCTCAAGACAGAGCCAAACCTAAGGCTAGACAGTCTAATTTTCGTTCCTTTCGTAATTTCAAAGCAGGAGCAGCATCAACTTCCTCTGCACCAAAACAGGAAGGAGCTGTTGCTCGCTACAGACAAGGCTGGAGACCTAACCAGTCCTGGAACAAGGGCAAGCAGGCCAGGAAACCTGCTGCTGCCCCTAAGACAGCATGAATCGAGGGCCCCCGATCCGGGAACGGATCTAGTGGGGGGCAGACTTTCTCTCTTCGCCCAGGCTTGGGCAAGAGATGTCCAGGATCCCTGGGCATTAGAGATCATATCTCAGGGATACCTTCTAGACTTCAAATTCTCTCCCCCAAGAGGGAGATTTCATCTGTCAAGGTTGTCAACAAACCAAATAAAGAAAGAGGCGTTTCTACGCTGCGTACAAGATCTTTTATTAATGGGAGTGATCCATCCGGTTCCGCGGTCGGAACAAGGACAAGGGTTTTACTCAAATCTGTTTGTGGTTCCCAAAAAAGAGGGAATTTTCAGGCCAATCTTGGATTTAAAGATCCTAAACAAATTCCTAAGAGTTCCATCGTTCAAAATTGAAACTATTAGGACAATTTTACCCATGATCCAAAAGGGTCAGTACATGACCACAGTGGATTTAAAGGATGCTTACCTTCACATACCGATTCACAAAGATCATTACCGGTATCTAAGGTTTGCCTTTCTAGACAGGCATTACCAGTTTGTAGCTCTTCCATTCGGATTGGCTACGGCTCCGAGAATCTTCACAAAGGTTCTGGGTGCTCTTCTGGCGGTACTAAGACCGCGAGGAATTGCGGTAGCTCCGTACCTAGATGACATTCTGATACAAGCTTCAAGCTTTCAAACTGCCAAGTCTCATACAGAGTTAGTACTGGCATTTCTAAGGTCGCATGGATGGAAGGTGAACGAAAAGAAGAGTTCTCTCTTTCCACTCACAAGAGTTCCCTTCTTGGGGACTCTTATAGATTCTGTAGAAATGAAGATTTACCTGACAGAAGACAGGTTAACAAAGCTTCAAAATGCATGCCGTGTCCTTCATTCCATTCAACACCCGTCAGTAGCTCAATGCATGGAGGTGATCGGCTTAATGGTAGCAGCAATGGACATAGTACCCTTTGCACGCCTACATCTCAGACCGCTGCAATTGTGCATGCTAAGTCAGTGGAATGGGGATTACTCAGACTTGTCCCCTACTCTGAATCTGGATCAAGAGACCAGAAATTCTCTTCTATGGTGGCTTTCTCGGCCACATCTGTCCAGGGGGATGCCATTCAGCAGGCCGGACTGGACAATTGTAACAACAGACGCCAGCCTACTAGGTTGGGGCGCTGTCTGGAATTCTCTGAAGGCTCAGGGACAATGGAATCAGGAGGAGAGTCTCCTACCAATAAACATTCTGGAATTGAGAGCAGTTCTCAATGCCCTTCTGGCTTGGCCCCAGTTAACAACTCGGGGGTTCATCAGGTTTCAGTCGGACAACATCACGACTGTAGCTTACATCAACCATCAGGGAGGGACAAGAAGCTCCCTAGCAATGATGGAAGTATCAAAGATAATTCGCTGGGCAGAGTCTCACTCTTGCCACCTGTCAGCAATCCACATCCCGGGAGTGGAGAACTGGGAGGCGGATTTCTTAAGTCGTCAGACTTTTCATCCGGGGGAGTGGGAACTTCATCCGGAGGTCTTTGCCCAAATACTTCGACGTTGGGGCAAACCAGAGATAGATCTCATGGCGTCTCGACAGAACGCCAAGCTTCCTCGTTACGGGTCCAGATCCAGGGATCCGGGAGCGGTTCTGATAGATGCTTTGACAGAACCTTGGACCTTCGGGATGGCTTATGTGTTTCCACCATTCCCGATGCTTCCTCGATTGATTGCCAGAATCAAACAGGAGAGAGCATCAGTGATTCTAATAGCGCCTGCATGGCCACGCAGGACTTGGTATGCAGATCTAGTGGACATGTCATCCTGTCCACCTTGGTCGCTACCTCTGAAACAGGACCTTCTGATCCAGGGTCCCTTCAAACATCAAAATCTAATTTCTCTGAAGCTGACTGCTTGGAAATTGAACGCTTGATTTTATCAAAACGTGGTTTTTCTGAGTCAGTTATTGATACCTTAATACAGGCTAGGAAGCCTGTTACCAGAAAGATTTACCATAAGATATGGCGCAAATACTTATATTGGTGCGAATCCAAGAGTTACTCATGGAGTAAGGTTAGGATTCCGAGGATATTGTCTTTTCTACAAGAAGGTTTAGAAAAGGGTTTATCCGCTAGTTCCTTAAAGGGACAGATTTCAGCTCTGTCCATTCTTTTACACAAACGTCTGTCAGAAGTTCCGGACGTTCAAGCTTTTTGTCAGGCTTTAGCTAGGATCAAGCCTGTGTTTAAAACTGTTGCTCCACCATGGAGTTTGAACTTAGTTCTTAATGTTTTACAGGGGGTTCCGTTTGAACCCCTTCATTCCATTGATATCAAGTTGTTATCTTGGAAAGTTCTGTTTTTAATGGCGATTTCCTCGGCTCGAAGAGTCTCTGAGTTATCTGCCTTACATTGTGATTCTCCTTATCTGATTTTTCATTCAGACAAGGTAGTTCTGCGTACTAAACCTGGGTTCCTACCTAAGGTGGTCACTAACAGGAATATCAATCAAGAGATTGTGGTTCCATCTTTGTGTCCTAATCCTTCTTCGAAAAAGGAACGTCTGCTACACAATCTAGATGTAGTCCATGCCCTGAAATTTTATCTACAGGCAACTAAGGATTTTTGACAAACGTCTTCCCTGTTTGTCGTTTATTCTGGTCAGAGGAGAGGTCAAAAAGCTTCGGCTACCTCTCTCTCCTTTTGGCTTCGTAGCATAATACGGTTAGCCTATGAGACTGCTGGACAGCAGCCTCCTGAAAGAATTACAGCACATTATACTAGAGCTGTGGCTTCCACTTGGGCCTTTAAGAATGAGGCTTCTGTTGAACAGATTTGCAAGGCTGCAACTTGGTCTTCTCTTCATACTTTTTCCAAATTTTACAAATTTGACACTTTTGCTTCTTCGGAGGCTGTTTTTGGGAGAAAGGTTCTTCAGGCAGTGGTTCCTTCCGTATAAAGAGCCTGCCTGTCCCTCCCGTCATCCGTGTACTTTAGCTTTGGTATTGGTATCCCATAAGTAATGGATGATCCGTGGACTGGATACACTTAACAAGAGAAAACATAATTTATGCTTACCTGATAAATTTATTTCTCTTGTAGTGTATCCAGTCCACGGCCCGCCCTGTCACTTTAAGGCAGGTAATTTTTCCATTAAACTACAGTCACCACTGCACCCTATGGTTTTCCTTTCTCTGCATGTTTTCGGTCGAATGACTGGTAGTGGGAGTTGGGGGAGGAGCTATGTAGCAGCTCTGCTGGGTGAATCCTCTTGCACTTCCTGTTGGGGAGGAGTTAGTGTCCCATAAGTAATGGATGATCCGTGGACTGGATACACTACAAGAGAAATAAATTTATCAGGTAAGCATAAATTATGTTATTTATATATACAGTATATATATATATATATATATATATATATACATATATTATTTTTTTTCATATCTTTGAGCCCTTATAACAGTTTTTTTTAATAATGTTTATCAGATAGTGTTATTATGAGTGTAACTGTACTGTTAAAAATGTATTTTAGATGTGTTTTAATTTGTTTTGTGCAACTTTTTTGTCGAGCGTAAGTTAAAGGGCCACTGAACCCACATTTTTTCTTTCATGATTCAGATAGATCATGAAATTTTAAGTAACTTTCTATCTTACTCCTATTATCAAATTTTCTTCATTCACTTGGTATCTTTATTTGAAATGCAAGAATGTCAGTTTAGATGCCGGCCTATTTTTGGTTAACAACCTGGGTTGTTCTTGCTGATTGGTGGATAAATTCATCCACCAATAAAAAAATGCTGACCAGAGGTCTGAACCAAAAAAAGAGCTTAAATGCATTGTTTTTCAAATAAAGATAGCAAGAGAACGAAGAAAAATTGATAATAGGAGTAAATTAGAAAGTTGCTTAAAATTGCATGCTCTATCTGAATCACGAAAGAAAAAATGTGGGTTCAGTGTCCCTTTAACCAATGCTCTGAGGTCACAGTTATCAATCTAGCGTAAATCGTGATACCGCTCACACGTTCGCATTTGCTTAAAACTTGTTATACTTATGCTCCTTCCAACACGCACAAAAACCCATTATCGCTTGCGCAAAACAGCTTGCCAATCGTAATCTGGCCATAAATGTGTTATTTACATGTACTACCTGAAAAATTCCTTATACACCTACTTTCTATGAAGACTTATAATTATCTATATGAAATGTATTTAGAACTATTAAATAGATTTGTGGGGGGGGGGGGGGGTTTCTCAAAAGGGTCCAAACCAAATTTTAGTCAAGTCTATTTAGGAAATTGGCTGCAGTTTTAGCAAATATTTATGATAACACCATATGAGAATTATTTATTTTTTCTTATTTCTTTAGGTTTTCAAAGTGCCTATAATACACATTTGAAAAATTAGCCCTATTAAACACACATAAGTACATATGACTGAAACTGATCATGAATCTAATTTTGTTAGGTACAATGTGCAAATTTCCCAAAATCCACTGCTGATATTAATTTCTACAGCATTAATTCTAATTTGTATATTACACAGTTACGTCTAGATTGCGAGTTTTATGCTATACCGGGTGTGTAAATAGCGCAATAAAATGAGAGGTATCACACTTTCCATAGCTCTGCCATTACGAGTTACTGAAAAACCTCCATGTGCTGTGCGTTATGGTGCGTTAAGCTCCATACGGAACAAAAGCCAAGGGCTGATTTGACGTGCTCGTGCACGCTTTCCCCCATAGACATCAATGGGGAGAAAGTGTTAGAAATAAACTAACAACTGTGATCGCGGAATGGCAAATCGCCGTAACGCAACCCCATTGATGTCTATGGGGAAAAGAAAGTTACGTTTAAACCTAACACCCTAACATAAACCCCTAGTCTAAAAAACCCTAATCCACCGCTCCTTGACATCGCCAACACAAAATAAAATGACTAACCCCCCTAATCCACCGCTCGCCGACATTGCCAACACTAAATAAAGTTATTAACCCCTAATCCGCCGTTCCCTGACATCGCTGACACTAAATAAACCTATTAACCCCTAAAATGCCAGCCCCCACATCGCAACTAATAAACCTATTAATCCCTAATCTTCCACCCACCCACATCGCTACTACTATAATAAACCTATTAACCCCTAAACCGCCAGCCCCCCACATCGCAAAACACTAAATTAAACTATTAACCACTAAATCTAACACCCCCCTTAACTTAAAATTTAAAGTTACAATATAACTATCTTAAAATAAATAAAAACTTATCTGTGAAATAAAAAAAAAAACTAAGATTAAACTGTAAATAAACCTAACATAACTATTCTAATAAAATAAAAAAACCTACCAATTAAAAAAAACGCACCACTGGGATGAAGATAGAAGACGGTCCCGCGATGGAGGAAGATGTCACCGCCTGGATGAAGACTTCTTGCGGCCTGGATAAGGATGGATGACCGGACTTCAGCAACCATTAGTAGATATTCTGGGGTTAGTGTTAGGTTTTTTATTTCATTTTTTAGGGTGTTTTAGATTAGGGCTCTGGGCAGTAAAAGATGCCCATACAAATGTCCCTTTAGGGGCAATGGGTAGTTTAGGATTTGTTTAGACTTTTATTTTGGGGGGTTAGTTGGGTGGGGGTTTTTTACTTTTAGGGGGGGGGCTTTGTAATTTTTTAATGTGAAAGAGCTGTTTAATTTAGGGCAATGCCCTACAAAATGCCCTTTTAAGGGCTATTGGTAGTTTATTTTTAGGCTAGGGGGTGTTTTTATTTTGGGTGGGGCTTTTTATTTGTATATGGCTATTAGATTAGGTGTAATTGTTTTTATATTTAATCATTTAGTTTATTATTTTTTGTAATCTTAGAGTTTTTTTTTTTTTTATTAGAATAGTTATGTTAAGTTAATTTATAGTTTAATCTTAGTTTTTTTTTTATTTTTTTCACAAGTAAGTTTTTATTTATTTTAAAGGGACATAATACTTATATGCTAAATCACTTGAAACTGATGCAGTATAACTGTAAAAAGCTGACAGGAAAATATCACCTGAGCATCTCTGTAAAAAAGGAAGTTATTTTACCTTGCAATCTCCTCAGCTCAGCAGAGTAAGTTCTGTGTAAAAAGTTATACTCAGCTGCTCCCAGCTGCAGGTAAAAAAAAAAAGAAAGAAAGAAGAAATGAACAGCAGCCAATCAGCATCAGCAGTGCTGTCATGAACTGTTTTACTGTGATCTCATGAGATTTGATTTAACTCTCATGAGATTTCATAGTAAGCTTCCTTTAACCTGAATAGGGAAATAATATGAGAGTGCACGAGGCTCATCCCCTTAGCTGTCCCAGGACAGACATACTAATATGCTGCTTAGAAATCCTTTACAATGGGATGTGGCTACTGAGGAACATTTGAGGTAAAATATCTTTCTTTTTTACATAGAGATGCTCAGGTGATATTTTCTAGTCAGCTTTTTACAGCTATACTGCATCACGTTCAAGTGTTTAAACATTTGGATATTATGGCCCTTTAAGATAGTTATATTGTAACTTTTAATTTAAAGTTGGGTGTTAGGTTTAGGGGTTAATAGTTTAATTTAGTGTTTTGCGATGCGGGGGGCCGGCGGTTTAGGGGTTAATAGGTTTATTATAGTGTTGGTGATGTGGGTGGCCAGCGGTTTAGGGGTTAATAGGTTTATATAGTGTTGTCGATGTGGGTGGGCGGTGGATTAGGGGTTAATAGGTTTATTTCTCCAACATTGGTGTGTCCGGTCCACGGCGTCATCCTTACTTGTGGGATATTCTCTTCCCCAACAGGAAATGGCAAAGAGTCCCAGCAAAGCTGGTCACATGATCCCTCCTAGGCTCCGCCCACCCCAGTCATTCTCTTTGCCGTTGCACAGGCAACATCTCCACGGAGATGGTTAAGAGTTTTTTGGTGTTTAAATGTAGTTTTTATTCTTCTATCAAGTGTTTGTTATTTTAAAATAGTGCTGGTATGTACTATTTACTCTGAAACAGAAAAGGATGAAGATTTCTGTTTGTAAGAGGAAGATGATTTTAGCAGACAGTAACTAAAATCGATTGCTGTTTCCACATAGGACTGTTGAGATGAAGTAACTTCAGTTGGGGGAAACAGCAGACTTTTCTGCTTAAGGTATGACTAGCCATATTTCTAACAAGACTGTGTAATGCTGGAAGGCTGTCATTTCCCCTCATGGGGACCGGTAAGCCATTTTCTTAGTCAAAAACAATCAGAATAAAGGGCTTATTATGGGCTAAAAAACTGGTAGACATTTTTATGGGCTAAATCGATTGCTTTATTTGTGCATATTATTCAAATTTAGGCTAACAATTGACATTTATAATCTTGGGGAACGTTTATAAAACGGCAGGCACTGTATTGGACACCTTTTTCAGTCAGGGGGCCTTTCTAGTCATAGACTGAGCCTCATTTTCGCGCCATTAATGCGCAGTTGTTTTTTGAGAGCAGGGCATGCAGATGCATGTGTGAGGATCTAAGAATCTCTGAAAAAGCTTTTAGAAGGCGTCATTTGGTATCGTATTCCCCTCAGGGCTTGGTTGGGTCTTAGCAAAGACTGTATCTGGGACTGTATAGGGGTTAAATTGAAAAACGGCTCCGGTTCCGTTATTTTAAGGGTTAAAGCTCTGAAATTTGGTGTGCAATACTTTTAAGGCTTTAAGACACTGTGGTGAAAATTTGGTAATTTTTGAACAATTCCTTCATACTTTTTCACATATTCAGTAATAAAGTGTTTTCTGTTTGAAATTTAAAGTGACAGTAACGGTTTTATTTTAAAACGTTTTTTGTGCATTATTGACAAGTTTAAGCCTGTTTAACATGTCTGTACCTTCAAATAAGCTATGTTCTATATGTATGAAAGCCAATGTGTCTCCTCATTTAAATTTATGTGATAATTGTGCCATAGCGTCCAAACAAAGTAAGGACAGTACTGCCACAAATAATGATATTGCCCAAGATGATTCCTCAAATGAGGGGAGTAAACATGATACTACATCATCTCCTACTGTGTCTACACCAGTTTTTGCCCATGCAGGAGGCCCCTAGTACATCTAGTGCGCCAATACTTATTACCATGCAACAATTAACGGCTGTAATGGATAACTCCATAGCAAATCTTTTATCCAAAATGCCTACTTATCAGAGAAAGCGCGATTGCTCTGTTTTAAACACTGAAGAGCAAGAGGACGCTGATGATAATTGTTCTGTCATACCCTCACACCAATCTGAAGGGGCCATGAGGGAGGTTTTGTCTGAGGGAGAAATTTCAGATTCAGGAAAAATTTCTCATCAAGCTGAACCTGATGTTGTGACATTTAAATTTAAATTAGAACATCTCCGCGCACTGCTTAAGGAGGTGTTATCTACTCTGGATGATTGTGACAATTTGGTCATTCCAGAGAAATTATGCAAGATGGACAGGTTCCTAGAGGTTCCGGTGCCCCCCGACGCTTTTCCTATACCCAAGCGGGTGGCGGACATAGTAAATAAAGAGTGGGAAAAGCCCGGCATACCTTTTGTTCCTCCCCCTATATTTAAGAAATTATTTCCTATGGTCGACCCCAGAAAGGACTTATGGCAGACAGTCCCCAAGGTCGAGGGGGCAGTTTCTACTCTAAACAAACGCACTACTATTCCTATCGAAGATAGTTGTGCTTTCAAAGATCCTATGGATAAAAAATTGGAAGGTTTGCTTAAAAAGATTTTTGTACAGCAAGGCTACCTTCTACAACCAATTTCATGCATTGTTCCTGTCACTACGGCAGCGTGGTTCTGGTTCGAGGAACTAGAAAAGTCGCTCAGTAGAGAAACTCCATATGAGGAGGTTATGGACAGAGTTCAAGCACTTAAATTGGCTAACTCTTTTATTTTAGATGCCGCTTTGCAATTAGCAAAATTAGCGGCAAAAAATTCAGGGTTTGCTATTGTGGCGCGCAGAGCGCTTTGGCTATAGTCTTGGTCAGCGGATGTGTCATCCAAGACAAAATTACTTAACATTCCTTTCAAAGGTAAAACTTTATTTGGACCTGATTTGAAAGAGATTATTTCAGAGATCACTGGGGAAAAGGGCCACGCCCTTCCACAGGATAGGTCTTTTAAGGCTAAAAATAAGCCTAATTTTCGTCCCTTTCGCAGAAATGGACCAGCCTCTAATTCTGCATCCTCTAAGCAAGAGGATAATGCCTCACAACCCAAACCAGCCTGGAAACCAATGCAAGGCTGGAACAAGGGTAAGCAGGCCAAGAAGCCTGCCACTGCTAACAAGACAGCATGAAGGAGTAGCCCCCGATCCGGGACCGGATCTGGTAGGGGGCAGACTCTCTCTCTTTGCTCAGGCTTGGGCAAGAGATGTTCAGGATCCTTGGACGCTAGAAATAGTTTCTCAAGGTTATCTCCTGGAATTCAAGGAACTACCCCCAAGGGGAAGGTTCCACAAGTCTCACTTATCCTCAAACCAAATAAAGAGACAGGCATTCTTACATTGTGTAGAAGACCTGTTAAAGATGGGAGTGATACACCCAGTTCCAATAAAGGAACAAGGAATGGGATTTTATTCCAATCTGTTCGTAGTTCCCAAAAAAGAGGGAACGTTCAGACCAATTTTGGATTTGAAGATCCTAAACAAATTTCTCAGGGTACCATCGTTCAAAATGGAAACTATTCGAACGATTCTACCCACCATCCAGGAAAGTGAATTTATGACTACCGTGGATCTAAAGGATGCGTACCTACATATCCCTATCCACAAGGAACATCATCAGTTCCTAAGGTTCGCTTTTCTGGACAAACATTACCAGTTTGTGGCTCTTCCATTTGGATTAGCCACTGCTCCAAGGATTTTCACAAAGGTGCTAGGGTCCCTTCTAGCGGTTCTAAGACCAAGGGGCATTGCAGTAGTACCTTACTTGGACGACATTCTAATACAAGCGTCGTCCCTGTCAAAGGCAAAGGCTCATACGGACATCGTTCTAGCCTTTCTCACATCTCACGGATGGAAGGTGAACAAAGAAAAGAGTTCTCTGTCCCCGTCAACAAGAGTTCCCTTCTTGGGAACAATAATAGATTCCTTAGAAATGAGGTTTTTTCTGACAGAGGTCAGAAAATCAAAACTTCTAAGCTCTTGTCAAGTGCTTCATTCTGTTCCTCGTCCTTCCATAGCGCTATGCATGGAAGTAATAGGATTGATGGTTGCAACAATGGACATAGTTCCTTTTGCACGAATTCATCTAAGACCATTACAACTGTGCATGCTCAAACAGTGGAATGGGGATTATACAGACTTGTCTCTAATGATTCAAGTAGATCAAAAGACCAGAGATTCACTCCGTTGGTGGCTGACCCTGGACCATCTGTCCCAGGGAATGAGCTTCCGCAGGCCGGAGTGGGTCATTGTCACGACCGACGCCAGTCTAGTGGGCTGGGGTGCGGTCTGGGAATCCCTGATAGCTCAGGGTCTATGGTCTCGGGAAGAGTCTCTTCTCCCGATAAACATTCTGGAACTGAGAGCGATATTCAATGCTCTCAGAGCTTGGCCTCAACTAGCAAAGGCCAAATTCATAAGGTTCCAATCAGACAACATGACGACTGTTGCTTATATCAATCATCAAGGGGGAACAAAGAGTTCCCTGGCGATGAAAGAAGTGACCAAAATAATTCAATGGGCGGAGGATCACTCCTGCCACTTGTCTGCGATCCACATCCCAGGAGTAGAAAATTGGGAAGCGAATTTTCTGAGTCGTCAGACATTTCATCCGGGGGAGTGGGAACTCCATCCGGAAATCTTTGCCCAAATAACTCAATTATGGGGCATTCCAGACATGGATCTGATGGTGTCTCATCAGAACTTCAAGGTTCCTTGCTACAGGTCCAGATCCAGGGATCCCAAGGCGACTCTAGTAGATGCACTAGTAGCTCCTTGGACTTTCAACCTAGCTTACGTATTCCCACCGTTTCCTCTCATTCCCAGGCTGGTAGCCAGGATCAATCAGGAGAGGGCCTCGGTGATCTTGATAGCTCCTGCGTGGCCACGCAAGACTTGGTATGCAGACCTGGTGAATATGTCATCGGCTCCACCATGGAAGCTACCTTTGAGACAGGACCTTCTTGTTCAAGGTCCATTCGAACACCCAAATCTGGTCTCCCTCCAACTGACGGCTTGGAGATTGAACGCTTGATTCTATCAAAGCGTGGGTTTTCAGATTCGGTGATAGATACTCTGGTTCAGGCCAGAAAACCTGTAACTAGAAAAATTTACCATAAAATATGGAAAAAATATATCTGTTGGTGTGAATCCAAAGGATTCCCATGGAATAAGATAAAAATTCCTAAGATTCTCTCCTTTCTTCAAGAAGGTTTGGAGAAAGGATTATCTGCAAGTTCTCTAAAGGGACAGATCTCTGCTTTATCTGTCTTACTACACAAAAGACTGGCAGCTGTGCCAGATGTTCAAGCATTTGTTCAGGCTCTGGTTAGGATCAAGCCTGTTTACAGACCTTTGACTCCTCCCTGGAGTCTAAATCTAGTTCTTTCAGTTCTTCAAGGGGTTCCGTTTGAACCCTTACATTCCATAGATATTAAGTTACTATCTTGGAAAGTTTTGTTTTTGGTTGCAATTTCTTCTGCTAGAAGAGTTTCAGAGTTATCTGCTCTGCAGTGTTCTCCTCCTTATCTGGTGTTCCATGCAGATAAGGTGGTTTTGCGTACTAAGCCTGGTTTTCTTCCTAAAGTTGTTTCTAACAAAAATATTAACCAGGAGATAGTAGTACCTTCTTTGTGTCCGAATCCAGTTTCAAAGAAGGAACGTTTGTTACACAATTTGGACGTTGTTCGTGCTCTAAAGTTCTATTTAGAGGCTACTAAAGATTTCAGACAAACATCTTCCTTGTTTGTTGTTTATTCTGGTAAAAGGAGAGGTCAAAGAGTGACTTCTACCTCTCTTTCCTTTTGGCTTAAAAGCATCATCCGATTGGCTTATGAGACTGCCGGACGGCAGCCTCCTGAAAGAATCACAGCTCACTCCACTAGGGCTGTGGCTTCCACATGGGCCTTCAAGAACGAGGCTTCTGTTGACCAGATATGTAAGGCAGCGACTTGGTCTTCACTGCACACTTTTGCCAAATTTTACAAATTTGATACTTTTGCTTCTTCGGAGGCTATTTTTGGGAGAAAGGTTTTGCAAGCTGTGGTTCCTTCCATTTAGGTGACCTGATTTGCTCCCTCCCTTCATCCGTGTCCTAAAGCTTTGGTATTGGTTCCCACAAGTAAGGATGACGCCGTGGACCGGTCACACCAATGTTGGAGAAAACAGAATTTATGCTTACCTGATAAATTACTTTCTCCAACGGTGTGTCCGGTCCACGGCCCGCCCTGGTTTTTTAATCAGGTCTGATGAATTATTTTCTCTAACTACAGTCACCACGGTATCATATGGTTTCTCCTATATATATTTCCTCCTGTCCGTCAGTCGAATGACTGGGGTGGGCGGAGCCTAGGAGGGATCATGTGACCAGCTTTGCTGGGACTCTTTGCCATTTCCTGTTGGGGAAGAGAATATCCCACAAGTAAGGATGACGCTGTGGACCGGACACACTGTTGGAGAAAGTAATTTATCAGGTAAGCATAAATTCTGTTTTAATAGTCACAATGTGGGTAGGTCTCAATGTGGGAAGTTTTCATGTAACATGTTGTTTTCACTTAACTGGTGGTTATCAACCTATCACATTTTGGTATTTGGGGGTGTGTAAGCAACAGGACCTTTGATTGGTTCGGTGTTTTTTTGGGAGTGTGTTTGGGGCCTATTTAAGGCTGCTTTTTTCACTGTAACACTTTCAGAGGAAGGGACTGTGCTTGGTCCCGAAACGTCACAGCACGCAAAAAAGAGAACTTTGTGACTTTGTTGTCTGAAGACCAGTGAGTGCTTACTTCCAATTTTTGTATGTATATATATATATATATATATATATATATATGTATGTATGTATGTATGTATATATATATATATATATATATATATATATATATATATATATATATATATATATATATATATATATATCCACTGGTAGGGATGGGCGAATGTTTCTAAACATTCGAATTTTAAAACAAATTTTTAGACGTTCGTTCGTTCGAATCGAATTTCGAATGTTTAACTAACATTCTAACATTCGATTTTCGAATTTTCGGTTACGAATTTTTCGCTTACATTCGAAAATATTCATTCTAAAAATAGAATGTTTGTTTGCCTTTGCATTATATTATATTCAAATTCGATATGTATATTTCACATTCGAATTCGAAATATAATATTCGAATTCGATACAATAATATCACATTCTATATAGAAATGTAATATTCGAATTGGATAAGATATATCACATTCAAATTCGAAATATAATATTCGATTCAATATATCACATTCTGTATAGAAATGTAATATTCGAATTCGATAGCATATATCATATTCGATTTCGAAATGTAATATTCGAATTCAATTGTATATATCACATTATATTTGTAATGTTATATTCAAATTCGATTTAAATTTCTTTTCTTTTGTAATGTACTATTCGAATTCAAATTAGTTTCGAAATCAAAAGTGACATTCGAAAACGCAAATACTCATTCAAAAAAGAAAGTTACATTGGAAATCGAATATACACATTCGAAATCGAATATACGCATTCGAAATCGAATGTCACATTCGAAATCGAATGTCACATTCGAAAACGAATGTCACATTCGAAACCTGTAAAAAACATTCGAAAACAGAATTTTACAGAATATTCGTTCTTATCGACATTCGAATTTATAATTCGAATTTCGATAATAAAATTTGTTCTATATTCGAAATTCGAAAATTTACACATTCGCCCATCCCTAGCCACTGGTATAACAATGTACAGTATGTTATTAGGTGGAATCTCTAAATCTGTATAAAAGATACATTTTACAATAAAAATGATTTGTCAAATATGTTTTCCTTTATTTTATTTATTTGAAAATATATAAAACATCTGAAAGACAGCCTATTTTTTTTTTTTTAGGTTTGAAAAAATACACAGACTACAAGATGCGTGTAACAGCGTCAACAAAAGCCGGAGAGAGCGCTTCCACAGAAGAAAATGATATTTTTGTTAGAACTCTAGAAGATGGTGAGTGTAAATAATTATATACGTTTTAGATAAAAATTTTAACAAATTTTAATCAACTCAAATATGTGAATAATTACAGTATTTTCACCTTTAAACAATGTAATACATTTATCTAAGAGTAATGTTTAATCAGACTTCACCTATGGCGGCGCTGCTGGATAAGTATAAAATGCCTTTCTTGAGTTTTAACTTGTATTTTTCATATTTTACAGTACCTGGATCACCTCCTCAAAATCTGATTTTAATTGGTGTAAATTCCACTGCCATTAATTTAGAGTGGATGCCACCTTCAAAGCCAAATGGAATTATTACGCACTATGAAATAATGTACGAAAATTCTACTGCACAGTTTGCCCTCAATACATCATCAACAAGTTATTCTTTGACTGATTTAAACCCGTACACTCTGTACAGCATTTCAGTTCGAGCCTATACAATATTTGGAAATGGAAATCAAACAACATCACCATTGTCTGTAAGGACATCAGAAACTGGTAACTAGAAATATTTTCCAGCAACTAAAACTTATTCCCAAGAGATTTCAATACTTTATTTTATATTATTTGGTACTTTCCTACCTCATACTTTAACCACTTGCTTCAACCATTTTACTTAGCAATGGGCAATGTTTACCCCACACTTTATTTTTAAATTTAAATCCTATGATACAGCATTAGGAATGTGTGATCATATCCACATAACATAACCAGTTCTCCCAACACATCATATAATACATTTTTTTTGCCTTTTTCAAAATATTACTAACGCCCTCATCTTTTTTTCTTTTTGTCAGTACACACAAGAAATGTAAACTTTGAAAAGATATTTTTTACACTCATTTTTTTTTTTATCTCAAAACCTTACCAAATATATGATGACTAAGTAAATGATGGTATTTTAAATCTCAAGCTTTGTAAATAATCTGCTTTTCTCTGTACTTGTTGTCCTGTACCGTCTTTATCTCATTATCTTATATTTGATAATGTTCTCTTAATTTTTTTTTTCTATGATTCCAAGCCATTTGTTGTTTCCTTCTTTGCATTATATTGCACCTATACTGATCCTTTATTCTGATATTCAAGAAACAAATGAAACAATTTTATTATCTATTAACACAACATACACAAAATGATGCACATATGTAAAATTACATAAACTGGGTATCCCCAGTCTGATTAAAATAAATATGGACGTCAGACTAAGTACTGTGAGATAATATGCAATTGAATCAAATGTATATGATCATAATTAGACTATAATTTGCATCACAACATCTATCACTGATTGGCATTACAGTGGGAAATGTGTTTACATTTTATACTCTGTTTCATATACATTTGATTGAATTGCATATTATCTAACAGTACTTAGTCTGACGTCCATATATATTGTAATCAGACTGGGGATGCCCAGTCTATGTAATTTTATATATGTGCATCTTTTTGTGTATGTTGGGTAAATAGATTATACAATTGTTTCATTTGTTCCTTGAATATCAGAATCTATTTTACAAGATATTTTCTTTGATACATTTACCCTTTTTGAAGTGGGGGGGGTTCTAACAAGTATATATATATATATATATATATATATATATATATATATATATACATATATATATATTTATGTGTTAATATGGGTATATACACATATTAACACATAAATATACATGTATATAAGCATATATATTTACTGGGAACACACAGTTTCCATAGGACGCAATATAAATGCACTTTTCAGTGCCGTATTTTTTGTAACACCCCACTCCCCCCAACTTTAAAGCCCCAAAACTGTGACACTTTTAGAAAATTAACCAGAGATCTGATCTCTGGCCAATTTTTGGAGTGCTAATTGCTCCCAGAGCTCTCGGTACAATAACCAGCCACTTGTAATGGCTGGTTAATTATAGCGCTCCTGCAAAAGGGCACATTTAGCGCTTCACTTGTAATCTAGCCCATAGAGTTGTGGTGTTGCAAGTGATACATTTGCATGCTCTAATGAATTAGAGCATTTAGGTTTATCACTATAATGGCCCTTTAAGCCCATTCAATGTTAAAAAGCTTAAAAGGACATGAAACCCAAAATGTTTCTCTCATGATTTAGGTAGAACATAACATTTTAAACAACTTTCCAGTTTACTTCTATTATCAAATTTGCTTTATTCTTTTGGTATCATTTGTTGAAAGAGCAGCAATGCACTACTGATTTCTAACTGAACACATGGGTGAGCCAATGACAATCGGTATATACTGTATATGCAGCCACCAATCAGTAGCTAGAACCTAGGTTATTTGCTGTTCCTGAGCTTTCTTAGATAAACCTTTCAGCAGAGGATAACAAAAGAAGGAACCAAATTAAATAATAGAAGTAAATTGGAAAGTTGTTTAAAATTGTACGTTCTATCTAAATCATGAATGTCTAATTATGACTTTACTGTCCCTTTAAGTATTTTTCTCCTCAACCATAATTTGTGTAACCCATCAATGTGTCCCAACATTGTGGTTTAAGATATCTGGTTTAGTCAAATGAAAATAAATAAATTCAATTTGTGATGTCATTCTAATCCCCCCCAAAACTTTTTTTGAGGGGTCTACCTTTTTAAATGCTGCTGAATTGTCTAATGTCTTTAAAATTTGTTATTTATGGCAGCAGAATTCCAGTCCAAGATTGTTTGCACCACTAATCATTTATTTGTTTACTTTACATATTGTGTTACACTTTTGTTAACTCTATTCTTTTAGCTCCTGGAAGCCCACCATACGATCTGATGTACACAAATATATCTTCTACAAGTATAATGGTGTCATGGGAGCCACCAATTTTCGCCAATGGAATTATACTATTTTATAATATTACCTATTGGAATACATCACATTTTCAGACAAATATAAGTAATAATTCGTCAATAGTTTTATCAGACCTGAAAAAGTATTCACAGTATCAAGTAATGGTATCAGGCTATACAAGACATGGAAATGGAGATCAGACCAGTGACATTCTTCATGTAACCACACTAGAAGACGGTGAGCATGAATCTCTCAAGAAAGATGCTTTTCTTTATATAACTGTTAGGTTTTAAGATTGATTTTTTTTTTAGGCAGAGAGCTATCCTAAAAGTTACAGTATATATTGATGTAGTTCAAATAATATATCACACTTGAACATATCTGGGGAGGGTTTAGATATCACTTTGAACATATTCATATATTGAGGCCAATTTAAGAAATGTCTTGTGGACCTGATCCGACAGTGCGGATCAGGTCCGCAAGACATCGCTGAATGCGGAGAGCAATACGCTCTCCGTATTCAGCATTTCACCAGCAGCTCACAAGAGCTGCTGATGCAACGCCACCCCCTACAGACTCGCGGCCAATGGGCCACCAACAGGGGGTGTCAATCAACCCGATCGTACTCGATCGGGTTGAATTCCAGCGAGTCCTGTCCGCCTGCTCAGAGCAGCCAGAAACACAAGCCGTCAAGCTCCGTTCGGAGCTTGAGAGATAGGCCCCATTGTCTCAATGCCTAATTATCCATCATTTTTTTCACTTTTATTTATATTTAATATCATTTTTTTTTTAAATTGGTATACTTCTTTATTAAATGTTGGTAAGGGATTACGTTATAGTTTATTGCATTAGGCTTTACAAGATCTTTCTAAATAAGTATGTTTAAATACGTATTATAAGTATTATTTCTAAAAAACATTGGCCTAGATTACAAGTGGATCGCTATTGATAGCGCAGGGTGCACTATCAATATCGCTGTAGCGCTGGGATTGTGTCACTCTGTGCATCATCGGTGCTGAGTTGAAAACGTGGGAAGGAAGGAGGGACGTGGTTGGATTGGCCCAGGGAGGAGGGGGGAGGGAGGTTCCTACACTACAGAAACAGGATGAGGAAGGAAGAGGGAGGGGTGGGCCCTTACTCTATGAAATACTGATTAGGAAGGGAGGAGAGATCTAGGGCCCTACACTAAGTATAAAACTATCTTGGAGGGGGAAGGGGGGACCCTACGTTACAGAAAAAAAAAGAAATTAAATATGAAATAAAAAAAAATCTGCTAGTAACAAAGATGGCAGCTAGCAGTGGGAGGGGGAAGGTTAGAGAGCTGTTTGGGGGGATCAGGTAGTTGGGTGGGTGAGGAGGGTTCCCTATGCTACAGAAATTAAAAAACATATTTTAAAACATAAACTGCATACTGGCCAACTGTCTGCCAGTACCTAAGATGGTGGAGACCAATGGGGGGGGGGCGAGTGAGGGAAGAGAGCTGTTTGGGAGGGATCAGTTAGGGATCATGGGTGGGAAGTGTCAGGTGGGAGGGCTATCTCTACACTACAACTAAAATTAACCTTACAAGCTACCTGATTAGGCCTGTCACTGCCACAAATTTCAGAAGTATTTTGCACAGCTGCAATTAGTGGCCTACCAATTGCCAAAAACAATGGCGAAGCCAAGCATGTCTGCTGTTTCTCAACAAAGGGTACCTCATAGAATCTTTTACAACCATTTGTCTTATGACTACAGTAGTTGTGTGTAAATAATTTCAGGTAGAAACCCAATGTTTGCGAAAAAGTAAAAGGGATATAAAATAAAAGATTTACCTTTTAAATATATATGTAGCACACTGTTTTCCTCAAATATGAATTATTTTAAATAATACATTATATTTTCATTTCCCTCCTTTACCTGCGTCCGGGCCGCCTTATTTCATTTTGACAGATGGCTGCTTCATCTAATATTGGATGCACCAAACGCCCTATGCAATTTAGCTTTTGCACACTCCTGAGCTATAATTTAAAGCAGCCTTGGCTGCTAGTCCAACTGCATGAGTGCAGTGCTAACTCCCGTCTCACTACAGCCTTATATAACCAGTGAATTTTCCTTAGTGAGTCACTGTTTACTGCTGCGGTGACAGCAGCACGTGGATTTACTGTCGGGAAACTCCCTAATAAAAATGAGCCATATATCATTATTGATAGTATTTTTAATGTAAAAGCACATTTTTTTTTATATCTATGGGATATTTATACATTTTTGGCTATCAACACAGTGAGGGGGGAGGGGGGGGAGTTGTGGTGGGCTGGGTGTTTTCTTTACCAAGCCATGCAATTAATTTGCTATAATAAAACCCATACAGCTTATTTAAAAAAAAAAAAATACACTAATGATATATTTATTTTTATTAGGGTTTTTTTCACACAGTAAATCCACGTGCTGGTGTCACCGCAGCAGTAAACAGTGAATCGCTGAGAATAAGGAAGATTCACTGCTTCATTAAGCTGTAGTGAGACCAGAGTTAGAACTGCACTTACGCAGTTGGAATAGCAGCCGATGCTGCTTCAAATTACCAGCTCGGGAGCTTGTGGATGCTAAATTGCATAGGACGTGTGGTGCATCCCCTATTGGATGAACCAGCCGTCTGTCAAAATAAAAAAAGACAAAATTGTGCACAGAGTTCAGCCAGGGCACAGATAATGGAGGGACATGAAAATATAAGTTATTTGTGGAAAACATTGTGCTACATATATATTTTAATGATAAATCCTTTTTTTTTGTGAAAAGTAAATTTTGTGAATTTACCATCACTTTAACTATCATATTTGGTGTTTAAATAGTGGCATGAAATATACCAAAATGGGCTTAAATCGATACCTTGTGTTGTCTACTTTAGAAATATATATAGTTTTGGGGTTCATTTTGAGAATTTGGACAGTTCTCCTATACAAAAGGAGTGTTGGCCCTTTGCATAATTTTAGACAAAAAGACCTTAAAATTAACAAAAATAATAAAATAATAAAATAAATATATATACACGTTTGGTTTTAGATGAATCAGGATGCCAATGAACAAATTTTATGATTTTATTTCTCCAGGTAGAAAGCTACAAGTATTTGTGAAATTTGATAATCAATCATTTTATATATATACATATATATATATTAATATATATATATATATATATTTTTTTTTTTTAACTTCTTTTTGTAATTTTACAATCGTTTCTAAGTTCTCTGAATAAATTGCTAGTTAAAACTGTCATCCTATAAAAGCTCTCTTTATGCCAAATATATATATATAGGTAAATCAAACAAACAAAGGCTGTATTTCTGTTTAAACGGAGTGATAGCAAAAATGCTAAAACTTCACTGGTATTTTTGGGAAGATTTTGTCTGAAATTCCTGATAGCAAAAAGGTTAAGTAGATTCTTTATGGCAATGCATGGGTGTCTTGTTGCTGTTTTTATTCTTAGTAATATTATCCTCATTACTATTACTATTTCAAATATCCATACAATAAAAAGTATAAATAAGTACCGGGAGCCGCCAGGTTTCTACTTAAAGGGACAGTCTACACCAGAATTTTTATTGTTTTAAAAGATAAATAATCCCTTTATTACCCATTCCCCAGTTTTGCATAACCAACACAGTTATATTAATATACTTTTAACCTCTGTGATTATCTTGTATCTAAGCCTCTGCAAACTTCCACTTTGTTTCAGTTCTTTTGACAGACTTGCAGTTTAACCAATCAGTGCCTGCTCCCAGATAACTTCACGTGCACGAGCACAGTGTTATCTATATGAAATACATGAACTAACACCCTCTAGTGGTGAAAAACTGTTAAAATGCATTCTGAAAAGAGGTGGCCTTCAAGGTCTAAGAAATTAGCATATGAACCTCCTAGGTTAAGCTTTCAACTAAGAATAACAAGTGAACAAAGCAAAATTGGTGATAAAAGTAAATTGGAAAATTGTTTAAAATTACATGCTCTATCTGAATCATGAAAGTTTATTTTGGCCTAGACTGTCCCTTTAAGACTATGTTGAGGGACCATCAAAATCATTCATGACATCACTAGCTGTTTCACAGTCCATCAGAGCTTGTACACGCATCCTTAGGTACAAGCATGGTGCCCCCAGTGGCCTAATTTTACTCATTACCGACCACATTTTTAAAATTTTAATAATGATAATATAATAATGAGCATCTATGTATTGCAGTACAGAATTTACTTGTATAACAATAGCAAGGTAAGTACTTCTTGTTGTCTTTATGCATTGCTTAATGTCCCTTCAATTAATGTACCAAATAAAACAACACTGGAATGGTGTACCTATTCAAAAGATGTATTGAATTCATGATTAAAAGCAAATACATTTATGCTGCTACTGAAGTACTTTAAGACCTTGTGTTTAATAGTAACTTATGTCCGTTTGTTCCTTACATCTATTTTGTCTCTTACAGTACCTGACAGTGCACCAGAAGACATAACATACAAAAATATATCATCCACTGAAATAATAGTGTCTTTCCATCCACCTCTTATACCCAATGGAATAATAAAGTACTATACCATATACATAACATGGTTGAATGGAACCACAGAACGAGCTGTGAACACGACTCATCTTTCAAAGAGCATTACCGGTAAATCCTCAGTTGCACACAGATTACAAGGATTTTGTCATTTGTTTTCTCTGTTGCTTAAAACATCAAAAGCGAAAATAGTCACATGGGTGCAGTTTGTGTAAAAAGGTTTTAATTTATGTTCAATTGAAATTTTATTAACATCTGTCATGACTCTCCAGTTGTTAATGTTTTCCAAACAGCTTTTACTGGTTTTAATGTAGTTTAGTGATATTATGGGAATCCTTAGTTGATAATAAATATTTAATAAGGGTGATGAACAAATCTCATGCTGTTTACGATATTAGAGGCCTTTCATGCTGCTTTCAAGTTAAATAAAGACAAAAACCACTACAATAATAAGGAAAATAATAATATGGTTACTCAACATGTGACCATGTGTGAACGTGTGCAGCAATTAGCATTATTTGTCAGTATACTGAGAGCTCGATTGTAAAAAGCTCTCTGGGCTTGTGAGATTTTATAAGTAATATACGGAGCCACTGTCCTGATTCTGTATAAGCATATATTTAATTATTAAAGTGTTCCACCTGCTAACTTCACTCTCCGCAGCAAATTTTGCCTTTCCATCAAGCTCCATTTCTTTCTGTAGAGACATCACGCAACTCGCAGGGACAGTCCCTTTTTATAGTATTCCTTGAGGGCAGTCCCTGCTAGTATTGGCGTGGAATACTATGTCTAACCCAACAAAGCGTTTAGCATAGAGCCCTAAATATGAGACCCTCTGCATAACTGCAAATAACACATCCAACATCACCAAATTACAAAATATAAATGAATATATACATTTTCTGAATATTACCTGCCCTAATGTGTGGTTGGAGAATTTGTTAGCCTCTTGTGGTAAAAAAGCAAAATATTTTCCTATTGAACCTTGCTGTTATTTGGTTCTAAGGAAGCTGTAGTGCATTCCATGGAATTAAGGACTTTAACCCTCCAGCAACTTACAGGGACAGCATCTTTTTTGGCTTGGAAAACTAACTATGTCTGACATGTTCTTTATTTTTTATTATGGAGTTAAACTGGAATGTTAATTTTTGTTTTTCAGGTTTAAAGAAATATACCAGCTACCTCTTGAAAATCTCTGCCAGTACTGTAAATGGGGAAGGAGTATATAGTACAGAGCAGAATGTTATTACAGAAGAAGACGGTAAGACGAGAAGTGACATTTCATATCTCTTTTGACAAATTTGAAATTAAAAAAAGCCAATAATATCTGGACTAATCATTTATGTTTGTTTAAAGCACAACATAGAAATACAGATATAAGAAAAAATATAACTCACTCTTCATTGAAACAACTGCGTGTTATAGAAAGACACAAAGGTAGCTCTGCACCACAAATGCAGCACTATTAGAGATAAGCAGTCTTGTAAAGATACATATTTTTATAGGGCAAAATTTATTAAAGGGACACAAAACCCAATTTTTTTCTTTCATGATTCAGACACGATTTTAAACAACAATTCTCTTGGTATTCTTTGTTGAAGAATCAGAAATGTGCTGTCCACTACTAAGCTAGCTGAACACATTGAGAGAGCTAATGACAAAATATGTATATTTCTGCACATGCCTACTTAGGTATGCTTTTCAACAAAGGATACCAAGAGAATAAAGAAAATTTGATATTGAAGTCAATTAAAAAGCTTTTTAAAACACTTTACTCTATTTGAACCTTGAAAATTTTGACTTTACTGTCCCAATAAGCTGAAATTACAGCTTCTAAATCTCTGCAAAGCAAGCCTGCAGCCACTAATTTAAGAAACAGTAATGGCTTCTCTTGCATCTCCGCCACCTCAGAAGTGGTGAGATCAATCACACCGACACTCTCTTGTTTGGGGTTATTGACATGCCCTACTCTTACACAGCTGGTTGTATAAGAGCAGGGGGGCCATTGCACAAGACAACTCTTGTGCAATGCAAGTGATGATTTCAGGTAGACATTGCGGGCTAGGTTAAAAGGGGCATGCTAAATGTTGGGCATGAGCCATAAGGGGTTTATCATGGGTGTTTGTGCACATCAGAAGTATTGAATCCTTTTATGGGTACTTTTCCCTGCAAGCATGGATTAGGGGCTATGCTGTGTCCATGTCAATCCCTTTAGTAAGAGCAATGGTGGCTATTAGCAGTTAGAAAGCGGCAAGGTTGTCTTTGCTTTATTTCTAACATTATTGCTATCCCTCTATAGAAAGCCAGGGTTGGTTACTCTGTTCTTTCTTTTTTCTGAAGATTCCTGATAGAGAGTGGTGTGTCTATCACACCTCAGAAGCTGTTCCTGCCCTGCAGCTGGATCCACAGGTAAGTGCTCTTGCCTTCTAGGTCTGAAGGACAGCACTTCAAGAGTTTATACTCAGTGGATTAATTTGAGACATGTTAATTCCTTTACTCAGGGATTTATTCTTGAGTAGCTATGCAGGCACTTAATTTATAAGAGGAATGCTTCCTGGACAATATGGGGTTAATTGTATTCCCTTATTTTATAAGGCTGCCTTAAAAGACATGGCTTAAGTAGTTATATTCATTTTTTTTTAATAATGAATGCTAAGAACGACTGCTCTGGAGAGGATAGTGTTTAGTGCCCTTTGTATATATCTCTCTATTGGAGATCGTAGTCTATGCGGCTGGATGTAAATTAAACGGCTGTTAAAATTTTCCTGTGCAGAGACTCGCGCGCTTTTCTTGTGGCGCATTTATTTTTTCTGCCTCTTATGGTCACATGACCAATCTCCGCACTTCCGATGTCGGCTTTTCAGATCGGGGAGCAGAGTACTTGTCTATAGTGGATCTGGAGACTGCTTGGAGAACGGAGCTACCTCATGTACTTCTCTGAGTCTACGATTTTTAGCATTGCAGTGGATATTCCTCCGGTCATCAGTGGTAAGCCCTTAGCAAGAGCTGAGGTTATAGCGGTGCTAATTTAACAAAAGATTTTTTTTTTTTTTGCTTTTTAAATTTAAAGGTACAAAACATCATTTTATGTAAGTGAGTCTTATCTTACATCTCTAAGATATTTTTTAGTTCTTGTGGGCTCCAATCTCATTATGGACTCTGATACTAATCTAGAAGTATCTTTTGCTAATTGTTTGTATTGTTTGGAGGCTCAAATTTTTCCTCCTATACAGTTTTGTTCCACATGCTTACATAAGATGTTATTAGCTATGGACAAGGAACCCCTCACAGGGCCGTCAATCTCTCAGGATACTGTTGTCCGTGCCATGCCTCAGCTTTCTCCTCAAACGTTTTAAGCTTTAACTGTTTCACATGCCGTGCCCTGCAGCTCCTCTCAGCAACATCCTGGGGGTGTTTTTTTGCCAGGAAACTTTGCTGCACAGATAACTTCTGCAGTGTCTGTAGCTTTATCTGCTTTCCCTACTTCAGGTAAGCGTAAGAGGAAATCTAAACATATTTCTGCTAGTAAGGTTTCTGACCCCTTTAATTCTGCGCTAGTCAACTTTTCCCATATGTCTGATGAGGAGGATACTTGTCGTTCCTTTAAGGATCGAATGGATAAAAAGCTAGAGGCTTACTTAAAGAAGATGTACATCCATCAAGGATTACAGTGGCAACCTGCAGCTAGTATAGCTACGGTTGCGGAACGCAGCATCTTATTGGTGCGATGCCTTGTCTGATCTGATATCAGAAGATACTACAATAGAGGAGATCCTAGATAGGATTAAAGCTCTTAAACTGGCCAATACCTTTATCTGCAATGCTAACATGCAGGTAATTAGACTGGGAGCTAAGATTTCTAGCTTCACTCACTGTTCTAGCTTGCAGAGCTCTGTGGTGAAAATCCTGGTCGGCTGATGTAACTTTAAAAGCCAAGCTTTTGTATTTACCTTATAAGGGTAAGACTTTATTTGGGCCTGGTTTGGCAGAAATTATTTCTGAAATTACAGGAGGAAAGGGATCTTTCCTTCCTCAGGACAAGAAGAATAGACCTAAGGGTCGCTAGAATTCAAATTATTGCTACTTTCGTAACTTTAAAGGACCAAAGTCTTCCTCCTCTTCTTCCAAACCAGAGCAAACCAAGAAAAGAGCAAACGAAGAACAGAGTCTTCAAAAATTGTACACCTGAATACTAGCACTCAAATTCCCTTAATGTGGAATTAAACTAGGTTACAACTGGCGGGTATACTAGAAAAAATTAAAATATAACTTTTATTGGAACATTAAAATAGGTGAAACAAAACACATTAAAAACACAGGAATTGAAATAGCTCAAAAAGTGAGTAGCAATGGGGGTTTAAATAATCTAATTCCCAGGGAATAGACCTAGGAAATTAAGTAGGTCAAATAACCGTAGAATCAGAGACTTGGAATGTACAGGTTAGTCTCCAGTCATAGAATATATCCTATTAGTGAATTATGAGGTTAGAATATAGCAAGTAGATCTAACACAGTAATTTAATGCTAGGTAGTTATACGTTATAAACCTTGCATATGTTGTTATTTGGGTGCAGTAAATGCAATTATGTGGGTGATTATGGTATATTTGCGATATACCATGTACGGTATTACACAGACCAAGTAATTGGATATTCTTATGTTCACATATTTCAAACGTAAATGTTGTCTCCTGAATACCGGATTACCCAATCCATAACAAATATGGTTATTACCAAACTGTGCTATCAACAGCAGTTGTCCAGGATAAAGGTTACCGGATTTAAGAAATACCCTTTAGTATAGATATATTCATAATTTAACAAGAGTATAATTGCTTTAACCTTTCCAAATTATATCTGTATTAGTAAATATTTGTTGGTATAATCAATTCCTAAGATTAATCCAGGACATTGGATACCTCATAAATTAAATCACTGTTATAATTAGATGGTTTTATAAATCTTTTTTTGCTCTTCTCAACTGATATATAATGAATATATTCATTTACTGGTGTATCAACCGTATATCATATCACTTAAATTATATATTGTATTTAGTTTCTGCAGGTATAGCCTGTCACTAGGGATGGGCGAATGTGAAAAAAAACCTTTTGAGAAAGCCGAGTTACTCTGCAAAACATGTCAGGGGTTGTTGGGGGATAATGGGCTCTCTATATGTTATTTTAAAAAAAGCAGGAATTAGCTTAAAAAACCTATACGTAACTTTAGCATTTAGTATTAAGACTGCTTAATAGATGTAACGATCAGTGACTACACTGTACAATTGATACAAGCAACCTAGTACATTGCTATTAACACTAGCTTTTGAGTAGCAAACAAGGGAAACCTTATAACCAAGCTAATATGCACGTAGTGCAAATAAGACTTAGGTGAATGTTACATCAGTTCATCTTGGGCTACTCAAAGCTTATAACGTAGCTTAAAAAACCTATACGTAACTTTAGCATTTAGTATTAAGATTGCTTAACAGATATAACGATCAGTGACTACACTGTACAATCGATACAAGCAGTCTAATACACTGTTATTAGCACTAATTTTTTGAGTAGCAAACAAGGAAAACCTACTAACCGAGGCAATATGTACGCAGTGCAAGAAAGATTTAGGTGAATATTACAGCAGTTCATCTTGGGCTATCAAAAGCTTATAACTCACGCGTGCACACAATCTGGCAATGGTGTTTGTACTAAGACATTAGTACTTCACATATATTTAATTGGTATTAGTATTCCACCAAGTTTAGTTGTATCTATGACAATAGTATTAATGCTCTTAAATACGGGTGCCTTTAACAGATAAAAGGCTACATCCATAGCGAACTAGATCTGCATTTACAGGGAGTGTAGAATTATTAGGCAAGTTGTATTTTTGAGGATTAATTTTATTATTGAACAACAACCATGTTCTCAAAAAAAACCAAAAACTCATTAATATCAAAGCTGAATAGTTTTGGAAGTAGTTTTTAGTTTGTTTTTAGTTATAGCTATTTTAGGGGGTTATCTGTGTGTGCAGGTGACTATTACTGTGCATAATTATTAGGCAACTTAACAAAAAACAAATATATATTTCAATTATTTATTTTTACCAGTGAAACCAATATAACATCTCAACATTCACAAATATACATTTCTGACATTCAAAAACAAAACAAAAACGAACCAGTGACCAATATAGCCACCTTTCTTTGCAAGGACACTCAAAAGCCTGCCATCCATGGATTCTGTCAGTGTTTTCATCTGTTCACCATCAACATTGCGTGCAGCAGCAACCACAGCCTCCCAGACACTGTTCAGAGAGGTGTACTGTTTTCCCTCCTTGTAAATCTCACTTTTGATGATGGAACACAGGTTCTCAATGGGGTTCAGATCAGGTGAACAAGGAGGCCATGTCATTAGATTTTCTTCTTTTATACCCTTTCTTGCCAGCCACGCTGTGGAGTACTTGGACGCGTGTGATGGAGCATTGTCCTGCATGAAAATCATGTTTTTCTTGAAGGATGCAGACTTCTTCCTGTACCACTGCTTGAAGAAGGTGTCTTCCAGAAACTGGCAGTAGGACTGAGAGTTGAGCTTGACTCCATCCTCAACCCGAAAAGGCCCCACAAGCTCATATTTGATGATACCAGCCCAAACCAGTACTCCACCTCCACCTTGCTGGCGTCTGAGTCGGACTGGAGCTCTCTGCCCTTTACCAATCCAGCCACGGGCCCATCCATCTGGCCCATCAAGACTCACTCTCATTTCATCAGTCAATAAAACTTTAGAAAAATCAGTCTTGAGATATTTCTTGGCCCAGTCTTGACGTTTCAGCTTGTGTGTCTTGTTCAGTGGTGGTCGTCTTTCAGCCTTTCTTACCTTGGCCATGTCTCTGAGTATTGCACACCTTGTGCTTTTGGGCACTCCAGTGATGTTGCAGCTCTGAAATATGGCCAAACTGGTGGCAAGTGGCATCTTGGCAGCTGCACGCTTGACTTTTCTCAGTTCATGGGCAGTTATTTTGCGCCTTGGTTTTTACACACGCTTCTTGCGACCCTGTTGACTATTTTGAATGAAACGCTTGATTGTTCGATGATCACGCTTCAGAAGCTTTGCAATTTTAAGAGTGCTGCATCCCTCTGCAAGATATCTCACTATTTTTGACTTTTCTGAGCCTGTCAAGTCCTTCTTTTGACCCATTTTGCCAAAGGAAAGGAAGTTGCCTAATAATTATGCACACCTGATATAGGGTGTTGATGTCATTAGACCACACCCCTTATCATTACAGAGATGCACATCACCTAATATGCTTAATTGGTAGTAGGCTTTCGAGCCTATACAGCTTGGAGTAAGACAACATGCATAAAGAGGATGATGTGGTCAAAATACTCATTTGCCTAATAATTCTGCACTCACTGTAATACCATTATAGTCACTTATGAATATGTGACAGGCTATACCTGCAAAAACTAAATACAATATATAATTTAAGTGATATGATATACGGTTGATACACCAGTAAATTAATATATTCATTATATATCAGTTGAGAAGAGCAAACAAGATTTATAAAACCATCTAATTATAACTGTGATTTAATTTATGAGGTATCCAATGTCCTGGATTAATCTCAGGAATTGATTATACCAACAAATATTTACTAATACAGATATAATTTGGAAAGGTTAAAGCAATTATACTCTTGTTAAATTATGAATATATCTATGCTAAAGGGTATTTGTTAAATCCGGTAATCTTTATCCTGGACAACTGCTGTTGATAGCACAGTTTGGTAATAACCATATTTGTTATGGATTGGGTAATCCGATATTCAGGAGACAACATTTACGTTTGAAATATGTGAACATAAGAATATCCAATAACTTGGTCTGTGTAATACCGTACATGGTATATCGCAAATATACCATAATCACCCACATAATTGCATTTACTGCACCCAAATAACAACATATGCATGGTTTATAACGTATAACTACCTAGCATTAAATTACTGTGTTAGATCTACTTGCTATACTCTAACCTCATAATTCACTAATAAGGATATATTCTATGACTGGAGACTAACCTGTACATTCCAAGTCTCTGATTCTACGGTTATTTGACCTACTTAATTTCCTAGGTCTATTCCCTGGGAATTAGATTATTTAAACCCCCATTGCTACTCACTTTTTGAGCTATTTCAATTCCTGTGTTTTTAATGTGTTTTGTTTCACCTATTTTAATGTTCCAATAAAAGTTATATTTTAATTTTTTCTAGTATACCCGCCAGTTGTAACCTAGTTTAATTCCCCATTAAGGAAATTTGAGTGCTATTCAGGTGTACAATTTTTGAAGACTCTGTTCTTCGTTTGCTCTTTTTTTTGGTTGAGTACACAGCACCAACATTTCTATTATCAAATAACAGGAGAAATACAGATGTTAACCTCCTATGAACTGCTATTTGATAATTATTATCAGTAATGATATTCCCTGTAACGTCACAGTAGTGCCATTGGGCTTCCCTTTTTCCTTATCCAGAGCAAGCCAAGACCTCTTGGAGGTCCGGTCAACCTTGGAATAAGGGAAAGCAAAACAAAAAGCCTTCCACTGATTCTAAATCGGCATGAAGGGTCCTCAGCCGATCCAATTTTGGATCACGTAGGGGACAGGCTTTCTCATTTTCGGCATGCCTGGATACGCAATGTCCGAGATCCATGGGCTGTGGATATAGTATCCCAGGGTTACAAAATAGGATTCAAATCTTGCGCTCCGAGGGGTAGATTTCTCCTGTCAAGACTATCCTCAAACCAGTTTAAGAGGGAGGCCTTCTTAAGCTGTGTAAAGGACCTATTCTCCCTTCGAGTAATTGTTCCAGTTCCTTTAGAGGAACAGGGTCAAGGATTCTATTCAAATTTCTTTATGGTTCCCAAAAAGGAGGGAACTTTCTGTCCCATCTTAGACTTAAAGTGCCTAAACAAATTCCTCAGAGTTCTGTCCTTCAAGATGGAAACTATTCGTTCCATTCTTCTGTTGGTTCAGGAAGATCAGTTCATGACTACCATTGACCTGAAGGACGCATACCTTCATGTTCCCATTCAGTTTCTGAGGTTTTCCTTCCTAAACAAACATTTGCCGTTTGTTGCACTTCCGTTTGGTCTGTCCACGGCTCCCAGAATATTCACAAAGGTTCTGGGGGCTTTATTGTCAGTGATAAGATCCCAGAGAATTGCAGTGGTGCCTTATCTAGACAACATCTTGGTTAAGGCGTCATCTTTTCAACTATCAAAATCTCATACAGAGATGTTGTTGTCTTTTCTTCATTCCCACGGGTGGAAGGTGAATCTGGAAAAGAGTTCTCTAATTCCAGCTACAAGAGTGTATTTCCTAGGAACTATCATAGATTCCCTGTCCATGAAGATTTTCCTGACAGATGTCAGAAAAAACAAGCTTCTTGCCTTTCTCTCCAGACTGCTATTTGTCCATCAGTGGTGCAATGCATGGAGGTGATTGATCTGATGGTAGCTTTCATGGACATCATTCCTTTTGCCCAGTTCCATCTCTGACCTCTACAACTTTTCATGCTCAGTCAATGGAACAGAGACCATTCAGATTTATCATAGAGGATAAATCTGGACCCCCTAACAAGAGACTATCTCTTGTAGTGGATTTCTCAGGAACATCTGTTTTGGGGCACTTGCTTCCTGAAACCTTCTTGGGTAATTGTAACTACGGATGCCCGTCTGTTAGGCTGGGGAGCAGTTTGGGGCTCACTAAAAGCTCAGGGCCTGTGGACTCAGGAGGAGTCTTCTCTTCCCATAAACATCTTAGAGTTGAGAGCAATCTTCAATTCCTTGACAGCTTGGCCTCAGTTGTCTTTAGTCCGATTTATCAGATTCCAGTCAGACAACATCACCTCAGTGGCTTACAGAAACCACCAGGGAGGAACTCGGAGTTCCTTGGCCATGAAGGAGGTGACTCGCATTCTTCAGTGGGCAAAAGTTCACAATTGACTCCTGTCTGCCATCAACTGTCTGCCATCTGTGGACAACTGGGAGGCAGATTTTCTGAGCAGACAGTATTTTCATCCCGGGGAGTGGGCTCTCCATCAGGTAGTGTTCTCAAAGATAACCCTCAGGTAGGGGGTTCCAGAGTTGGATCTGATGGCGTCTCATCAAAATACCAAGCTTCCAAAGTATGATTCAAGGTCAAGAGATCCTCAGGCCGTTCTAATAGACGCTCTAGCGATTCCTTGGATATTCTATATGGCGTACCTGTTTCCGCCATTTGCTCTCCTTCCACGAGTCATTGCTCATATCAAACAGGGGAGAGCATCTGTAATTCTAAAAGCTCCAGCATGACCTCGCAGGATCTGGTTTGCGGATCTGGTGAGGATGTCATCTCTTCCTCCATGGAGGTTACCTCTGAGGGAGGACCTTCAAATTCAGGGTCCATTCCTCCATCCAAATCTGGATTCTCTGAAGCTGACTGCTTGGAGATTTAACGCTTAATTTTGTCTAGGCGTGCTTTTCCTGAGCCGGTCATTAATACCATGCTTCAGGCTTGTAAGCCTGTTACTCGTAGAATTTACCATAAGGTATGGCATAAATGCCTTTATTGGTGCGAATCTAAGGGTTTCTCCTGGAGCCGGGTGAGGATTCCCGGGATTTTATCCTTTGTTCAGGATGGTCTTGAGAAAGGGTTGTCAGTCAGTACTCTGAAGGGTCAGATATCTGCACTGCCTATTCTTTTGCACAAACACCTGGCTGACTTGCCAGATGTTCAAGCTTTTGTTCAGGCTCTGGTCAGAATCAGGCCTGTGTTTAAACCCATTGCTCCTATTTGGAGTCTTAACCTTGTTCTTAAAGTTTTGCAGCAGGCTCCGTTTAAGCCAATGCATGCTGTTGATATTAAATTGTTATCTTGGAAGGTGTTGTTTCTTCTTGCTATTTCTTCCTTCTCGCAGAGTGTCTGAATTTTCGGCTCTGCAGTGTGATTCCCCTGTACCTTATTTTTCATACAGATAAGGCGGTCCTTCGTACTAAGTTGGGGTTTCTCCCTAAGGTTGTGTTGGATCGAAACATTTATCAGGATTTTGTTGGCCCTTCTTTTTGTCCTAATCCTCCTTCTCAAAAAGAATGTCTGTTGCATAACCTGGATGTTGTGCGTGCTCTAAAATTTTAGCTCTAAGCAACTAAAAATTTATCAGCATAAAATTTTTTTTTTGTGTTTTGTTCAACTTGTCTGTCTAGCGTAACAGTTAACCAGAGCTCTGAAGTTGCGCTATCTGACGCACGTTAAATTCAATGGGGCTCAAGTGAATGCGTTTACTTTCAACCTGTAATACGCATGCTACTTCCGACGTGAGGAAAGAGCCACAATAAACCCTTTATCGTTCACATGCAACAGTTAACCCACCACTCATAATCTAGCCCTTAGTAAGGGGCCCCAAAATTTCTAGTGGCAGCCCTGTCCAAAGGTAAAAGTTATGCTACATGAATGTTGATGGGGTTTTGTAGAAATGATTGAAATTGACTATTGGAATTCAAATATTTTAACATTAAAAACATTAGCCATTATGGTGTCATATAGTAATCATCACTATTTTGAATGTTTCCTGGAAAGTTTTGCTTAAAGGGACATTGTACTCAAAAATGTTCTATCACCCATATGAAAGACTAGCACTTTAATTAAATTAAAGTTACCATACCTGTATCAGTTATACTTTCCTTACATTGACTTCCTCATGCTGAATAAGTATTAGCAACAAGTACCTAATCTATCAACCAATAAGCATCATCAGGCAGTATCTATTAGCCAGTGAGCATTAGTAATTAATACCGCTTTATCATTTTTTTTTTTTATAAATGAAAAAGTGTCTAGTTCACATTAGTTCATGGAAGAAAAAAAAGAAAATACAAATTTAACTCCTTAACGACACACGTAGTACAGGTACGTCATACACAAACTGGTCGTTTGCATCACTGCAATACCTTTTTTCTAACACCGATGCAGAGAGAGCTACACTACAGACAAATAAATAATAAATAAATAAAATATATATATTTCTCTTGTTAAGTGTATCCAGTCCACGGATCATCCATTACTTATGGGATATTAACTCCTCCCCAACAGGAAGTGCAAGAGGATTCACCCAGCAGAGCTGCTATATAGCTCCTCCCCTAACTGCCATTACCAGTCATTCTCTTGCACCCAACGAATAGATAGGATGTGTGAGAGGACTGTGGTGATTATACTTAGTTTCATACCTTCAATCAAAAGTTTGTTATTTTATAATAGCACCGGAGTGTGTTATTCCTTCTCTGGTAGAATTTGAAGAAGAATCTACCTGAGTCTTTCTATGATTTTAGCCGGAGTAGTTAAGATCATATTGCTGTTTCTCGGCCATCTGAGGAGAGGTAAACTTCAGATCAGGGGACAGCGGGCAGATTAATCTGCAAAGAGGTATGTAGCAGCTTATTATTTTCTGACAATGGAATTGATGAGAAAATTCTGCCATACCGATATAATGTAAACTCAGCCTTAAATGCAGTAGCAGCAACTGGTATCAGGCTGTCATGTATGTATATTTTACACTTCAGTATTCTGGGGAATGGCACTTCACTGGGATAATACTGTATGCATAAAACTTTAGCCTAATTTGCAGGGACTAGCAACAGGCTTTTTAATAACACTCAATTTATTAATGTTAAACGTTTTTTGCTGGCATGTAAAATCGTTTAATTTTCTGAGGTACTGGGTGAAAAAATGTTTTGGGCACTATTTTTTTCCACTTGGCAGTCGTTTTATTTAATTTATGACAGTTTACTGATCTCTCTCACTGTTATGTGTGAGGGGGAGGGGCCTTTTTTGGCGCTTTTGCTACGCATCTAAAAATTCAGTCAGAAGTTTATTGTCTTCCCTGCATGATCCGGTTCATCTCTACAGATCTCAGGGGTCTTCAAAACTTGTTTTGAGGGAGGTAATCACTCACAGCAGAGCTGTGAGATTGTAGTTGACTGTGATAAAAAAAAACGTTTATTTCTGTATTTTTTTTTTTATTTTTTTTTTCTGCTATCAGGGTTAGTTATCCTTTGCTAATGGGAGCAATCCTTTGCTAAAATTGTGTTTTTTTTTACAAAGATTTGATGCTATAACTTTTCAGTTTATTAATTTTCAACTGTCATAACTTTTTCTGTGCTTCTTATAGGCACAGTACGTTTTCATATTATAGTAAATTACTTGAAAAGTATTTACAAGTTGCTAGTTTATTTGCTAGTGTGTTAAACATGTCTGATTCAGAGGAAGATATCTGTGCTATATGTGCTAAAGCCAAAGTGGAGCCCAATAGAAATTTATGTACTAACTGTATTGATGCTACTTTAAATAAAATTCAATCTGTACAAATTGAACATATTTCACCAAACAACGAGGGGAGAGTTATGCCGACTAACTCGCCTCACGTGTCAGTACCTGCATCTCCCGCTCGGGAGGTGCGTGATATTGTAGCGCCGAGTACATCTGGGCGGCCATTACAAATCACATTACAGGATATGGCTACTGTTATGACTGAAGTTTTGGCTAAATTACCAGAACTAAGAGGTAAGCGTGATCACTCTGGGGTGAGAACAGAGTGCGCTGATAATATTAGGGCCATGTCAGACACTGCGTCACAATTTGCAGAACATGAGGACGGAGAGCTTCATTCTGCGGGTGACGGTTCTGATCCAAACAAACTGGATTCAGATATTTCAAATTTTAAATTTAAGCTGGAAAACCTCTGTGTATTACTAGGGGAGGTGTTAGTGGCTCTGAATGATTGTAACACAGTTGCAATACCAGAGAAAATGTGTAGGTTGGATAAATATGTTGCGGTACCGGCGAGTACTGACGTTTTTCCTATACCTAAGAGACTTACTGAAATTGTTACTAAGGAGTGGGATAGACCCGGTGTGCCGTTCTCACCCCCTCCGATATTTAGAAAGATGTTTACAATAGACGCCACCACACGGGACTTATGGCAAACGGTCCCTAAGGTGGAGGGAGCAGTTTCTACTTTAGCTAAGCGTACCACTATCCCGGTGGAGGATAGCTGTGCCTTTTCAGATCCAATGGATAAAAAGTTAGAGGGTTACCTTAAGAAAATGTTTGTTCAACAAGGTTTTATATTGCAACCTCTTGCATGCATTGCGCCTGTCACGGCTGCAGCAGCATTTTGGTTTGAGTCTCTGGAAGAGACACTTGAATCAGCTCCATTAGATGAGATTACACACAAGCTTAAAGCCCTTAAGTTAGCTAACTCATTTATTTCAGATGCCGTAGTACATTTAACTAAACTTACGGCTAAGAATTCCGGATTCGCCATTCAGGCACGCAGAGCACTGTGGCTAAAATCCTGGTCAGCTGACGTTACTTCTAAATCTAAATTGCTTAATATACCTTTCAAAGGGCAGACCTTATTCGGGCCCGGGTTGAAAGAAATTATCGCTGACATTACAGGAGGTAAAGGCCATGCCCTGCCTCAAGACAGAGCCAAACCTAAGGCTAGACAGTCTAATTTTCGTTCCTTTCGTAATTTCAAAGCAGGAGCAGCATCAACTTCCTCTGCACCAAAACAGGAAGGAGCTGTTGCTCGCTACAGACAAGGCTGGAGACCTAACCAGTCCTGGAACAAGGGCAAGCAGGCCAGGAAACCTGCTGCTGCCCCTAAGACAGCATGAATCGAGGGCCCCCGATCCGGGAACGGATCTAGTAGGGGGCAGACTTTCTCTCTTCGCCCAGGCTTGGGCAAGAGATGTCCAGGATCCCTGGGCGTTAGAGATCATATCTCAGGGATACCTTCTAGACTTCAAATTCTCTCCCCCAAGAGGGAGATTTCATCTGTCAAGGTTGTCAACAAACCAAATAAAGAAAGAGGCGTTTCTACGCTGCGTACAAGATCTTTTATTAATGGGAGTGATCCATCCGGTTCCGCGGTCGGAACAAGGACAAGGGTTTTACTCAAATCTGTTTGTGGTTCCCAAAAAAGAGGGAACTTTCAGGCCAATCTTGGATTTAAAGATCCTAAACAAATTCCTAAGAGTTCCATCGTTCAAGATGGAAACTATTCGGACAATTTTACCCATGATCCAAAAGGGTCAGTACATGACCACAGTGGATTTAAAGGATGCTTACCTTCACATACCGATTCACAAAGATCATTACCGGTATCTAAGGTTTGCCTTTCTAGACAGGCATTACCAGTTTGTAGCTCTTCCATTCGGATTGGCTACGGCTCCGAGAATCTTCACAAAGGTTCTGGGTGCTCTTCTGGCGGTACTAAGACCGCGAGGAATTGCGGTAGCTCCGTACCTAGACGACATTCTGATACAAGCTTCAAGCTTTCAAACTGCCAAGTCTCATACAGAGTTAGTACTGGCATTTCTAAGGTCGCATGGATGGAAGGTGAACGAAAAGAAGAGTTCTCTCTTTCCACTCACAAGAGTTCCCTTCTTGGGGACTCTTATAGATTCTGTAGAAATGAAGATTTACCTGACAGAAGACAGGTTAACAAAGCTTCAAAATGCATGCCGTGTCCTTCATTCCATTCAACACCCGTCAGTAGCTCAATGCATGGAGGTGATCGGCTTAATGGTAGCAGCAATGGACATAGTACCCTTTGCACGCCTACATCTCAGACCGCTGCAATTGTGCATGCTAAGTCAGTGGAATGGGGATTACTCAGACTTGTCCCCTACTCTGAATCTGGATCAAGAGACCAGAAATTCTCTTCTATGGTGGCTTTCTCGGCCACATCTGTCCAGGGGGATGCCATTCAGCAGGCCGGACTGGACAATTGTAACAACAGACGCCAGCCTACTAGGTTGGGGCGCTGTCTGGAATTCTCTGAAGGCTCAGGGACAATGGAATCAGGAGGAGAGTCTCCTACCAATAAACATTCTGGAATTGAGAGCAGTTCTCAATGCCCTTCTGGCTTGGCCCCAGTTAACAACTCGGGGGTTCATCAGGTTTCAGTCGGACAACATCACGACTGTAGCTTACATCAACCATCAGGGAGGGACAAGAAGCTCCCTAGCAATGATGGAAGTATCAAAGATAATTCGCTGGGCAGAGTCTCACTCTTGCCACCTGTCAGCAATCCACATCCCGGGAGTGGAGAACTGGGAGGCGGATTTCTTAAGTCGTCAGACTTTTCATCCGGGGGAGTGGGAACTTCATCCGGAGGTCTTTGCCCAAATACTTCGACGTTGGGGCAAACCAGAGATAGATCTCATGGCGTCTCGACAGAACGCCAAGCTTCCTCGTTACGGGTCCAGATCCAGCGATCCGGGAGCGGTTCTGATAGATGCTTTGACAGCACCTTGGACCTTCGGGATGGCTTATGTGTTTCCACCCTTCCCGATGCTTCCTCGATTGATTGCCAGAATCAAACAGGAGAGAGCATCAGTGATTCTAATAGCGCCTGCATGGCCACGCAGGACTTGGTATGCAGATCTAGTGGACATGTCATCCTGTCCACCTTGGTCGCTACCTCTGAAATAGGACCTTCTGATCCAGGGTCCCTTCAAACATCAAAATCTAATTTCTCTGAAGCTGACTGCTTGGAAATTGAACGCTTGATTTTATCAAAACGTGGTTTTTCTGAGTCAGTTATTGATACCTTAATACAGGCTAGGAAGCCTGTTACCAGAAAGATTTACCATAAGATATGGCGCAAATACTTATATTGGTGCGAATCCAAGAGTTACTCATGGAGTAAGGTTAGGATTCCGAGGATATTGTCTTTTCTACAAGAAGGTTTAGAAAAGGGTTTATCCGCTAGTTCCTTAAAGGGACAGATTTCAGCTCTGTCCATTCTTTTACACAAACGTCTGTCAGAAGTTCCGGACGTTCAAGCTTTTTGTCAGGCTTTAGCTAGGATCAAGCCTGTGTTTAAAACTGTTGCTCCACCATGGAGTTTGAACTTAGTTCTTAATGTTTTACAGGGGGTTCCGTTTGAACCCCTTCATTCCATTGATATCAAGTTGTTATCTTGGAAAGTTCTGTTTTTAATGGCGATTTCCTCGGCTCGAAGAGTCTCTGAGTTATCTGCCTTACATTGTGATTCTCCTTATCTGATTTTTCATTCAGACAAGGTAGTTCTGCGTACTAAACCTGGGTTCCTACCTAAGGTGGTCACTAACAGGAATATCAATCAAGAGATTGTGGTTCCATCTTTGTGTCCTAATCCTTCTTCGAAAAAGGAACGTCTGCTACACAATCTAGATGTAGTCCGTGCCCTGAAATTTTATCTACAGGCAACTAAGGATTTTCGACAAACGTCTTCCCTGTTTGTCGTTTATTCTGGTCAGAGGAGAGGTCAAAAAGCTTCGGCTACCTCTCTCTCCTTTTGGCTTCGTAGCATAATACGGTTAGCCTATGAGACTGCTGGACAGCAGCCTCCTGAAAGAATTACAGCACATTCTACTAGAGCTGTGGCTTCCACTTGGACCTTTAAGAATGAGGCTTCTGCTGAACAGATTTGCAAGGCTGCAACTTGGTCTTCTCTTCATACTTTTTCCAAATTTTACAAATGTGACACTTTTGCTTCTTCGGAGGCTGTTTTTGGGAGAAAGGTTCTTCAGGCAGTGGTTCCTTCCGTATAAAGAGCCTGCCTGTCCCTCCCGTCATCCGTGTACTTTAGCTTTGGTATTGGTATCCCATAAGTAATGGATGATCCGTGGACTGGATACACTTAACAAGAGAAAACATAATTTATGCTTACCTGATAAATTTATTTCTCTTGTAGTGTATCCAGTCCACGGCCCGCCCTGTCACTTTAAGGCAGGTAATTTTTCCATTAAACTACAGTCACCACTGCACCCTATGGTTTTCCTTTCTCTGCATGTTTTCGGTCGAATGACTGGTAATGGCAGTTAGGGGAGGAGCTATATAGCAGCTCTGCTGGGTGAATCCTCTTGCACTTCCTGTTGGGGAGGAGTTAATATCCCATAAGTAATGGATGATCCGTGGACTGGATACACTACAAGAGAAATAAATTTATCAGGTAAGCATAAATTTTGTTTTTTTTTGAAATTGTATGCAAACTGAGTACTGACACACAGCTGCCAGTATCCAAGATTGCAGACAATAAGGTTGAGGGGGAGGTTTAGAGAGCTGTTTAGGGGGGATCAGGGAGGCTGGGGGCTAAGGGGGGATCATACACAGCAGAATATGTTTGTTTGTTTTTTATTAAAAAAAAGCCTTTTATTTTAGTACTGGCAGACTTTCTACCAGTACTTAAGATGGCGGAGACAATTGGGGGGTGGGGGAGGGAAGAGAGCTGTTTTAGAGGTCAGGGAGGTATCAGGGGGTGGGATGTGTCAACCCTACAAGCTACCTTTAGCAGCCTACCAAAAAGCAATGCCAAAGCCATATATGTCTGCTATTTCTGAACAAAGGGGATCCCAGAGAAGCATTTACAACCATTTGTGCCGTAAATGCAAATGTAAATAATTTCAGTGTGAAACCTAAACTTTGTGAAAAAGTGAGCATTTTTTTATTTGCATTTGGAGGTGAAATAGTGGCATGAAATATACCAAAATGGGCCTAGATCAATACTTTTAGTCGTCTACTAAAACAAAATATATACATTTAAAGAGATATTCAGGGATTCCTGACAGATATCAGTGTTCCAATGTAACTATTGCTAATTTTGAAAAAAAAAAAATGGTTTGGAAATAGCAAAGTGCTACTTGTATTTATTGCCCTATAACTTGCAAAAAAGCAAAGAATATGTAAACATTGGGTATTTCTAAACTCAGGACAACATTTAGAAACTATTTAGCATGGGTGTTTTTTGGTGGTTGTAGATGTGTAACAGATTTTGGGAGTCAAAGTTAGAAAAAGTGTATGTTTTTTAAATGTTTCCATCATATTTTATACATTTTTTTTATAGTAAATTATAAGATATAATGAAATGGTATCTTTAGAAAGTCCATTTAATGGTGAGAAAAACGGTATATAATATGTGTGGGTACAGTAAATGAGTAAGAGGAAAATTACAGCTAAACACAAACATAGCAGAAATGTAAAAATAGCCCTGGTCCTTAAGGGTAAGACAATTGAAAAATTGTCTTGTCCTTAAGGGGTTAAACTATTTAGATGTTGCTCCTTCATATAGATTACATAAATTGTTTCTTTAAACATTTATTATAGTCATTCATTTGTTAAACCTGCAATGTTGTATAAATATCCAGTCAACCAAGAATACTTAAAGGGACAGTCTACACCAGACAGTTAAAAAAAAAAAAGATAATCCCTGTATTACCCATTCCCCAGTTTTGCATAACGAACACAGTTATATTAATACACTTTTACCTCTGTAAATACCTTGTATCTAAGCCTCTGCAAACTGCCCCCTTATTTCAGTTCTTCTGACAGACTTGCATTTTAGCCAATCAGTGCTGACTCCTAGGTAACTCCACATGCGTGAGCACAATGCAATCTTTATGACACACATGAAATAACACCCTCTAGTGGTGAATAACTGTCAAAATGTATTCAGATAAGAGGCAGCCTTCAAGGTCTAAGAAATTAGCATTTGAACCTCCTATTTTTAGCTTTCAACTAAGAGTACCAGGAGAACAAAGCAAAATTGGTAAAAAAAAATAAAAAATCAGATTTTAAATTTAAAGGGTCATTATAATCAAAAATTACATGCTCTAATTTTATGTTTAATTATTTTGTTTGTATTGGTATGACACAAAAAAAGTGGAGGAAAAAAATCCAAATCTGACACATTCCACGCAAAACTCCAAAAATGGACTGGACAAAATTATTGGCACCCTCAATTTAATATTTAGTAGCACACCCCTTGGAAAAAATAACTAAAATAAATTGCTTCCTGTAACCATCAATGATCAATTACACCTCTGCTCCAGGTCTCTCAGATTGGAAGGGCTCCTTTTCCCAACTGCTGTTATAAAAACTCTCTCCACAGGTGCTCTATGGGATTGAGATCTGGACTCATTTCTGGCCAGTTCAGCACTCTCCAGCGCTTTATCTTAGACCATTTCTGGGTGCTTTTTTGACGTGTGCTTTGGGTCATTGTCCTGCTGTAAGACTCATGACCTCTGACGGAGACTCAGCTTTCTGACACTGGGCCTTACATTGCACCACAGAATTCTTTGGTAGTCTTTTGATTTCATAATGTCATGTACACAGTCAAGACATCCAGTGCCTGAAGCAGCAAAGCAACTCCAAAACATTAGTGAACCTCCACCATGTTTGATGGCAGGGACTACATTCTTTTCTTTAAAAGCCTCATTTCTTTATCTGAAAACAGTAGAATGATGGGCTTTACCAAAAAGCTGTAATTTTGTTTAGTCTGTCCACAGCACATTCTCCCAAAAGGATTTTTTCTTCCTCAGGTAAGTTTTGGCAAACTCCAAATCTCCAATCTGGCTTTTTATGATTCTGTGTCAGCAGTAGTGTCCCCCTGGGTCTTCTTCCATAGGGTCCCTTTTCATTCAGATGGAGACGTATAGTGCGAGCCGGCAGATTTGTATCCCATGTCTGAAGGTCAGCTTGAATTGGAAGTTGATCGAGGTTCTTGATCCACCATTCGAACAATCCTTCATTGCAATCTTTGATCATTTTTTCTATTTCATCCAGGGAGATTAGCTACAGTGCAATGGGCTGTAAACTTCTTGACAATGTTCCGCACAGTGGGCACAGGAACATTAAGATCTCTGGAGATTAACTTGTAACCTTGAGATTGTCCATGTTTTTCCACAATTTTTATTCTCAAATCCTCATTAAATTCTTTGCTGCTTTTTCTCTTCTCCATGCTCAGTGTGGCAACAGAGACACACAGAAAGGACAATTTGAAATGGTTGCCGGTGTGATTTCTATATTGTCGGCACCTGTTAATTGATACAGGTAAGTTTAATTTCAAATTACAGGAACATCACATACTTGGAATGCAATTATTTCTTACAATTTTGAGAAGGTGCCAGTAATTTTGTCCAGTCCATTTTTGGAGTTTTGCATGGAATGTGTCAGATTGGGCTTTAGTTGCTCCACTTTTTTGTGTCATCCTAATACAAACAAAAGAAATAAACATGAGAATGCCTAAACATTTGTAATTGCAACCATTTTCTGGGTGAAGTAGTGCATTATCTGACAGAAAGGCACTTAGAAGAAAATGTTCTTTTTTTTCCAATATATATTTCTCTATATATATCATGTATTCATGTAAGTGGCAAGAGTCCATGAGCTAGTGGCATATGGGATATACATTGCTACTAGGAGGGGGCAAAGTTTTCCAGACCTCAAAATGCCTATAAATGCACCTCCCACCCCACACATACCTCAGTTTTACAAACTTTGCCTCCTATGGAGGTGGTGAAGTAAGTTGTCCTTGATTTCTTCTGTGATAGGAGCTTCTAATCATTCTGAAGCCCAATTCTTCTCAGAGTACAGTGTTTGTCAGAGGGATGTGAAGGGCATATTGCCTGTTGATTTAGTGGTTTCAGCCATGGGAAATCCTTTCAAAGGCTCTCTGTAATCGATCGCAGGGATTCATCTCCTGCCTCCCTTTAAAGATCGACGTTATACTCCTATACCATTACCTTTGCTGATGTTTTTCAGTACTCATTTGGCTGTCTGCTATATGTGGATCGGTGTCTTCCGGTAAGTATGTATAATTTTTTAAGACACTCTCAGCTATGTTTGGCACTTTATGTTATAAAGTTTTAAATATATGTATTTACTTATATATGCCAAGAGTCAGGTCTATGTATATTTCCCTTTTCTGCAGTCTATCAGTTTCAGTATGGAATTTGTATTTGGGAAGATTATTTTTCTTACCTGGGGTTCTAGTTTTTTCAATTTGACTTTATTTTCCAAAAGTTACGCGGGCAAACTAGGCTCGCGAGGACGCAAAATGCCGTTCTTTATGGTGTCATTCTTGTTGCAAATTTTTTTTTGGCGTGGAATTGCATCTAGGGTGATACAAATTTCATCATTTCCTGCGTCTTTGTTGACATAAGTTGTTTTGGAGCGAAGTTGCGCTTGTTATGGCATGAGTGGCGTAATTTCCTGATGTTAGCTTTGGCTAAACTTCCTTTTGCGTAATACTTGCACCAAAAGTTTTTGTATATTTCCCCTCTTCCTTATTGCTTCTGGTTCTCTTCATATTATCATGAACCATAATGCTTATTTTTTTGCTTTTTACTTTATCATAAGCATTTTTTCCCATTCCTGAAACTGCTATATGAGGAAATTGGATATTTTGTTTAAATGTTTTTTTCTTATTACATTTTCTAAGTTATCTCAGTCTGATCGTGCCTCTCATGTTTCTGTAGAAACCATGCTGCCTGAACACAGTTCTACCAAAGCTAAGTGTGTCTGTTGTAAATTAACTGATGTTATTTCCTCAGCTCAATTATGTGGCAACTGTCATGATAAGCTTTTGCATGCGGATAATGTTTCGATTAGTACTAATACATTGTCTGTTGTTCCTTCAACGTCTAATGTACCTAATATTCCTGCAGATGTTAAAGATTATTTTGCTGCAGCTATAGATAAAGCTATGTCTGTTATTCTGCCTTCAAATAAACGTAAAAAGTATTTTAAAACTTCTCATATTTCTGATGAACTTTGTATTGACCTACAGCATACAGAAATGTCCTCTGCTGATGAGGATTCCTCTGGTTCAGAGGATACTGATCCAGATTCTGAAATTGACAAATCTTCCTGTCTGTTTAAGATTAATTATATTCGCTCTTTGTTAACGGAAGTTCTGGTTACTTTGGGTATTGAAGAGTCTAGTCCTCTTGATAAAAAAACCAGTAAACATTTAAATTCTGTTTTTAAACCTCCTAAGGTTGCTCCTGAGGTTTTTCCTATTCCAGATGCTGTTTCTGATATTCTGCCTTCAAATAAACGTAAAAGGTATTTTAAAACTTCTCATATTTCTGATTAACTTTGTATTGACCGACAGCATACAGAAATGTCCTCTGCTGATGAGGATTCCTCTGGTTCAGAGGATACTGATCCAGATTCTGAAATTGACAAATCTTCCTGTCTGTTTAAGATTAATTATATTCGCTCTTTGTTAAAGGAAGTTCTGGTTACTTTGGGTATTGAAGAGTCTAGTCCTCTTGATAAAAAAAACAGTAAACATTTAAATTCTGTTTTTAAACCTCCTAAGGTTGCTCCTGAGGTTTTTCCTATTCCAGATGCTGTTTATGATATTCTGCCTTCAAATAAACGTAAAAGGTATTTCTTTCATGTAATTAGCAAGAGCCCATGAGCTAGTGACGTATGGGATATACATTCCTACCAGGAGGGGCAAAGTTTCCCAAACCTTAAAATGCCTATAAATACACCCCTCACCACACCCACAATTCAGTTTTTACAAACTTTGCCTCCTATGGAGGTGGTGAAGTAAGTTTGTGCTAGATTCTTCGTTGATATGCGCTCCGCAGCAGGTTGGAGCCCGGTTTTCCTCTCAGCGTGCAGTGAATGTCAGAGGGATGTGAGGAGAGTATTGCCTATTTTGAATGCAGTGATCTCCTTCTACTGGGTCTATTTCATAGGTTCTCTGTTATCGGTCGTAGAGATTCATCTCTTACCTCCCTTTTCAGATCGACGATATACTCATATATATACCATTACCTCTGCTGATTTTCGTTTCAGTACTGGTTTGGCTTTCTACAAACATGTAGATGAGTGTCCTGGGGTAAGTAAATCTTATTTTCTGTGACACTCTAAGCTATGGTTGGGCACTTTTTTTAATAAAGTTCTAAATATATGTATTCAAACATTTATTTGCCTTGACTCAGGATGTTCAACATTCCTTATTTTCAGACAGTCAGTTTCATATTTGGGATAATGCACTTGAATCAATTATTTTTCTTACCTTAAAAATTTGACTTTTTTCCCTGTGGGCTGTTAGGCTCGCGGGGGCTGAAAATGCTTCATTTTATTGCGTCATTCTTGGCGCTGACTTTTTTGGCGCAAAAAATCTTTTCTGTTTCCGGCGTCATACGTGTCGCCAGAAGTTGCGTCAATTTTGACGTTCTTTTGCGCCAAAAATGTCGGCGTTCCGGACGTGGCGTCATTTTTGGCGCCAAAAGCATTTAGGCGCCAAATAATGTGGGCGTCTTATTTGGCGCTAAAAAAAAAAAAAATATATGAGCGTCGCTTTTGTCTCCACATTATTTAAGTCTCATTATTTATTGCTTCTAGTTGCTAGAAGCTTGTTCACTGGCATTTTTTCCCATTCCTGAAACTGTCATTTAAGGAATTTGATCAATTTTGCTTTATATGTTGTTTTTTCTATTACATATCGCAAGATGTTCCACGTTGCAACTGAGTCAGAAGATACTTCAGGAAAATCACTGCCCGGTGCTGGAGCTACCAAAGCTAAGTGTATCACTTTTGGTATCTGTTCCTTCAGCTGTTGTTTGTATTAAATGTTATGACAAACTTGTTAATGCAGATAAAATTTCCTTTAGTACTGTTACATTACCTGTTGCTGTTCCGTCAACATCTAATACTCAGAGTGTTCCTGATAACATAAGAGATTTTGTTTCTAAACCCATTAAGAAGGCTATGTCTGTTATTTCTCCTTCTAGTGTACATAAAAGTCTTTTAAAACTTCTCTTTTTTCAGATGAATTTTTAAATGAACATCATCATTCTGATTCTGATAATGGTTCTTCTAGTTCAGAGGTTTCTGTCTCAGAGGTTGATGCTGATAAATCTTTGTATTTGTTCAAGATGGAATTTATTTGTTCTTTATTTAAAGAAGTATTAATTGCATTAGAAATAGAGGATTCTGGTCCTCTTGATACTAAAATTAAACGTTTAAATAAGGTTTTTAAATCTCCTGTAGTTATTCCAGAAGTGTTTCCTGTCCCTGATGCTATTTCTGAAGTAATTTCCAGGGAATGGAATAATTTGGGTAATTCATTTACTCCTTTTAAAACGTTTTAAGCAATTATATCCTGTGCCATCTGACAGATTAGAGTTTTTGGGACAAAATCCCTAAGGTTAATGGGGCTGTCTCTACTCCTGCTATATTTTTAGTGGATGTTGCTGCAGCTTCAACTTTTTGGTTAGAAGATTTAGCGCAACAAGTAACAGATCATAATTTTATAGCATTATTATTATTCTATAATATGCTAATAATTTTATTTGTGATACCATCTTTGATATCATTAGAGTTGATGTCAGGTATATATCTCTAACTATTTTAGCTAGAAGAGCTTTATGGCTTAAAACTTGGAATGCTGATATGTCTTCTAAGTCTGCTTTGCTATCCCTTTCTTTCCAGGGTAATAAATTATTCGGTTCTCAGTTGGATTCTTTTCTCTAAACTGTTACTGGAAGGAAGGGAACTTTTTTACCACAGGATAAAAAATCTGAGGTAAATTTAGGTCTAATAATTGTTTTCGTTCCTTTCATCACAACAAGGAACAAAAGCCTGATCCTTCATCCTCAGGAGCGGTATCAGTTTGGAAACCTTTTTCACTTTGGAATATATCCAAGCCTATAGAAACCCAAAGCCAGCTCCTAAGTCCTCATGAAGGTGCGGCCCTCATTCCAGCTCAGCTGGTATGGGGCAGTTTACATTCTTTTCAAAGAAATTTGGATCAATTCCGTTCACAATCTCTGGTTTCAGAACATTGTTTCAGAAGGGTACAGAATTGGCTTCAAGTTAAGGCCTCCTGCAAAGAGATTTTTTTCCTTCCCGTGTCCCAGTAAACCCAGCAGAGGCTCAAGCATTTCTGAAATGTGTTTCAGATCTAGAGTTGGCTGGAGTAATTATTCCAGTTCCAGTTCTGGAACAGGGGCTGGGGTTTTATTCTATCTCTTCATTGTACCAAAGAAGGTCAATTCCTTCAGACCAGTTCCGGATCTATCAATATTGAATCGTTATGTAAGGATACCAACATTCAAGATGGTAACTGTAGGACTTTCCTGCCTTTTGTTTAGCAAGGGCATTATATGTCTACAATAGATTTACAGGATGCATATCTGCATATTCCGATTCATCCAGATCACTTTTAGTTTCTGAGATTCTCTTTTTAGACAAGCATTACCAGTTTTGTGGCTCTACCGTTTGGCCAAGCATCAGCTCCAAGAATTTTTTCAAAGGTTCTCGGTGCCCTTCTGTCTGTAATCAGAGAACAGGGTTTTGGTATTTCCTTATTTTGGTCGATATCTTGGTACTTGTTCAGTCTTCACATTTTCGCAGAATCTCATACGAATCGACTTGTGTTGTTTCTTCAAGATCATGGTTGGAGGATCAATTTACCAAAAAGTTCATTGATTCCTCAGACAAGGGTAACCTTTTTAGGTTTCCAGATAGATTCAGTGTCTATGACTCTGTCCTTGTCAGACAAGAGAAGTTTAGCATTGATATCAGCTTGTCAAAACCTTCAGTCACAATCATTCCCTTTGGTAGCCTTATGCATGGAAATTTTAGGTCTTAGGACTGCCGCATCGGATGCGATCTCCTTTGCTCGTTTTCACATGCGACCTCTTCAGCTCTGTATGCTGAACCAATGGTGCAGGGATTACACAAAGATATCTCAATTAATATCTTTAAACCGATTATACGACACTCTCTGACGTGGTGGACAGATCACCATCGTTTAGTTCAGGGGGCTTCTTTGTTCTTCTGACCTGGACTATAATCTCAACAGATGCAAGTCTTACAGGTTGGGGAGCTGTGTGGGGGTCTCTGACGGCACAAGGGGTTTGGGAATCTCAGGAGGTGAGATTACGATCAATATTTTGGAACTCCGTGCAATTTTCAGAGCTCTTCAGTCTTGGCCTCTTCTGAAGAGAGAGTTGTTCATTTGTTTTCAGATAGACAATGTCACAACTGTGGCATACATCAATCATCAAGGAGGGACTCACAGTCCTCTGGCTATGAAAGAAGTATCTCGAATTTTGGTTTGGGCGGAATCCAGCTCCTGTCTAATCTCTGCGGTTCATATCCCAGGTATAGACAATTGGGAAGCGGATTATCTCAGTCGCCAAACGTTGCATCCGGGCGAATGGTCTCTTCACCCAGAGGTATTTCTTCAGATTGTTCAAATGTGGGAACTCCCAGAAATAGATCTGATGGCTTCTCATCTAAACAAGAAACTTCCCTGGTATCTGTCCAGATCCCGGGATCCTCGGGCGGAGGCAGTTGATGCATTATCACTTCCTTGGAAGTATCATCCTGCCTATATCTTTCCGCCTCTAGTTCTTCTTCCAAGAGTATTCTCCAAGATTCTAAAGGAATGCTCGTTTGTCCTGCTGGTAGCTCCAGCATGGCCTCACAGGTTTTGGTATGCGGATCTTGTCCGGATGGCCTCTTGCCAGCTGTGGACTCTTCCGTTCAGACCAGACTTTCTGTCACAAGGTCCTTTCTTCCATCAGGATCTCAAATCCTTAAATTTTAAGGTATGGAGTTTGAACGCTTGATTCTTGGTCAAAGAGGTTTCTCTGACTCTGTGATTAATACTATGTGACAGGCTCGTAAATCTGTATCTAGAGAGATATATTATAGAGTCTGGAAGACTTATATTTCTTAGTGTCTTTCTCATCATTTTTCTTGGCATTCTTTTTGAATACCGAGAAATTTACAGTTTCTTCAGGATGGTTTAGATAAAGGTTTGTCCGCAAGTTCCTTGAATGGACAAATCTCTGCTCTTTCTGTTCTTTTTCACATAGAGATTGCTACTCTTCCTGATATTCATTGTTTTGTACAAGCTTTGGTTCGTATAAAACCTGTCATTAAGTCAATTTCTCCTCCTTGGAGTTTGAATTTGGTTCTGGGGGCTCTTCAAGCTCCTCCTTTTGAACCCATGTATTCTTTGGTCATTAAATTACTTTCTTGGAAAGTTTTGTTTCTTTTTGCCATCTCTTCTGCCAGAAGAGTCTCTGAATTATCTGCTCTTTCTTGTGAGTCTCCTTTTCTGATTTTTCATCAGGATAAGGCGGTGCTGCAAACTTCTTTTGAATTTTTGTACCTAAGGTTGTGAATTCTAACAACATTAGTAGATAAATTGTGGTTCCTTCATTATGTCTTAATCCTATGAATTCTAAGGAGAAATCATTGCATTCTTTGGATGCTGTTAGAGCTTTGTATTATTATGTTGAAGCTACTAAGTCTTTCCGAAAGACTTCTAGTCTATTTGTCATCTTTTCCGGTTCTAGAAAAGGCCAGAAAGCTTCTGCCATTTCTTTGGCATCTTGGTTGAAATCTTTATTTTATCATGCCTATGTCGAGTCGGGTAAAACTCCGCCTCGAAGGATTACAGCTCATTCTACTAGGTCAGTTTCTACTTCCTGGGCGTTTAGGAATGAAGCTTCGGATTTGCAAAGCAGCAACTTGGTCCTCTTTGCATACTTTTACTAAATTCTACCATTTTTGATGTGTTTACTTCTTCTGAAGCAGTTTTTTGGTAGAAAAGTACTTCAGGCAGTGGTTTTCAGTTTGAATCTTCTGCTTATGTTTTCATTAAACTTTATTTTTGGTGTGGATTATTTTCAGCAGGAATTGGCTGTCTTTATTTTATCCCTCCCTCTCTAGTGACTCTTGCGTGGAAAGATCCACATCTTGGGTAGTCATTATCCCATACGTCACTAGCTCATGGACTCTTGCTAATTACATGAAAGAAAACATAATTTATGTAAGAACTTACCTGATAAATTCATTTCTTTCATATTAGCAAGAGTCCATGAGGCCCGCCCTTTTTTGTGGTGGTTATGATTTTTTTGTATAAAGCACAATTATTCCAATTCCTTATTTTATATGCTTTCGCACTTTTTTCTTATCACCCCACTTCTTGGCTATTCGTTAAACTGAATTGTGGGTGTGGTGAGGGGTGTATTTATAGGCATTTTAAGGTTTGGGAAACTTTGCCCCTCCTGGTAGGAATGTATATCCCATACGTCACTAGCTCATGGACTCTTGCTAATATGAAAGAAATGAATTTATCAGGTAAGTTCTTACATAAATTATGTTTTTAAAACTTCTCATATTTCTGATGAACTTTGTATTGACCGACAGCATACAGAAATGTCCTCTGCTGATGAGGATTCCTCTGGTTCAGAGGAAACTGATCCAGATTCTGAAATTGACATATCTTCCTATCTGTTTAAGATTGATTATATTCGCTCTTTGTTAAAGGAAGTTCTGGTTACTTTGGGTATTAAAGAGTCTAGTCCTCTGGATAAAAAAAACAGTAAACATTTAAATTCTGTTTTTAAACCTCCTAAGATTGCTCCTGAGGTTTTTCCTATTCTAGATACTGTTTCTGATATGATTACTAAAGAATGGTCTAAGCCTGGTTCTTCTTTTAATCCTTCTTCTAGGTTTAGAAAGTTATATCCTCTACCTGTGGCTAATTTGGAGTTTTGGGAAAAAGTCCCTAAGGTTGATGGGGCTATTTCCACTTTTGCCAAACGTACTACTATTCCTATGGAAAATAGTACTTCTTTTAAGGATCCTTTAGATAGAAAGATTGAATTTTATCTTAGGAAAACTTATTTACATTATATGGCTGATGTGGCTGCTGATTCAACCTTTTTGTTGGATAGTTTAGCTTGTCAGGTAGAAGATCATGATTTATCCAGCATTATTCTTCTGCTTCAACATGCTAATCATTTCATTTGTGATGCTATATTTGACATTATTAAGATTGATGTTAAATCTATGTCTTTAGCTATTTTAGCCAAAAGAGCTTTATGGCTTAAATCTTGGAATGCTGACAGGTGTCTAAATCTAGATTATTATCTTTGTCTTTCCAGGGTAAGAATCTATTTGGTTCTTAATTGGATTCTATTATTTCCACTATTACTGGGGGGAAAGAGGGTTTTTTACCTCAAGATAAAAAATCTAAAGGTAAATTTAAGGCTCCTAATCATTTTCGTTCAATTCTTCAGAATAAGGAACAAAAGACAACTCCTTCCCCTATGGCTTCTGGGTCCTATTGGAGACCATCTTCAAATTGGAATAAAACTAAGCCTTATAAGAAACCAAATCTAGCCCCCAAGACTGCATGAAGGTGCCGCCCTCAATCCAGGAAATTTCATCATGCTCCATTCAGAATCAGTGGATTTAGAATATTGTGTCTCAAGGGTATCGAATAGGTTTCAGAATGAGTCCTCCCATGAGAAGATTCTTTCTTTCTCATATTCCAACAAATCCTGTGAAGGATCAGGCTTTTCTGAAGTGTGTTTCAGATCTAGCTCTTTTAGGGGTGATTGTTCCATTTTCTCTAAAAGAACAGGGTTTGGGGGGTCTATTCAAATATATTCATCGTCCCAAAGAAAGAGAATTATTTCGGACCAGTTCTGGATCTGAAACTTTAAAATCATTTTGTAAGAGTCACAACTTTCAAGATGGTGACTATAAGGACTACTCTGCCTTTTGTTCAGCAAGGGCATTTTATGTCCACAATAGACTTACAGGATGCTTATCTTCATATTCCAATTCATCCAGACCATTATCGGTTTCTGAGATTCTCTTTTCTAGACAAGCTTTACCAGTTTGTTGCTATTTCATTTGGCCTAGCAACAGCTCCACGAATCTTTTCAAAGGTTCTCGGTGCCCTTCTATGTGTAATCAGAAAGCAGGGTATTGTGGTGTTTCCTTATTTGGACGATATCTTGATACTAGCTTAGTCTTTTCATTTAGCAGAATCTCAAATGAAACAACTAGTGTTGTTTCTTCAAAGGCATGGTTGGAGGTTCAATTTACAAAAGAGTTTCTTGATTCCTTATACAAAGGTCACCTTTTTAGGTTTCCAGATAGATTCAGTGTCCATGACTTTGTCTTTAACCGACAAGAAACAAATGAAATTGGTATTAGCTTGTCTAAGCCTTCAGTCTCAATCGTTCCCTTCAGTGGCTATGTGCATGGAAGTTTTAGGTCTTATGACTGCAGCATCGGATGCAATCCCCTGTGCTTGTTTTCACATGAGACCTCTGCAGCTTTGCATGCTGAATCAATGGTTCAGGGATTATACTCTGATATCACAACTGATATACTTAAATCCCAACATTCAACTCTCTGTGTCATGGTGGTTGGGCCATCATTTGATTGTTCAAGGGGCCTGTTTTGTTCGTCCTTTCTGGACTGTATTCTCAACAGATGCAAGTCTAACAGATTGGGGAGCTTTCTGGGGATCTCTGACTGCACAAGGGGTTTGGAAACCTCTAGAGACAAGGTTACCAATCAATATTTTAGAACTCTGTGCTATCTTCAGAGCTCTTCAGGCTTGGCCTCTGTTAATGAGAGAACTTTTCATTCATTTTCAGACAGACAATATCACAACAGTGGAATATGTCAATCATCAGGGAGGGACTCGCAACTATTTAGCAATGAAAGAAGTATCTTGGATACTTTCTTGGGCGGAGTCCAACTCTTGTCTAATCTCTGTGATTCATATTCCAGGAGTAGACAATTGGGAAGCAGATTATCTCAGTCATCAGACTTTGCATCCGGTGGAGTGGTCTCTCCATCCAGATGTGTTTCATCAGATTGTACAAATATGGGGTCTTCCAGAAATAGATTTGATGGCCTCTCGTTTGAACAAGAAACTTCCCAGATATCTTTCCATATCCAAGGATCCTTGGGCAGAGATGGTGGATGCTTTAGCAGTTCTTTGGTTTTACCAACCTGCTTACATTTTTCCGCCTCTAGTTCTTCTTCCAAGGGTGATCTCCAAGATCATAATGGAACAATCTCATGTGTTTTTGATAACACCAGCATGGCCTCACAGGTTCTGGTATGCGGATCTTGTCCGGATGTCTAGTTGCCAGCCTTGGCCACTTCCTTTAAGGCCAGACCTTCTCTCTCAAGGGCCGTTTTTCCATCATGATCTCAAATCTCTAAATTTAAAGGTATGGAAATTGAACGCTTAGTTCTTAGTCATAGAGGTTTCTCTGACTCAGTGATTAACACTATGTTACAGGCTTGTAAGTCGGTTATGAGGAAAATTTATTATCAGGTTTGGAAAACCTATATTTCATGGTGCTCCTCGCATGATTTTTCTTTGCATTCTTTTAGAATTCCTCGGATTTTACAGTTTCTTCAGGATGGTTTGGATAAGGGTTTGTCTGCAAATACTCTGCTCTTTCTGTTTTATTTCATAGAAAGATTGCTAAACTTCCTGATATTCATTGTTTTGTTCAGGCTTTGGTTCACATTAAACCTGTAATTAAGTCTATTTTTTTCCTCCTTGGAGTCTTAATTTGGTTTTAAGGATTTAGCAGGCTCCTCCTTTTGAGCCTCTGCATTCTTTGGATATTTAACTACTTTCCTGGAAAGTGTTATTTATTTTGGCTATCTCTTCTGCTAGAAGAGTTTCTGAGTTGTCGTCTCTCGCTTGTGAGCCTCCTTATCTAAAATTCCATCAAGATAAAGTGGTTTTACGGACTTCGTTTAAATTCTTACCTAAGGTTGTGAATTGTAACAACATTAGTAGGGGAATTGTTGTTCCTTCTTTGTGTCCTAATCCTAAGAATTCTCTTGAGAGATCTCTACATTCTTTGGATGTGGTAAGAGCTTTGAAATACTATGTTGAGGCTACCAAGGATTTCAGAAAGACTTTTAGTTTATTCCTTATTTTTTCTGGTTCCAGGAAAGATCAGAAAGCCTCTGCCATTTCTTTGGCATCTTGGTTAAAACTTTTGATTCACAAGGCTTCTTTGGAGGTGCGGCAGTCTCCGCCTCAAAGAAGCTCATTTTACGAGATCAGTGGTCTTCTTTGCATACATTTACTAAATTTTACCATTTTGATGTATTTGCTTCCTCAGAAGCAGTCTTTAGTAGAAAGGTTCTTCAGGCAGTTGTTTCAGTTTGATTCCTTTGCCTATAATTTTAGTTTTTTGAAATTTAAGAAAACTTAATATTTATTTGGATTTAATTTTTTTCAGCGGAAATAGCTGTTTTTATTTTATCCCTCTCTAGTGACTCTGTGGATTTCCACATCTTGGGTATTGTATCCCATACGTCACTAGCTCATGGACTCTTGCCCCTTACATGAAAGAAAACATAATTTATGTAAGAACTTACCTGATAAATTAATTTCTTTCATAGTGGCAAGAGTCAATGAGACCCACCCTATTTTTTTGGTGGTTATGATTTTTTTTATATAAAAGCACATTATTTTTCCAGTTCTTCTTTTTGCATGCTTTTTTGCTGCTTTTTACACCTCACTACTTGGCTATACGTTAAAACTGAGGTATGTGTGTGGTGGGAGGTGTATTTATAGGCATTTTGAAGTTCTGGAAATTTTGCCCCCTGCTGGTAGGAATGCATATCCCATACGTCACTAGCTCATGGACTCTTGCCACTATGAAAGAAATTACTTTATCAGGTAAGTTCTTAAATAAATTGTTATTTACTGGACTAGGTACACATTCCATGACTCTGCAACATGCTCAGCCCTGGGTTCACACACTTCTGTAATCACCCTAGACATACTGCCTGTGACTCTGGGGACAGCACAGCTTCCTGAGAGTGCTATAGCACCCAGGGCTGAGTATGTTGCAGGGTCATGGGATGTGTACCCCGTACAGTCTGAGAGTGCAGTCCCCTTCTGTGTTTTGTATATGTCTAGGGGAATTACATAAATCGGTGAACCCAGACTTGTTCCCAGTTTGTTTGATTGAGAGCTTGCATTTGTTTGGCTGTATTAGGGACCCAGGTTTTAGAATAGACCTTGACATGGTACCTGGGCTTGTCCCATTTGGCCAGATGTGGTAACTAGCTCTTTGAGTTTTGCTTTTAATCTTAGCTGAGAGCTTGTAAGCAAGTGCTGGACTTTCTCTGTGTGTTGTATTAATTTATTTTGTAATTTTCCCTATGGGCCTTGCACCCAGACTTGTCTGGGGTTAACTGACTGTTACTCTGGGGACAGCACAGCTTCCTGGTAGTGCTATAGCACCCAGGGCTGAGCATGTAGCAGGGTCATGGGATGTGTACCTAGTCCAGTCTGAGAGTGCAGTCCCCTTCCGTGTTTTGTATATGTCTAGGGGATTACATAAGTCTGTGAACCCTGACTTGCTCTCAGTTTGTTTGATTGAGAGCTTGCATTTGTATGGCTGTATTAGGGACCCAGGTTTTGGAAGACACCTTGACGTGGTACCTGGGCTTGTTCCATTTGGCAAGATGTAGTAACTAACTCTTCCAGTTTTGCTTTTAATCTTAGCTGAGAGCTTGTAAGCGAGTGCTGGACTTTCTCTGTGTGTTGTATTAATTTATTTTGTAATTTTCCCTATGGGCCTTGCACCCAGACTTGTCTGGGGTTAACTGCCTGTTACTCTGGGGACAGCACAGCTTCCTGGGAGTGCTATAGCACCCAGGGCTGAGCATGTAGCAGGGTCATGGGATGTGTACCTAGTCCAGTCTGAGAGTGCAGTCCCCTTCCGTGTTTTGTATATGTCTAGGGGGATTAAATAAGTCTGTGAACCCTGTCTTGTTCCCAGTTTGTTTGATTGAAAGCTTGCATTTGTATGGCTGTATTAGGGACCCAGGTTTTGGAAGAGACCTTGACGTGGTACCTGGGCTTATCCCATTTGGCCAGATGTGGTAACTAACTCTTCTAGTTTTGCTTTTAATCTTAGCTTAGAGCTTGTAAGCGAGTGCTGGACTTTCTTTGTGTGTTGTGTGTGTATATATATATATATATATATATATATATATATATATGTATAAATAAATAAATATATATATATATATATATATAAAATAATAAAAAGAACATTTTCTTCTATGTGAAGAACGTTGGAATATAGAATATTCATACCTACCTTCAGGTTTAGAGCTGTAGGTATTGTCAGAATAGCGTGTGAATGGTAAGAGTTAATTTTTTTTTTTTTTAAAGCACGCTCTATTGAAATCTATGGGGAGAAAACGTTAACTCAGTCACTATATCCTAAATCCTGAAGTTAGCACGCATTGGGTTTCACTCACACTCAAACAATTTACTTTAAACCAATATGAGCACTAATCCGCACGTGTTAAAAGTTTACTTTGAGCTGTGTTTGTGCTCAAGTGGGGGGGGGGGGGATAGCCATTTGTAATCTGGCATTTCCTCTTAGTCTTAATATCCATTTAAACATCTTTAAATTAGCCTTTTTCTCTGTCATTTAAAGGACAAATAGAACTGGAATACTGTAGAAAGAAAAATCTGATTAATATGTTTTAGTTTTTATTTCAACTTTCATTGAGAAATTATAAAGCTAAGTGTTAGCCTCTTGCTAAACTATTTAATATTTGTATATTTGTGAATGTGTTACTTTTTTGCTTTAATAATTGTTATTAGGTACCATGGAAAGATCTAAGCTGTGTCTAAAATCCCATATTTTTATGATCTCTCAATGCTTTTACCCAGCAGGAATTTTCCCATCTCTTGAAGCCTGTAATAATTACTTCCAGCTTTCTTTCCCCAATAGGGCAGTGTTGCAAATTACTTTGTTTTTTTACATGCATTCACACCTATAAAACAGATTTTTTTTCTTTCATTGAAAGAAAAAAAAAATACAAAATAGAATTTGGTCAATATATTAAGTAAATCACCGTGGTATGACCACTGTACTGTTTTCTCATGGAATCATTTTTTCCATTAAATTGAAGAAACAGATGTGTTAATACCACCATGAAAAATTGTCCTTCAGTTTTTGGCTGAAAAAAGCAGCACAGCATTATTGGAGTTGATAGAGTTGAAGTACCTGTTGTGTGATATTTTGCTTTAGGTCAGATAATATAAATCTCAATGTGATTTGTTTTATTTATTTTGTGGATGATATCACTCATGTAGACATTTTGGTTGCATCCTTTACAGCTCCATCCTCTCCTCCACGGTTTCTGTCTGTAAAACAGTTGTCCAGTATAACTGTTAAGTTGTCATGGAAACAACCTCTTGAGCCAAATGGAATTATCCTTTTCTACACAGTGTATATATGGTAAGATGTATTCCTAATATTTCTGATTATATACATAATGCTATTGCTATCATTAATAAATACTAGTTTAAAAAATATATAATTTAGAAAATAAAATATGCCTCAAAGCTTTTAGTTTTATTTTCAATGATTTTAAAAAATATAGGGAAGATTTTAAATGTATGCAAGCATAGATAACCTTCATTACTTAGTGGCAGTAAATAATGATCTTCATAATTGTTTTTAAGATTTTTTTTCAGATATTGATTACCATTTAATTTGCTATTCAGTTCTACCTTCAAGGTAATCTTTTATCGGAAAGTTATAGTAAATTTTTTTATAACAGAATTATGATGTTGTTTTACTTTCGTTTTATAAAGTCATTGAAATTGCGAATGCTAACATACGGCTAGATTTAGAGTTTTGCGGCCAAAGGGGTGCGTTAGCTACGCTTGTATTTTTTTCCCCGCACCTTTTAAATACCGCTGGTATTTAGAGTTCTCTGAAGGGCTGCGTTAGGCTCCAAAAAGGGAGCGTATAGCATAATTTACCGCCACTTCAACTCTAAATACCAGCGGTGCTTATGGACACGGCCAGCTTCAAAAACTTGCTCATGCACGATTCCCTCCTTAGGAAACAATGGTGCAGTTTGAGCTGAAAAAAAACCTAACACCTGCAAAAAAGCAGCGTTCAGCTCCTAACGCAGCCCCATTGTTTCCTATGGGGAAACACTTCCTAAGTCTGCACCTAACACCCTAACATGAACCCCGAGTCTAAACACCCCTAACCTTACACTTATTAACCCCTAATCTGCCGCCCCCGCTATCGCTGACCCCTGCATATTTTTAACCCCTAATCTGCCCTCCCTAACATCGCCGACACCTAACTTCAAGTATTACCCCCTAATCTGCCGACCTGACCTCGCCGCTACTCTAATAAATGTATTAACCCCTAAAGCTAAGTCTAACCCTAACCCTAACACGCCCCTAAGTTAAATTTAATTTAAATCTAACAAAATAAAATAATTCTTATTAAAGAAATTATTCCTATTTAAAAATAAATACTTACCTGTAAAATAAACCCTAATATAGCTACAATATAAATAATAATTATATTGTAACTATTTTAGGATTTATATTTATTTTACAGGCAACTTTGTATTTATTTTAACCAGGTACAATAGCTATTAAATAGTTAATAACTATTTAATAGCTACCTAGTTAAAATAATTACAAAATTACCTGTAAAATAAATCCTAACCTAAGTTACAATTAAACCTAACACTTCACTATCAATAAATAAATTAAATAAACTACATACAATTATCTACAATTAAATCAACTAAACTAAATTACAAAAAAAAACCCCACTAAATTACAAAAAATAAAAAAAGATTTCAAGAATTTTAAACTAATTACACCTACTCTAAGCCCCCTAAAAAAATAACAAAGCCCCCCAAAATAAAAAAATGCCCTACCCTATTCTAAAATAAAAATTGTAAAGCTCTTTTACCTTACCAGCCCTTAAAAGGGCCTTTTGCGGGGCATGCCCCAAAGAATTCTGCTCTTTTGCCTGTAAAAAAAAAAGTCATTGTTTGCATTCTGTGGCATATTTGTGTTATATATTACTCTGTATACATGAGTAGTATATTAAAATAAATAAGGGCCATTCATTGTTTTGCAACACCGCAATCCATATCTATATGTTATTCTTACAAACCAATTAGCTTCACATTTCAGAAAACTAAACATTCAGTTTCATTATTGAGGACTATTATTACTGTTCATTTCCTAAGGGCAAAGAGGTCAGAGGCAAAAAAAGTACTGTTGAAGGATCTACTCCACAATTTGTATTGTTTCAGAGTCCAGCTTGCTTTGCTTGTGCCACTAGGGGAAGTTTACTTGCAGGGGATTGTGGAAGAATATTATCATCAGTATGTGTGTCTATTAGCTCCACCCTCTCCGGATGCTAGCAAATCAGGACGGGGCTCTCTGACTACATATTGAGCAGCCTATACCTTTATTCCTTGCTTTGGCATTGGAGTCTTTGATGTTCCTGCTTACTGTTTATTGCTGAACTTTCTGCTGGTAACATTGATTAAGTTTGTTTTCTTGCTGCCTGCCTATTTGATTGCTGTGCCTATTTGATTGTCCTGTCTTCAGCACTTTAAATGCCTTTGTTTGACCCAAAAGCACGCATTACCTTTCTTTGCCCAGGAGCAGGGATTTTTCTTTGCTTAGCCCAGAAATGGGCATCCCCTTTGCTTTGCCCAGGAGAGGGCATTTCCTTTGCTTTGCTCAAAAGTGGGCACTTCTTTCCTTAGCCCTAAAGTGGGTCTTCCAGTATTTGGCTCCTGTCTGCCTGAACTTACATCTGAACATCAGCTATACTGGTTTGTACAGTTTTCTTCAGTTAACGCTTGTACCTGTTACCAAATATAATCCATTTCAGGATATTACTTGATATTTGCCTGTGTAATTTTCTCCTAATAAACAGGACTGTTGCATATATTTGAGTCTCCACTATATTGCTATGCAATCTGCTCAGATTTCTGCTAACCGTGCCATTGAGCTCCATCCTGCTAAGGAGGACAAAATCATGACATCTTGTATCTAAGTCTCTGCAGACTGTTCCCTTTATTTAAGTTCTTTTGACAGACTTGCATTTTAGCTAATAAATGCTACTTTTAACAGGTACGCTCGCGGCTATTAGGACGCATCGTACCTAGTTTTCAATCTGCCACCCTGGAGGCCTTGGATGCCATAGAAATCAATGGAAGTCTGAAAGCAGCGAAAGCTTATCTTCGATGCTGCAAGACAAAGAAATAAAACCCATTGATTTCTATGGTAGAAAACAAATAATGTTTACATCTAACACCATAACATAAACCCTAAGTCTAAACACCCCTAATCTGCTGCCCCCAACATTGCCAACACCTAAATAAAATGTATTAACCCCTATTCCGCCGCTCCCCGACATCGCCGCAACCTAAATAAAGTTATTTAACCCCTATCCCGCTGCTCCCCACAACCGCCGCCACTAAATAAACATATTAACCCCTAAACCTCTGGCCTCCCACATCACTACCACTAACTAAACCTATTAACCCCTAAACCATCAGCCCCCCACATCGCTATAAACTAAATTAAGCTATTAAACCCTAAACCTAACAATCCGCTAACTTTAAATTAAAATTACAACATCCCAGTCTTCAAATAAATTTAAACTTACCTGTTGAATTAAAATAAACTATATTAAACTATTAAGTAACCTACCCTAACTATTATCCTACAATTAAATTAAACTACCAATTAAATAAACTAAATTACATATTTAAGAAACCTAACCCCCACCTACTAAAATTATTTAATTATACTATTAAACATTATTAAAAGTACTAAATTACCAAATCACATGATCAAAAATTAAAAAGAATTACACCTAATCTATTAGCCAAAATAAAAAAGCCCCCCAAAATCCCCCCCCTAACCTACAATAAACTACCAATTGCCCTCAAAAGGGCCTTTTGTGGGACATTGCCCCAAAAAAATCAGCTCTTTTACCTGTAAAAAAAAATACAAACACCCCCCAACAGTTAAATTCACCACCCAACCAACCAACTCCCCCAAATAAAAAAACCTATCTAAAATAACCTAAGCTCCCCATTACCATGAAAAGGTCATATGTATGGGCATTGCCCTTAAAAGGGCATTTAGCACTTTTACATGCCCAGACCCTAATCTCAAAATAAAACCCACCCAAAAAACCCTTAAAAAAACCTAACACTAACCCCCGACGATCCACTTACAGGTCTTGAAGTACCGCTTGAAGGATCCATCCGGAGGAGTCCTCATCCAGGTAGCAAGAAGTCTTCATCCGGGCGGTCTCTTCCATCTTCATCCATCCGGAGAAGTCCTCATCCAGATGGCAAGAAGTCTTCAGACGGTATCTTCTAACTTCATCCATCCGGCGCGGAGCGGGTCCATCCTGAAGACATACGGCATGGAGCATCTTCTTCATACGGTTGCTGCCGTAAACTGGAACTTCAGTGCAAGTGACGCCATCCAAGATGGCATCCCTTGCATTCCCATTGGCTGAAAGATTTCAATCAGCCGATAGGAATTAGAGCTGCTAATATCCTATTGGCTGTTAAATTCAGCCGCTAGGATTTGAGCAGCTTTGATTCTATTGGCTGTTCCAATCAGCCAATAGGATTTGAGCTCTCATTATATTGGCAACCGTATGAAGAGGATGCTCCATGCCGGATGTCTTCAGGATGGACCCGCTCCGTGCTGGATGGATGAAGATAGAAGATGCCGTCTGAATGAAGACTTCTTGCCGCCTAGATGAGGACTTCTCCGGATGGATGGATCCTTCAAGCGGGACTTCAAGAGCTGTAAGTGGATCATCGGGGGTTAGTGCTAGGTTTTTTAAGTTTTTTTTGGGTGGGTTTTATTTTTAGATTAGGGTCTGAGCATGTAAAAGAGTTAAATGTCCTTTTAAGGGCAATACCCATACATATGCCCTTTTCAAGGCAATGGGGAGCTTAGGTTATTTTAGATAAAAAAAATTATTTGGGGGAGTTGGTTGGTTGGGTGGTGGATTTAAATGTTGGGGGGTGTATTTTTTTTTACAGGTAAAAGAGCTGATTTCTTTGGGGCAATGCCCCACAAAAGGCCCTTTTAAGGGCCATTGGTAGTTTATTGTAGGCTATGGGTTTTTTTATTTGGGGGGGTTTAATTTTGATAGAGCTATTAGATTAGGTGTAATTCTTTTTTATTTTTGATAATGTGGTTTTTTATTTTTCGTAATTTAGTGGGGGGGGGGTTTGTAACTTAGTTTTTTTTTGTGGTAATTTTGTACTTTTAATAATGTTTAATAGTATAATTAAATAATTTTAGTAGGGTTAAGTTTCTTTAATATGTAATTTAGTTTATTTAATTGGTAGTTTAATTTAATTTAATTGTAGGATAATAGTTAGGGTAGGTTAATTAATAGTTTAATATAGTTTATTTTAATTCTAAAGGTAAGTTTAAATTTATTTGAAGATAGGGATGTTGTCATTTTAATTTAAAGTTAGCGGCTTGTTAGTTTTAGGGTTTAATAGCTTAATTTAATTTTTGGCGATGTGGGGCGCTGACGGTTTAGGGGTTAATATGTTTATTTAGTGGTGGTGGTGGCGGGAAGTGGCGGGATAGGGGTTGATAACTTTATTTAGGTTGGGTCAGGGAGTGGTAGGATAGGGGTTAATAACTTTATATAGGTTGCGGCGGGGTCGGGGAACAACGGGATAGGGGTTAAACATTTTAGTATAGTGGTGGCGTTTAGTGACAGGGTATGAATAAAGTTGGGAAAAAGCCGAATAGATGCGAGATTGATGACTGATAGTTAACAACAGTCCAATGCGCATCACCCTGTACTTGGTGCGCGTCTTTTTGCTGGCTTTTTTCAAAAATTTGGAGAGCATATTGAGATATGCATCCGCAATGTTAGGCGATGTTAGGCGAGCGTATTGATGCCGGCGAATGCAACACAGTTGATGGCTTGATAGATATCCCCCTTAAAATGAATGTGTTGTTTCCATGTCTCAGAAGTGAAAGAACACTCCTTGATTCGAATTAGGAATCTTATAGAAAATATCTTGTCTCTAGGAAGAAGAGCTCAGACAGTTACATTTCATTCAAAAAAGAAAAGTTAATTAATGATATCTAGTTCAACCTTGAAAATATTTTAACAAATTGAAAAACTTTAACAAAAATGTTGGTCTGCAAGTAACGTGTTATGAGGCAATGTGTTTTTTTCGCAATCAATTTCCATTGCGCAGGTATTACAAGTCTAGAAAACCGCAATTGCCTGCGTGCATTTGCCTTTTACGCAACAATCCTTTTCGTGCTCGAAGAGCTGTAGTTAACAGTTTTCAGCAACATAAAAGTTTCACAAAACAGTTCAAAAATACATTACAACGTACAGTCACACCCATATTTACACTGTCTAATAAATATTATTAAAAAAATATGGCACACAGAAGTTATAAGGGCTCAAAGATACAAGACCTCGGGTGTTAGAAAAAAAAAAAGCAGAGAAACATGGATTTATATGTAAAGTCAAATATTTAAGTATGGAGATAATGAAAATATTTTACATTACAATTTTATGCACATTAAATAATATCTCAGATGGATTTTCAATGCAAAATTCTCTTATAGATTTCAAAATATCTAGACATACAGTATATATATTCATATACATATCTCGCAATAAATAGATATATCAGTCCAAATATCATCAAATATATAGATAAATATTTATTTAGAAATAAATAGAAAACATTTTGTTGCAAAAACATTTTCACAATATGAAATATTAGCATTTTCATGTCCACTTTTCAAGGAGAATACGTCATGGGCTTTGCGCAAAATATTAGTTTTTTTTTTTTTATTTGTCTTCTCCATTGACTTCTATGGGGAACACGTGAACGTACACCCAATTTTGAGGTTTGCATTACGCGGCTTAATGCGAGCTTAAAATAAGAAAAATTGATAATAGGAGTAAATTAGAAAGTTGCTTAAAATTGCATACTCTCTATGAATCATGAAAGTTTAATTTTGACTAGACTATTCCTTTAATCAAAGATTTGTTCATGATTCAGCAACAACTTTTCCCAAAACCAATATTGTTGTTGCATAAAATATATAAAATGCAGGGGGCGTGTCCGGGTGGCATCCATGAAGGACAGAAAACACAGAGGCTCCAGGTGTACTTAGGATAATCTGCCAATTATCAATAGAACTTTTGATAATCCAACCAAAAGGTTACTCATTTCAGATCCAGGACCCTGTCCCTGTCCGAAATATATGTTTTGTGCACTGGACCGTTGGAAATAGGGTGGCAGCCTAATAAGTTAATTCCAACTCCCTCCCCGGGTTAACCGGGTATAGCAGAAGGAAAGTCTCTGCCTCAGTCGCAACTGAACCGTTATATCATTGCAAAGCCTGATCTAAACTACTATCATATTGGACTGAAAATATCACATTACAATTTAAATCAAGCTGGTAAGTAGAAGCTGCCGAAAAAGGATCCAATATGGCATCTATAGACGTGTGGGAATGCCAGAAGCAGCCTCTCATAGATTATATATTTCAAGATTTAAAACAGAGCCTACAAAGGATAGCTTTTTCCTTGGCCCAGGACTCGGGGTTTAAGGCAGACTCCCCTATGCTAGCTCCTCAGGAGGGAGATGGTGGTTTCACCATGGAAACCCTAGTGGATAAAGTTCAATTAACCTCACAAGGAGCAGGGGGATTACACATGTCACTCGATGAGGAGGATATCACTCGCCATGTCGGGGAGGAAGCAACCGGCTCTGGATTATTCAGTACATGGCATGATGATTTAAGATCTATGGCGCTATGGCAAGCCCCATATGGCAAGACTCCACGTCTTACTCATACCGCTGTCGAAGTGCTTCAAATGTATGTAGATCCTGTCATTCTCAGGCGGACAAGAAGGAGGTCACTCCATCATGGTAGCAAGTTCTTACCTACACATATTTTCTCCCAGAAGGGAGTTAAGAGGATCGCCAGCATCGGTTATCCTACAAGTAGGAGTGGACTAAAGACTGAACTTAACGGACACACATGGAAGGACATACTTTAGCTAATTCTTGTTTATATTTTTAGTCCGTATGGATAGTTAGGTGACTCGATCTGGTTTACCGGAGAATAATGTTTCTATATTTTATGTTTAGCTGCACCCCTGAACTCTAAACTCTTTTAAATACTTGGGTATGTTGTTAGACCCCAATCTGTCTTTTGGCCTCCACATAGAAAAACTTCCATCTAAACTTTATCCAAAACTAGGTGCCCTGTACAGAAACAAATCCTGCCTCAGCCCTACAGTAAAGGAAAAGATTGTACAGCAAATGTTGATGCCTATCATGGATTATGGGGACATAGTATATGCACCTGCACCGCAAACTCATCTTAATCAACTTAATACGTGATATAACTCATTCTGCCGCTTTGTGCTACAATGTAACTACAGGACCCACCATTGTGACATGCTAAAAGAACTAAACTGGCTGTCGCTGGAATCCAGACGCACCCTCCATCTTTCCTGCCTTGTGTTTAAGAGCCTTTCTGGGAAGCTCCCACCCTACCTGAGCAGAATGCTCTGCCCTGCTATTCCCACCTCTGATCCAATAACAGCACATTATTTAGCTTGCCTCAATACAAAAAGAAAGCAGCTCGATCCTCCTTTTCCTACAGAGCACCACAATTATGGAATGACCTCCCTCACACTTTAAAAACTCCCCCAAGCCTAATATCCTTTAAGAGATCCCTCTCTACATATCTCAAAACAGAATGTGCCTGTCATAGTTGATGAAATATTTCCTACCAGTTCTATGTTAAATGTTTGCATATATTGTGTATTATTATTGTTTTTGTATTTTATTGTACACTATTGTATCAATGCAATGTTTTGTGGTCCCAGGACATACTTGAAAATGAGAGAAATCCCAATGTATCCTTCCTGGTAAAATATTTTATAAATAAATAAACAACAAACTAAGTTAAATTCGTAAGCTGAGTATTTCTTGGGTGGGGATAGCTCATAATTGGTCGATTAGCAGCTTTGAATTAGAAAGTAAGTTTCTCGGCTAACTTATGGAGAGACAACTAGGTAGATTCAATAACACAGTTTCACCCGTTAAGTTGTCTGTATGCCATCCCACGAGATATGTTTTTTTTGGTAGATCCCAGTATTTATGGTCGGTAGAATGGTGCCTAGGAGTATGTTTGGGGTCGTGCCGTGTTGACATATATGTGAAGCTCAGCCCGATAGTTTTGCTCTCTCTAATATACAACCAACCATATTTCAGCTGGATTGGAGATGTAGAGATACTCTATTTACAACATAATGCAGTAGACTTTGATTGGCCTGATATCTTAAACCTTACTTTTAAGATATAAAATATTGATACTTCAAATAGGTCCCTGACAAGTACAGCCTTGATTTAATACAAATCTATGTAGTACCCAGTAGAACTGCTCTCAGGCAGTGTTTATGAACATTGTGCTGTCAGTGGCCAGGGCAGCATATTGCTAAAGTGCAGGCATGTAGATCATTCAACCTGACTCTAATTTAAAAGGTAGATACATATCCTAGTTACTGAACCATTATTAGGGACTATAGGTATCAACAAGAAAACACATACTGTAGGGCTAACCAAATCTTTATTGGGTCTTTAATAGTCACTGCAGTTCTTATATTACTCCTCAGACCAGATCTGTGTTACCGTATCTATTATTTCTAGCTTTCCCCCTACATTATTCCCAAAAGTTATTCCCTTATGAATAATTCTTATCCCGGTTAAATAGTATTACAAGGTCCAAGAGCGACTTTTGCAACTTAAAAACTCATTTGTCAAGAGATTATCGAAAACGAAATATTTTATTTGTACTAAGGTTCAAAGAAATAACCCTCTCTCTTGCATACATAACCCTTGCTTATATCATTGGGGTTTATATATTCTTATATTTTCCTCTGTTTATTTCATTTATGCTGGCAGTTGCTAATCTTTTATTAATACTATACGTCCTGTTTGGGTCCAAGAGAGACCATGTTTATAAGTTGAGACCCTCCCCAGTTTAAGGTTTTATCATCAAGGTACAAGAGTGTCCCGGCCCAGACTGGGAGGTTTTATATTACATTATAGTCTTCTTATTGTGTAAAAAATGTTGTCTCTCTAATCCCTAATTATCTGTTATTATGCTACATTTTTCAGTTGCCAGTATCATTCTAGTAGGCAGTATATCTGGATAAAGAGGTACCACGGCAAACTAGTTACGCAAAATAAAATCTAAGGTATCATTAAAATATCTGCATTGCATATATGTAAGCCACAATGGAGTTTTGATGTGACGTGTTGCAATCCTCGAAGTTTTATATATAATCTGTTATGTTAGCTACAAGGATGTTCTTGTATTTATCTTCTTTCATTTACTACATAAGCAAGATACTACGTTATGGAGATGAATTAATGATGTATTGTTGTAAATAATGTATTGCTAAATACCTTAATAAAAAACTTTGATTTAAAAAAAAAAAAATATATATATATATATATATATATATATATAAGGCAATTGTTCTTGTCTACATAAAGTTATGTTAGAAAAAACCCTGCCTGAAAAAAATATACATTTTTCTAAACTTAAAATTGAGCTTTACAGAACAGTTCTCCATGGGATTCCACTCATGATAAACATCAAATGGCTGACACAGAAGCCTCCCTTTTTAACAGATGGCTACCTAGCCAGAAGTGTTATAGAAATAAATTATCTGTCTTATGTCAGTAATTATTGTCCAATTTTCTACTCACTGCACAAACACTAAAGTATAACACTGGTAATGAAAATTGTAACTATCTTTGAACCCCTTTACCAATAATGGTGCTAGTAATATCATGTGAGTCAAAATAACATAGGTCAGGCTAAAGTTACCAATATGAGGTAGCGCATTAGTTAGTATTCAATTCTGATATAATATAATTATGGGGATACATATTTATTATTGTTTTTATTTATAAAATAACAACAAATGTATACATTTAAACATAAATATGTGTAAAGTAGAGGAAAGCCTCCCACTGAACAGCCATGGCAAGTAAATATTTATATCAAGAGCTGCATAGAGAGAGGCTTTCAGGCTTACAATTAAATGCTGTGACATTTAAATTAAAATCAAGAAAAGTTACCAAAAGAAACAGGAGAGGTAAAAGTGGGGACTGGTCTATGAAACTGGTTGTTGTGTGCAGTAAAGGATGTATTTGTGAAAAGAACGGAAGTAAAAAGAAGATAATTACAAGACATTTCTGTTGCCTTGGTATAAAGTATCATATTAGTCAAGTCTAAACATTTTTAAAACAAATTAACATCTTGTTTGTAGCACCTACCACTTATCTGCTAAAGCAATTAGAAAATGTTATGTAGCAGAGTTATCCTTGATAAGTCTGCAGTTAGCATTTACAGTTATGATAATTAGAAAACCACTATTTCTCTTGTAAGGTGTATCCAGTCCACGGATCATCCATTACTTGTGGGATATTCTCATTCCCAACAGGAAGTTGCAAGAGGACACCCACAGCAGAGCTGTAATATAGCTCCTCCTCTAACTGTCATATCCAGTCATTCTCTTGCAACTCTCAACAAGCAAGGACGTTGTAGGAGAGAGGTGTTAAATATAGCTAGTTTATTTTCTTCAATCAAAAGTTTGTTATTTTTAAATAGTACCGGAGTTGTGCTATTTTATCTCAGGCAGTAAATAGAAGAAGAATCTGCCTGAGGTTTCTATGATCTTAGCAGATTGTAACTAAGATCCATTGCTGTTCTCACATATGTCTGAGGGGATTACACAGATGAGGTAACTTCAGCGAGAGAATGGCGTGCAGTTTATTCTGATATCAGGTATGTGCAGTTATAATTTTTTCTAGAGATGGAAAACACTAGAAAATGCTGCTGATACCGGATTAATGTAAGTTAAGCCTGAATACAGTGATTTAATAACGACTGGTATCATGCTTACTCCCAGGGGTAATACCCTTATGATATTGCAATATAAAACGTTTGCTGGCATGTTTAATCATTTTTATATATGCGTTGGTGATAAAACTTTATTGGGGCCTAGTTTTTTCCACATGGCTGGCTTAAATTTTGACTAGAAACAGTTTCCTGAGGCTTCCCACACTTGTAGTATAAAAGTTACAGTTGGTGCAGTTAAAATTACAAACTGTGACATCCAGCTTCCCTCAAAGGCCCTCTGAATGCTATAGGACATCTCTAAAGGGCCCAAAGGCTTTCCAAAATTGTTTATTGGGGAAGGTAGGGCCACAGCTTGCTGTGGCAGTTGGTTGTGACTGTTAAAAAACGTCTATTTCGTTTTTTTGATCCGTTTTTTGAACTAAGGGGTTAATCATCCATTTGCAAGTGGGTGCAATGCTCTGTTAGCCTATTATACACACTGTAAAAATTTCGTTTGATTTACTGCATTTTTCCACTGTTTTTCAAATTCTGACAAAATTTGTTTCTCTTAAAGGCACAGTACCGTTTTTTATATTTGCTTGTTAACTTGATTTAAAGTGTTTTCCAAGCTTGCTAGTCTCATTGCTAGTCTGTATAAACATGTCTGACATAGAAGAAACTCCTTGTTTATTATGTTTAAAAGCCATGGTGGAACCCCCTCTTAGAATGTGTACCAAATGTACTGATTTCATTTTATGCAATAAAGATCATTTTCTGTCTTTAAAAAATGTATCACCAGAGGAATCTGACGAGGGGGAAGTTATGCCGACTAACTTTCCCCACGTGTCAGACCCTTTGACTCCCGCTTAAGGGACTCACGCTCAAATGTCGCCAAGTACATCTAGGGCGCCCATAGCGTTTACTTTACAAGACATGGCGGCAGTCATGGATAATACACTGTCAGCGGTATTAGCCAGACTACCTGAACTTAGAGGTAAGAGAGATAGCTCTGGGGTGAGACAAAATGCAGAGCATACTGACGCTTTAAGAACCATGTCTGATACTGCCTCACAATATGCAGAAGCTGAGGAAAGAGAGCTTCAGTCAGTGGGTGATGTTAATGACTTAGGAAAGATACCTGATTCTAATATTTCTACATTTAAATTTAAGCTTGAACACCTCCGCGTGTTGCTTAGGGAGGTTTTATCTGCTCTGAATGACTGTGATTCCATTGCAGTGCCAGGGAAATTGTGTAGACTGGATAAATACTATGCAGTGCCGGTGTGTACTGATGTTTTTCCAAATACCTAAAAGGTTTGCAGAAATTATTAATAAGGAATGGGATAGACCAGGTGTGCCGTTCTCTTCCCCTGCTATTTTTAGAAAAATGTTTCCAATAGACGCCACCACACGGGACTTATGGCAGACAGAGTCCCTAAGGTGGAGGGAGCAGTTTCTACTCTAGTAAAGCGTACTACTATCCCTGTCGAGGACAGTTGTGCTTTTTTTTTAGATCCAATGGATAAAAAATTAGAGGTTACCTTAAGAAAATATTTATTCAACAAGGTTTTATCCTACAGCCCCTTGCATGCATTGCCCCTGTCACTGCTGCTGCGGCGTACTGGTTTGAGTCTCTGGAAGAGGCTTTAGAGGTAGCGACTCCATTGGATGACATACTTGGCAAACTTAGAGCACTTAAGCTAGCCTATTCTTTTATTCTGATGCCATTGTTCATTTGACTAAACTAACGGCTAAGAATTCTGGTTTTGCTATACAGGCGCGCAGAGCGCTATGGCTTAGATCATGGTCAGCTGACGTGACTTCAAAATCTAAGCTACTTAACATTCCCTTCAAGGGGCAGACCCTATTCGGGCCTCGTTGAAGGAGATTATTGCTGATATCACTGGAGGAAAAGGTCATGCCCTTCCTCAGGACAGGTCCAAATCTAGGGCCAAACAGTCTAATTTTCGTGCCTTTCAAAACTTCAAGGCAGGTGCGGCATCAACTTCCTCTAATAATAAACAAGAGGGAACTTTTGCTCAATCCAAGACGGTCTGGAGACCAAACCTGACCTGGAAAAAAGGTAAGCAGGTAAAAAAGCCTGCTGCTGCCTCTAAGACAGCATGAAGGAACGGCCCCCTATCCGGGAACAGATCTAGTAGGGGGCAGACTTTCACTCTTCGCCCAGGCGTGGGCAAGAGATGTTCAGGATCCCTGGGCGTTGGAAATTATATCCCAGGGATATCTTCTGGACTTCAAAGCTTCCCCCACAAAAGGGAGATTTCACCTTTCACAATTATCTGCACACCAGATAAAGAGAGAGGCATTCTTACACTGTGTACGAGACCTCCTAGTTATGGGAGTGATTCATCCAGTTCCAAAGGAGGAACAGGGACAGGGTTTTTACTCAAATCTGTTTGTGGTTCCCAAAAAAGAGGGAACCTTCAGACCAATTTTGGATCGAAAGATCTTAAACAAATTCCTCAAAGTTCCGTCGTTCAAGATGGAAACTATTCGTACCATCCTACCACTGATCCAGGAGGGTCAATATATGACTGCAGTGGATCTAAAGGATGCTTATCTTCACATTCCGATACACAAAGATCATCATCGGTTTCTCAGGTTTGCCTTTCAAGACAGGCATTACCAGTTGTAGCTCTTCCCTTGGGATTAGCTACAGCCCCAAGAATCTTTACAAAGGTTCTAGGGTCGCTTATGGCGGTCCTAAGGCCGCGGGGCATAGCAGTAGCCCCTTATTTAGACGACATCCTGATACAGGCGTCATACTTCCAAATTGCCAAGTCTCATACGGACGTAGTACTGGCATTTCTGAGGTCGCATGGGTGGAAAGTGAACGAGGAAAAGAGTTCTCTATCCCCACTCACAAGAGTTTCCTTTCTAGGGACTCTGATTCTGTAGAAATGAAAATTCACCTGACGGAGTCCAGGTTATCAAAGCTTCTAAATTCCTGCCGGGTTCTTCATTCCATTCCGCGCCCTTCGGTGGTTCAGTGTATGGAAGTAATCGGCTTAATGGTAGCGGCAATGGACATAGTGCCGTTTGCACGCTTACATCTCAGACTTCTGCAACTATGCATGCTCAGTCAGTGGAACGGGGATTACACAGATTTGTCCCCTCAACTGAATCTGGACAAAGAGACCAGGGATTCTCTTCTCTGGTGGCTATCTCGTGTCCATCTGTCCAAAGGTATGACCTTTCGCAGGCCAGATTGGACAATAGTTATGACAGATGCCAGCCTTCTAGGTTGGGGTGCAGTCTGGAACTCCCTGAAGGCTCAGGGATCGTGGACTCAGGAGGAGTCTCTCCTTCCATGAAATATTCTGGAACTAAGAGCGATATTCAAGGCTCTTCAGGCTTGGCCTCAGTTAGCAACTCTGAGGTACATCAGATTTCAGTCGGACAACATCACGACTGTAGCTTACATCAACCATCAAGGGGGAACGAAAAGTTCCCTAGAGATGTTAGAAGTTTCAAAAATAATTCGCTGGGCAGAGATTCACTCTTGCCACCTATCAGCTATCCATATCCCAGGTGTAGAGCACTGGGAGGCGGATTTTCTAAGTTGTCAGACTTTTCATCCGGGAGAGTGGGAACTCCATCCGAAGGTATTTGCACAACTGATTCATCATTGGGGCAAACCAGAACTGGATCTCATGGCGTCTCGCCAGAACGTCTAGCTTCCGTGTTACGGATCCAGGTCCAGGGATCCCAAGGCGACACTGATAGATGCTCTAGCAGCGCCCTGGTCTTTCAACCTGGCTTATGTGTTTCCACCGTTTCCTCTGCTCCCTCGACTGATTGCCAAGATCAAGCAGGAGAGAGCATCAGTGATTCTGATAGCACCTGCGTGGCCACGCAGGACCTGGTATGCAGATCTAGTGGACATGTCATCCTTTCCACCATGGTCTCTGCCTCTGAAACAGGACCTTCTACATCAGGGTCCTTTCAACCATCCAAATCTAATTTCTCTGAGGCTGACTGCCTGGAGATTGAACGCTTGATTTTATCAAAGCGTGGCTTCTCCGAGTCAGTTATTGATACCTTAATACAGGCACGAAAGCCTGTCACCAGGAAAATTTACCATAAGGTATGGCGTAGATATCTTTATTAGTGTGAATCCAAGGGTTACTCATGGAGTAAGGTCAGGATTGCTAGGATATTATCTGTTCTCCAAGAAGATTTGGAAAAAGGATTGTCAGCTAGTTAAGCGTCTGGCAGATGTTCCAGACGTTCAGGCATTTTGTCAGGCTTTAGTTAGAATCAAGCCTGTGTTTAAACCTGTTGCTCCACCATGGAGCTTAAACTTGGTTCTTAAGGTTCTTCAAGGAGTTCCGTTTGAACCTCTTCATTCCATAGATATCAAGCTTTTATCTTGGAAAGTCCTTTTTTTTTTTTTTGGTAGCTATTTCCTCGGCTCGTAGAGTCTCTGAGCTATCTGCCTTACAATGTGATTCTCCTTATCTGATTTTTCATACGGATAAGGTAGTCCTGCGTACCAAACCTGGGTTCTTACCTAAGGTGGTATCTAACAAGAATATCAATCAAGAGATTGTTGTTCCATCCTTGTGTTACACAATCTGGACGTGGTCCGTGCTTTAAAGTTTTACTTACAAGCTACTAAAGATTTTCGTCAAACATCTGCTTTGTTTGTTGTCTACTCTGGACAGAGGAGAGGTCAAAAGGCTTCGGCAACCTCTTTTTCTTTTTGACTAAGAAGCTTAATCCGCTTAGCCTATGAGACTGCTGGACAGCAGCCTCCTGAAAGGATTACAGCTCATTCCACTAGAGCTGTGGCTTCCACTTGGGCCTTTAAAAATGAGGCTTCTTTTGATCAGATTTGCAAGGCGACGACTTGGTCTTCGCTTCATATTTTTTCAAAATTTTACAAATTTGATACTTTTGCTTCTTCGGAGGCTATATTTGGGAGAAAGGTTTTACGGGCAGTGGTTCCTTCCATTTAAGTTCCTGCCTTGTCCCTCCCTTCATCCGTGTACTTAAGCTTTGGTATTGGTATCCCACAAGTAATGGATGATCCGTGGACTGGATACACCTTACAAGAGAAAACACAATTTATGCTTACCTGATAAATTTATTTCTCTTGTTGTGTATCCAGTCCACGGCCCGCCCTGTCATTTTAAGGCAGGTAATTTTTAAATTTAAACTACAGTAACCACTGCACCCTATGGTTCCTCCTTTCTCGGCTTGTTTTCGGTCGAATGACTGGCTATGACAGTTAGGGGAGGAGCTATATTACAGCTCTGCTGTGGGTGTCCTCTTGCAACTTCCTGTTGGGAATGAGAATATCCCACAAGTAATGGATGATCCGTGGACTGGATACACCACAAGAGAAATAAATTTATCAGGTAAGCATAAATTGTGTTTTTTAGAGGTAAATTACATGATGAGGCAAAATAAATTCTGGATATACATTGCAAAGTTGTTTTAATATTCACACACCTTTTATATATTAGAGTCACTCTGTTGATTCTTTGGGTTCCCCATATAACCAGTTTGCAACCTAAACGTTTAAAATGGTTCTTAATGAGTGTCCCAATAGCTATCAGTTATTAGACTGGCTCATAAAAAATGATTGGGTAAGACCTCTATTCTCAACCACGTTAGGAATACCAAGCTACAGTCTTTGTGACTTAAAACTTAAAGAACCATAAAATCCAAAACTAGTCTGCCATGATTCAGAAATAGCATACAATTTTAAACAACTTTGCAATTTAATTTGTTTTATCTATTTTTTTTGTTCACTTGGCATCCTTTGTTGTAAAGTATACCTAGAAAGGCTCAGAAGCTGGGCGCTGGATGCTGATTGGTGGCTGCAAACATATGCTTCTTGTGATTGGCTTACTAATGTGTTCAAATAGCTCCCCATAGTGAATTGCTGCTCCTCCAAGAAAGGCTAACAAGAGAATGAAGCAAGATGTATAATATAAGTAAATGGGAAAGTTGTTTACACACATATGCTTTATATGAGAAAAAAAAATGGGGTTTCATGTCCCTTTAAATCTTTTTCACATATGTGTTAAGATGAGACAAATGTAATACAAAAAGTAAAAAAAAGAACAGTTTTGATATTAAAGTGAAAGTCAATCCTAGGATTGACTACTGAAACAAATAAAGGGGACTTTCATTCATGAAGTATAAGATACTTCGGCCCCAATTTATCAAAGGTGTTGCGGACCTGATCCGACACTGCTGATCAGGTCCGCAACACCTCGCTAAATGCGGAGAGCAATATGCTCTCCGCATTTAACATTGCACCAGCAGCTCACAAGAGCTGCTGGTGCAACGCTGCCCCCTGCTGACTCGCGGCCAATCGGCCACCAGCAGGGGAGTGTCAATCAACCCGATCGTATTTGATCGGGTTGATTTCCGGCGATACCTGTACGCCTGCTCTGAGCAGGCGGACAGGGTTATGGAGCAGCGGTCTTTAGACCGCTGCTTCATAAGTTGTGTTTCTGGCGAGTCTGAAGACTCGCCAGAAACACGGCCCTTCAAGCTCCGTACGGAGCTTGATAAATGGGCCTGCATATGTAGAAAGCTTAGAAAGCTCCTTTATTTGTTTCAATAGTGCCAATAGACATCCGGTAAATCAGGCTTGGCGCCCATGGTTGCTGGATTTACCGCACGGCTATTGGCTAAGAGGTGAAAACGTCACCTCTTAGCAAAAAATTTTTTTAGCCGTGGGCTGCTGTAACAGCGGAGAACGGTGATCAATTGAAACAAATAAAGGAGATTTCTACATGTTGTATCTTAGGCCCCAATTTATCAAAGGGCTTGCGGACCTGATCCGACACTGCGGATCAGGTCCGCAATACCTCGCTAAATGCGGAGAGCAATACGCTCTCCGCATTTAACATTGCACCAGCAGCTCACAAGAGCTGCTGGTGCAACGCCGCCCCCTGCTGACTCGCGGCCAATCGGCCCGCCAGCAGGGAGGTGTCAATCAACCCAATCGTATTCGATCGGGTTGATTTCCGGCGATTCCTGTCCTCCTGCTCAGAGCAGGCGGACAGGGTTATGAAGCAGCAGTCTTTAGACCGCTGCTTCATAAGTTGTGTTTCTGGCGAGTCTGAAGACTCGCCAGAAACACGGCCCTTCAAGCTCCGTAAGGAACTTGATAAATGGGCCTGTTATACTTCATGAATGAAAGTCCCCTTCAATAGTAAAACGCTAGGATTGACTTTCACTTTAAGGGTATTACACAGTCTTTTGTTTCACTTTCATAACCAGGAGGACCTAAAGAAGTGAATATGGTATTCATAGAATTACTGTTGAAATGCAAGGTACATATTCAAAGATGATTTCTGCTGCATAATTCTAATTACTAAGATCACTCTATATTATTGTTAATTGCATTATATGATACATTTTACTTTGTATTTTATTTGTAGGAATACTTTATCTAACAAAACTATCAATGTGTTTGAAACTTCAGTAGAGTTGATGGACCTGGAAAGCAACAATGAATATGTTGTATATGTTACAACAAGTACTAGGTTTGGTGATGGAGGAGTAAACAGTGACAGTATTAAATTTAGAACATCAGAAGGAGGTATGTATATATATATGTATATTTAGCATTAAAGTTGGATTTACCAATAACAATTGAAGAATGCATACAAATAAATAAACATTGCGTAAAGATAGAAATTCTGCAGTTATTCCATTTGGATATCCACAGAATGGTTTTAATGCCAGAATTGCAAATCTAACACCAAGACAAGTTCCAAAGCTAAATGCACCTGCCGATGTTGTCTCATTGCCTTCATACATATATCTCAGTATTCTTTTAGTTATGTCAATTGTTACACTTATCTAAACCATTTTATACTTCTTAGTGCCTCATCTGCAATTAATATCTTTGAATTTGTTTTCTTAAGCTCCAAGTGATCCACCTAAGCATGTGTCGTACACAAATGTGACGTCTACCTCAGTTATGGTTTACTGGAGCCCTCCATCTAAACCAAATGGAATCATACAATACTACTCTGTCTATTATAGGAATATTTCTGACATTTATATCAAGGTAAGAACACTACATGTAATAATTATAATAACCTAATGTCTGAAGATTAACTGGACATTTGTTCTGATGTTTAGTGCCTCTGTAATAATAGATTATCAGATATTTATATCCATGTGAGGCTGTATGTCCTGTTTTATCATCTATGTAATGTGTGGCTAATAAGTCACTTTCCCTTTAATAAATATGATTTTGTACTAAATAAAACATGTATGATAACCTATGGGTAGCAATGCATATCTAAATATTCATTGAAACTTTTAAGTTATTTAACTTCACGTTTCACTTTTCCTAAATCATATTATTTGCTGTCACTTCACCATTTTTTGTCCTTTTACCCTACACTGCTTTTAATTTAATGTTGTTACTATATATATATATATATATGTGTGTGTGTATGTGTGTGTGTGTGTGTGCTTGTGGTTATATGCATTTTTCTAAAGCACATTGACATTTTTCTTAGCCTAGATAAAATATAAGATAAACATGCTCATGAAGCTTTTTAAGGGTTATATCACTGGTAGAGATTGGGCGAATGTTTCTAAAAATTCAAAATTTAAAACGAATTTTGATACATTTGTTCATTTGAATCGAATTTTGAATGTTTATATAACATTCTAACATTCTATTTTGGAATTTGTTTTCAAATTTTTCAATACTATTTGAAAATATTCGTTCGAATAATAGAATGTTTAGCTATGTATTCATTCAATTTCAAAATGTAATATTCAAATGTGACATTCAAATTTGAATGTAAGATTCAAAATCAAAATAGCATTTCTAGTATACAACTGTTTTTAATAAATGTAATATTTGAATGCTACATTTGAATTTGAATGTCACATTCGAATTTGAAATAGTATTTCTAGTCTAATACTGTGTTTTTTAAATGTAATATTCTAATTTGAATGTGACATTCGAATTCAAAATAGTATTTCTAGTTTACAACTGTGTTTCATAAATGTAATATTCAAATTTGAATGCTACATTCAAATTCGAAATAATATTTCTAGTCTAAAACTGTGTTTTATAAATGTAATATTCGAATTCGAATGTGACATTCGAATTCGAGTGTGACATTCAAAATAGTATTTCTAGTCTAATATGTGTTTTATAAATGAATAATCGTAAAAAATTCGAATTGGAATATTAACACATTCGCCCATCCCTAATCATTGGTAGTGAAATCATGTCAATTTTCAGTGAGAACAACATGATTCCACTACCAGTGATATACTTCTTAGAAAGCTTATGAGCATGTTTAGCTTATATTTTATCTAGGCTTAGACTAACTATAGAGAAACGTTAATGTGCTTTAAAAAAATGGATAATTCTTATAAATCCTTTTTTTTTGTACAATGAAGTTCTTAATTGCTGACGTGTTTCCTTAGTATCCTTAGATCACTAAATACATATTTTATGAACCATGATATAAAAAATGACATTTAAGGATAAATAACTGCTAGATATATACAGTAGATGTATTCATAACAAATGTAGAGGCATTTTTTAATAATTGTATTAGTTGTTTAAAGATTGAAGAAATAAGTGTAAAGTTTTACGGCCAGATTACAAGTTTTGCGTTAGGAGCTGTGCGGTGCTAATGAGCAGTTTTTTCTCACAGCTCACTTACCTGCAGCGCTGGTATTACGGGTTTTTACAAACCCAGCGTTATATGGCAAGAAGTGAGCGTTGAGCAAAATTGAGCTTCTTACCGCACTCCAATACCAGTGCTGCTTAAGTCAGCGGTGAGCTGGTCGTACATGCTCGTGCACGATTTGCCCATAGACATCAATAGGGAGAGCCGGCTGAAAAAAAGTCTAACACCTGCCAAAAAGCAGCGTAAAGCTCCGTAACGCAGCCCCATTGATTCCTATGGGGAAATAAAATTTATGTTTACACCTAACACCCTAACATGAACCCTGAGTCTAAACACCCCTAATCTTACACTTATTAACCCCTAATCTACCGCTCCGGACATCGCCAACACTATAATAAACATATATTAACCCCTAAACTGCCGCACTCCCACCTTGCAAACATTAGTTAAATATTATTAACCCCTAATTTGCCATTCCTAACATCGCCGCCACCTACCTACATTTATTAACCCCTAATCTGCCGCCCCCAACGTCGTTGCCACTATACTAAATGTATTAACCCCTAAACCTAAGTCTAACCCTAACTCCCCTAACTTAAATATAATTACAATGAATCTAAATAAAAATTAATATTATTACCTAAATAATTCCTATTTAAAATGAAATACTTACCTATAAAATAAACCCTAAGCAAGCTAAAATATAACTAATAGTTACATTGTAGCTAGCTTAAGGTTTATTTTTATTTTACAGGCAAGTTTGTATTTATTTTAACTAGGTAGAATAGTTACTAAATAGTTATTAACTATTTAATAACCACCTAGCTAAAATAAATACAAAAGTACCTTTAAAATAAAACCTAACCTAAGTTACACTAACACCTAACACTACACTACAATTAAATAAATTACCTCAATTAAATACAATTAAATAAATGAAATACAATTAGCTAAAGTACAAAAACCCCCACTAAATTACAGAAAATAATAAACAAATTACAAGATATTTAAACTAATTACACCTAATCTAATAGCCCTATCAAAATAACCCCCCCCCCCCCAAAATAAAAAAAACCCTAGCCTAAACTAAACTACCAATAGCCCTTAAAAGGGCCTTTTGCGGGGCATTGCCCCAAAGAAATCAGCTCTTTTACCTGTAAAAAAAAAAAAATACAAACACCCCCAACAGTAAAACCCACCACCCACACAACAAACCCCCCAAATAAAAACCTAACTAAAAAAAAACCTAAGCTCCCCATTGCCCTGAAAAGGGCATTTGGATGGGCATTGCCCTTAAAAGGGCAGTTAGCTCTTTTGCGGCCTAAAGCCCTAACCTACAAATAAAACCCACCCTCACAACAAACCCCTCAAATAAAAACCTAACTAAAAAAAACCTAAGCTCCCCATTGCCCTGAAAAGGGCATTTGGATGGGCATTGCCCTTAAAAGGGCAGTTAGCTCTTTTGCGGCCTAAAGCCCTAACCTACAAATAAAACCCACCCAATACACCCTTAAAAAAACCTAACACTAACCTCCTGAAGATTGACTTACTATTCTGAAGACCGGACATCCATCCTCAAGGAAGCGGCAGAAGTCTTCATCCAACTGGGCCAAAGTCCTTAACGAAGCCGGGAGAAGTCTTCATCCAAGCTGCGCGAAGTGGTCCTCCAGACGGGCAGAAGTCTTCATCCAGGTGGCATCTTCTATCTTCATCCATCTGACGCGGAGCGGCTCCATCTTCAAGACATCCGACGCGGAGCATCCTCTTCATCCGGAATCTTCTTACTGAATGAAGGTTCCTTTAAATGACGTCATCCAAGATGGCGTCCCTTAGATTCTGATTGGCTGATAGAATTCAGCCAATTGGAATTAAGGTAGAAAAAATAGGATTGAGCTTGCATTTTATTGGCTGATTGGAACAGCCAATAGAATGTGAGCTCAATCCTATTGGCTGATTGGATCAGCCAATAGGATTGAACTTCATCTGTATGCTGTCGGCATTTATCGATGTCCACCCGCACATTGTTAAATCTACCACAAAATGTCTTCCTTTATGGCATAGAGATGTTTTGGTGATATTTTCTACTCAGCTTTCTACAGATATGCTGCATTTACTTTCAAGTGCTTCAACATTTGCGTATCATGTCCCTTTAAATTACAGGATTAAAGGAGAACAAAATAAATAATGAAAGTGTATTACAAAATATATTCGCTACATTTAATTCTATTTTAAAGCAGTTAAAAAGACAAAAAGAAAATATTCTAATATGTCAGCACATTTTATTATTGCACTATTTCTTGCATATAACTCTGTGTTTAACCCCTGCAAAAGTATCAAACACATAGCTAAAGTCATCTCCAGAGCAGCAATGCACTACTGGGAGCAAGCTGAACACATCTGGTAAACCAATGATAAAAGACACATTATTGTAGCCACCAATCACCAGCTAGCTCTCAGATGTGTAGGATATGTACATATCATTTTTCAATAAAGGATTGCAAGAGAACAAAGTACATTTAAAAATAGAATTTAATGTAAAAGTGTCTTAAAATGACATTTTTTATCTGAATCATGCAAGTTTATTTTTGACATATCCATTTAACTTCATGGCTTGACAGGATATCCAAACATTTTAGTGGTAATTTGGATATTTAAACCTTTAGTCTGAGAGTTCCCTACATTCCATAAGTTTATTTTAAAAAAATGTTAAATTGAAGATGCTTTATAGCAGTGCAGAGTATTTGTTCCTTAATCACTTATCAACTCTGTATAACAAATCCAGTGTATTCTCTTTACAGGACAAGTTTAAGCATTTACCAAAGCTTTCCCTATGAATTATGTAATAAATAGCCAGCTACATAATATTGTCTTCTCACAATTGTTTAAGATTGATCACTGTTTATTTTCAATGTATTTTTATATTGTATACTTTACTCTACAGTAGGTATAATCAAAAAATCTAAATTTTTAATATGTTTATATATATATTGTGAGGATCTTTGCAAGTAGCAGATATATCTCAGCTGGGATTCAGTTACTAATTAACAGTTTTCACTTTAAAGGGACACTCAAATCAAAATTAGACTTTCATGATTCAGATAGAGCATGCAATTTTAGACAACTTTCCAATTTACTTCTATTAACAAAATGTGCATAGTCTTTTTATATTTACACTTGTTAAGTCACCAGCTCCTGCTGAGCATGTGCAAGAATTCACAGAATATACGTACGTGCATTTGTGATTGGCCAGTGCCTGCCACGTGATGCAGGAGGTGTGGAAATAGACAACTTTGTCCGGAAAAAAAAACTACTACTTATTTGAAGTTCAGACTAAGTGCTATTGCATTTTCTTTTTATCATGCATTTGTTTATTATGCAAATCTACTGTATTTACTGGTACTGATCATAGAAAGTCTTGCATTACACGTATAGTTTCTCCCTCATATCTCTGTAAGTAACTTTTGGAAAGTAACATATGGTAATGAACAGTATTTGTTACTCAATGTTAAAGGGACACAAAACCCAAATGATATGTTTTATGATTCAGATAGAGCATATGATTTTAAACAACTTTCCTTTTTACTTTGATTATATAATTTGTTTTGTTGTCCTGATATACTTGCTGAAAAGGATACCTAGGTAAACTCAGGAGCTGTTGATTGGTGGCTGCACATATGTGCCTCATCTTATTGGCTCACCCAGTGCATTCAGCTAGCTCCTAGTAGTGCATTGCTACTTCAACAAAGGATACAAAAAGAATAAAGCAGATTATATAATAGAAGTAAATTGGAAATTTGTTTTAAATTTTATGTTCTATCTGAATGATGAAAGAAAAATTTGGTTGTTTTTTTTTTAAAAAATGAAGTAGTAGTTTTAAACAAAATGTAAATGATGTAACATCCCAATCAAGACAGGCCTACAGTATGAGTGTTATAAATTTGCATTAAACTGAAAAATGTACACACTAGCAATATTACTGGGGTACTATCCTCAACTGTAAGTATTCTATAAAAGCACATAAATGTCATTACTAGTTATGCTCTAATATTATAAATGGAAATGGAAACTGACAGCAGGAGACAGGATGTTCTCAAATTGAGTGCTGAAATTTTGCAGCAAGAGCTGAAGAACACTGGTGCCAGGGGATTTAGGGTTATTAAATTAGTTAGCTCAGTAAATTAGGTGGACTGAGCAATATTACACTCTGTTGACTAATGAAAGCAAATCTTTTGAAGATCTTCACATGCTTTCATGAAGAAAACTAAGTCCCTAGAAGTCAATAACCAGATGAAAAAATCAACTGCACAGCACAGTAACATTTGTATTTTATTTTTGGCAATTCTTTTTATTTGTTTATGAATTTATTTCTTCTGTTTCGTTGTTGAGAGTTTCTTCCATTAACGTCAAACGAGCACAACCTACAACTCAGAAAAACAATAATTAAATCTACAACACTTTGGGGAAAACTCTTGCAAAATGCTTTATGTAAATGTTTTTAATTGTAAAATATCTGCAAAGATGCTGATTATAATGGAGAGTAACTAAAAATTTGTTATATGATGAGGAAGAATTAAAATCAGCTTCACAAACAGGTTTTATATGGACATTGTAAAAAGCCACACAATCAGCAACCAAGTGTCCATTCTGGTCCAAAAAACATTTTGTACAAAAAGAATCCAGAATTTCTACTTCCCAGGAAGACACACCAACCAAATTCACAAAAAGTGCACAGTCTTTTTATATTGACACTTTTTGAGTCACCAGCTCCTACTGAGCAGTTGCAAGAATTCACATAATATATTATACACATTTGTGATTGGTTGATGGCTGCCACATGATACAGGAGGAGTGGAAATAGACATAACTGAAATGTGTCAGAAAAAAATATCTACTACACATTTGAAGTTCAGACTAAGTGCTATTGCATTGTCTCTTTATCATGCATTTGTTGATTATGCAAATCTTCTGTATTTACTGGTCCTTTAAGAATACATCAGGGTTAAAAAAAAATATTTTGAAAATTCACCAGTTTTACAAAGATATGACACAATGAGCCGCACTCCTTCCATAGAATCCACATCATAGTTTCCTTTCCAGTCAAGCCCTATAACTTCAGTCATTACACCCCTGAGTATTTAAATTATTTACAGCATGATAAACCACAGATCCCACTGCTATTGGAAGCTGCCAAGGAGATAACATGAGCTCTGATCATGAAGTTATTTTGCCCACCCTATTTGAAACAAGAAGTGATGTAGACAAGCTTCAGGAAAATGAGCAGTACACTACTGGATGTGGTAGGGCTACAGTAAGAGCAGTCCTACCAAGCTTAATATTTCCAATTAAGCAGATGACCAGGGTTGGGCAGCTTTTAAAATAATATACATTGAAATGAAATATCATCCTTCTAGTTTAGCCTACACTGTATCATTAGAGCCAATGGGGTCAATTTATTAAATGCCAGGTGGGTATGATTTGCTGTAGCAGACCTTGTCCGCCCAGCATCGCTAAATGCAGAGAGCATATGCTGTCAGCATTTAACATTGCACAAGCATTTCTGGTGAAATGCTTCTGCAATGCCGCCCCCTGCACATTCGCGGCCAATCGGCAACTAGCAGGGGGAGCCAACCATCCCGATCGTTTCTGATTGGGATGATTGCAGTCCTCCATCTAAAATGTGGCGGAGAAGTTAAGGATCAGTGGTCTTACGATTGCTGCTTCTTAACTTCTGTTTCCGGCGAGCTGGAAACTACGGGTGTAGATAGCAGCATTTGCTGCTTATTAAATCTACCCGAATATATGGCGCTGTTCCCAATATTAATTATAGGAGCCGAAGGGAGAGAGAATAGGAAAAAAAAGTAGTTGCATAATTGAATAAAAATAGCTATGGACAAGTCTCCACTGTTGCTTCAAAGTTTTTTTAAAGTAGTTTTTTACCTAAAATATTAATAGCCTATATGGGCACAAAAAGCAAACGTTATGATAAAACATTTTGCAGAGCATTTTAAATGGTTGGGCAGAGTAAATGCAACTCATATGAATGAGCCCCCATTGTATTTAAAACTGAAAAAGGGTTATTTGAAAAAAAAATAAAAAATCTTCTTCAGTTTAGTTCAATGAAAATATTTGTTTACAGCTACAACTCAAATTGTAGAACGTTTGGATGAAATTTATCAGGATGATGCTTGAAAGTGATGAAATAATAGTTTAGATGTATATTTAAAAATGCAACAGTTTTGTGTTGCGAAACATATTTAAATAATTTAGGTTTAAGAACACACAATGTAAAAACTACTAAAAATAGCACAAGTGGTTATTGATTAATGTATTGATTGATTTTTTTATTTGTGTTTATTTATGTTTGCTAAATGCATATTTAGTAGTTACTTGCAAACCTTATAGTCCATATTATTGTTATTGATGTTCTAGTTTGTTTTTGTTTTGTTTTTTAAAGGAATATAATGAATATAAAGTTCATTGGTTGAAATCTGAAATTAGAGCATTAAAGGAACAATCCCTTTATTTCCCATTTCACAGTTTTGCATAACCAACACTGTTATATTAATACACCCTTTACCTCTGTGATTACCTTGTATCTAAGCCTCTGCAGACTGCACCCTTATCTTTGTTCTTTTGACTGACAGGCATTTTAGCCAAACAGTGCTGACTCATAAACACCTCCACAGGAGTGATCACAATGTCACCTGTATGACACACATGAACTAGTGCTGTCTAGCTGTGAAAAACTTTCAAAATGCACTGACATAAGAGGTAACCTTCAAGGGCTTAGAAATTAGTACATGAGCCTATTGAGGTTTTGTTTTCATCAAAGAATACTAAGAGAACAAAGCAAATTTGATGATAAAAGTAATTTGGAATGTTGTTTAAAATTGCATGTCCTATCTGAATCATGAAAGTTTAATATTGACGAGAATTCCCTTTTAAGAAGGAATAAAATCTCTGCAAAGTCCAGTTTCAATTTTACTTACAGGGACATTTTACTTAAATACCATATCATATGAAAGTGATGCAGCAAATCTGTAAAAAAATGATTTGAAAATATCACATGAACATCTCTATGCAAAAAATAAATGTTACCTCAAAATGTCCTGAGTAACCACATTCCACTGTAGATAAACATTAAACATCCAATTAAGATGCTTGCTTTGGGATTTACAAGGTAGCATGCATTTAGCATGTGCAGGCAGAGTCACTTTATTTCCCTTTCCTGTTTAAGGAAGTTTTTAAAAAAAAAAAATCTTGTGAGATTAGAAAGATCGCATTAAAGGGACATTCCATCCAAAATTGGAATCCACATGGATACATTTCAGTTTTGAATAGAAGCATTTTTGTAATATACATGCATTGGCAAAAATGCCTCTAGCAAAAGTTATAGCTGTTTCAAAAGTATATTTAAGTATGCACCGTGCACCAGCATTTTAAACAGAACACATGCTCAGAGAGCCTAAGGTGCTTGTACCATCTGGTATTAACTCAATTTGTTAATTGCTGACATGATACAAGCCCCACTAAAGCTCTGAGCAGCTGCAGTATTTAAAAGAATGGTGCACTGAGAATTTCTTATTATGCTTCACATGCACGTGCATAGAAAAATGCTAAGACTAAAACAGTTATAACTTTAACTAGACGCATTTTTGCCAATACATGTATATTACAAATATGTTTCTATTCGGAGATGTAATTCTTCTATGTGCATTTATATTTTGACCGGAATATCCCTTTAAGTCAAAGTGTGAACTCTGCACTAATATTGACTTTTTTTGATCATGCAGTTTAAAGTAGAAAAGTGTCTGAATGGCAATGGCTCACAAAGTAGTTACTTTGGTGATATGATCTTGGTTTTAAATAAAGAAAATCCCATAAATCATCATAAAACTTTTTCTTTCGACAGTTGCTTTAAGTATAAATTATAATTTATGTTGCATAATGTTCCTTTAAAGAAAAAATAGATGGTTCCAGCCCTATCATATTTACTAATGGAAATTCTAAACTTAAAGGGACATGCTCTATCTAAAACATGAAATAAAATTTTGGGTTTTATATCCCTTTAAACTCAGAGCTCCCTCTCCTCATACCCATTTGAATCAGAATTAACCTGCTGTTAGTAAGCAGACAGCTCTTGGACAAAGAAGCGATAAAGAAGGAAACAGATTTTTTGTTCAGATTTTGAAGTAGTAAGCATTTAAAGATAGAACTTTTCTGCGGTAATTATTTTTTGTGTTTGTATGTTTGTATAATATGTACTTTTTAAGTTACAGACTAAAAATAAACTACAATTCAATCTCTTTTTACTACAGAGATTAGAAAATTGTGGAATAAATACTTAATGACATTTTTTTTAACAGAACTTTAAAGATGATGATATCAATTATATTGCTAATAATACCTTATCAGCAATGATTGAAGGATTGGCTAAGTTTAGCCACTACACATTTTGGGTTACTGCCAGCACTGCACTTGGAGATGGCAACCAAACAAGTGAAGAGCTTGACATTTACACAGAAGAGGATGGTAATCTTATAGAAATTGTTACTGTATTGATTGTTAATATTATTAAGAGATGTTATGTTGCTTTGATAAACCAAGTTGATTTAGTCTTAATTTATATCCTTTGTAAAATCGTTCTATACAAATGGGATGTGTACTAATACTTTACTCTGGTGTACTATATGTTAGATTGCCTTAAAGGGATAGGAAAGTCACAATTAAACTTGCATGATTCAGATAGAGCATGTCGTTTTAAGAGACTTAATTTCCCTTCTATTTTCAAATGTGCTTCACTTTCTTAGTATCCCCTGTTAAAAATGAATATGCACATATCATACACTAGTGGGAGCTACTGTTAATTGGTGCCTGCACACATTTGTCTCTTGTGATTGGCTAACTAGATGTGTTCAGCTTCCTATCAATTGTGCAATGCTGTCCCTTCAGCAATGGACAACAAGAGAATGAAGGAAATTTGATAATTGAAGTAAACTGGAAAGTTGTTTAAAATTGTATGTTCTATCTGAATCATAAAAGAAAATTTTAGGGTTTACTATCCCTTTAATCACTGGCACCCTTCTTAGTAACATTGCCATTGTACATTCCACTAAATTAATGGAGTTGCAAAATTTAACAAACCCTTAAAGGGACACTGAGCAAATTTTTTTTCTTTTGTGATTCAGATAGAGCATGCAATTTTAAGCAACTTTCTAATTTACTCCTAGTATCAAATTTTCTTCATTCTCTGGCATCTTTATTTGAAAAGCAAGAATGTAAGTTTAGATGCCGGCCCAGTTTTGGTGAACAACCAGGGTTGTCCATGCTGATTGGACAGCACCAATAAACAAGTGCTGTTCAGGGTCTGAACCAAAAATTGTCTGGCTCCTTAGCTTAGATGCCTTCCTTTTCAAACAAAGATAGCAAGAGAACGAAGAAAAATTAATAATAGGAGTAAATTAGAAAGCTGCTTAAAATTGCATGCTCTATCTGAATCACAAGATAAAAAATTTGGGTTCAGTGTCCCTTTAAGTTAACAACTCAAAATAACTAATTAATCCTTATTGAGCCAATTATTTACTGATAGCACTGCCATGTGATGTTACATTGGAGTTACAATTAATTTCAGTCTTGCATTATTCACATGCTTATACTTTCAAACTAACACCACTCTGGACCTGATGTTTAACTATATTACCAGATGCCAGGCATGTGCTTAAGTGTAAATGGAAGATGATTAAAGGGTCCATTGCCTTTTATTAACACCCCATCAACCCACTGACAAAAAAAAATCTAAAACTGTAAACCCAACTACATTTCTTCTCTAACTGCATTTAAGTTCTAGTCCCTGGACCTACCGCACTGCAGTTAATCCTCTGTATGCCCCCACTGTATTAACTCCTTATCCCACAGTTCCCACACCATAATTAAACCCAAAGAACAATTCACATGCTAACTTTATATCCCCATGTTTATGAATACCCTAATCATGACACCCTTGCAACCAGTAATTAAAAGGAGCAATTTACACAGAATAGTTACCTTCCCTGCAAAGTTAGCTCCATCTACATCACAATAGTTTCCCAAGCAATCTTAAAAAATTGTTATGGTCACCCTTGCCCGAGATCTGTATAGAGCAAGGCCACCCTTCAGCACCTAAGGAACTTCCAACGACCTTCCCATTGAAAAGGGCTTGGGTAACAATCAAACCATTAATTTTTCTATCCTCTGTATTAGTAGTGCTTTATAAATATGCACATGATATTGTAATTGAATGCTTAGTTAAAGATACTAGGTTAAAACAAATATTCATAGCATCCCTACCCAAGGCAAACAATGTTCAAAATGATTTGCTTGTACAATATTCTGACTAAATGATCTTTATCACTAGGACGCCTAATTTACTGAATATTTGTTGTGAAGCATGAAAAATACACATAATTAAAAGCAGAGCTTTTATAACAGAATGTTTGGAGATCCCTTTATTTTTCCAATGTCTTCCAATATCCTTTCTAAAAGTGTTAAATGAATTAGTCATTACATTAGCTGTATATGTATTGCAGGTTTCTTTAACATAATTTGTAATATTTTTCTTTTTTATATAACTGCCTTTAAAACTATACTATTAACTTCAAATTATGATCTCTTGTTAAACCCAACTTTTTTCTTCCATTAATCAGATAGGCAATACAATTTTAAAAATGTTTCCAATTTACTTTTATGATCAAATTTGCTTTTCCTCTTGTTATTCTTTGTTAAAGAGATATCTAGATAGGTAGGGGGCACATGTCTTGAGCACTACATGACCAGAAATAGTGGTACCATCTAGTGCTCCTGCTATTGTATAACAATTGTTGCAAAACTGCTGCCATATAGTATTGTAGACAAGTGCACACTCCTTAACTGATCTTCCTGCTTTTCAACAAAGGGTAGCAAGAAAGCAAAGAAAATTTGATAATAGAAGTAAATTGGAAAGTTAGTTAAAATTGTATGTTCTATCTGAATCATGAAATAATGTTTGGGTCTTATGTCCCTTTAAGGGCTTAATTATTTTATTTTATTATTTGACAATATTTTGGTTGAGAACATAGGACCCATTGTGTGAAACATTATATTGAACATATCTTTTGTCCTCCATCTGTTTGGTAAAAATGCTGCAATGGATAGTAAGCCAATCAGAAGTAACAGCCAAACAACCCTGACAATTTCTGTGATCTGCTTAGGTGATGCCAAGTTTACTGCTCCAGAGCAGAACAATGCCTATGGTGGTTAAAAACATACAGCTAGTTTACGAGTTTTGAGCGCTATAGGGAAATTAACGACCGCCACAAAAGCGGCGTTATTTCACCTCCCTATAGCGCTGCTATTACAAGTTTAAAAAAAGCAGGCTTGTGCGGGCGATATGGTGGCGTTTAGCTCCATACCTCACCCAAATACAAGCGCTGCTTTGACGTGCTCGTGCATGATTTAAACATAACTTTTTCTTTCCCCATAGACATCAATGGGGAGAGGCGGCAAATAAAAGCCTAACACCTACGATCGCGGAAACAGAAGCTCCGTAACGCAGCCCCATTGATGTCTATGGGGAAAGAAAAAGTTATGTTTAAACTTAACACTCTAACATAAAAATCACGTCTAAACACCCCTAATCTGCCGCCTCCAACATCGCCGCCACCTACATAATGTTATTAACCCCTAATCTGCCACCCCAACATTGCCGCCACCTGCATAAAACTATTAACCCCTAATCTGCCTTCCCTAATATCACCACCACCTACATTACAGTTATTAACCCCTAATCTGCCGCCCCTAACATCGACGCCACCTACATTACAGTTATTAACCCCTAATCTTGCTGTCCCCAACATCGCCACCACTTACATAATTTTATTAACCCCTAATCTGCTGGCCCTAACATCACCACCACCTACCTACACTTATTAGCCACTAATCTGCCGCCCCCAATGTCGCTGCCACTATACTAAAGTTATTAAACCCTAAACCTCTGGCCTCCCACATCACTAACGCTACATAAATATATTAACCCCTAAACATAACCCTAACGTAACCCTAACACCCCCTAACTTAAATATAATTAAAATAAATCTAAATAAAACTTACAATTATTACCTAAATAATTCCTATTTAAAACTAAATACATACTTACCTATAAGTAAGTTTGTATTTATTTTAACTAGGTAGACTAGTTCTTAAATAGTTTTTATTTTTGATAATTTCGTTTTTTATTTTGTGTAATTTAGATAATTGTATTTTATTAATTTAATTTATTTTATTGTTATGTTAGGTTTTCAAGTAAGGCAGGTTAGGTTTTATTTTACAGGTAACTTTGTATTTATTTTAAATAGGTAGCTAGTAAATAGTTAATAACTATTTACTAACTAGTCTACCTAGTTTAAATAAATACAAACTTACCTGTGAAATAAAAATAAAACCTAAGATAGCTACAATATTATAACTATTAGTTATTTTGTAGGTAGCTTAGGTTTTATTTTATAGGTAAGTATGTATTTAGTTTTAAATAGAAATTATTTAGTTAATAATAAGGTTTATTTAGATTTATTTAATTATATTTAAGTTAGGGGGTGTTAAGGTTAGGGTTATACTTAGGCTTAGGGTTACGTTAGGGTTAGGTTTAGGGGTTAATATATTTATGTAGTGATGTGGGAGGTCAGAGGTTTAGGGGTTTATAGTTTAATTTAGTATATTACGTTGTGGGGGGCTTGCGGTTTAGTGGTTAATAGGTTTATTATAGCGGCGGTGTGGGCGGACGGCAGATTAGGGGTTAATAATCTTTAAATAGTGTTTGCGATGCGGGAGGGTGGCGGTTTAGGGGTTAATATGTTTATTATAGTGGCGACGATGTCGGGGAGCGGTGGAATAGGGGTTAATACATTTTAATAGTAGCGGCGATGTACGGAGCAGCAGATTAGGGGTTAACAAATGTATTATAGTGTTTGCGACGCAGGAGGGCCTCGGTTTAGGGGTTAATAGGTAGTTTATGGATGTTAGTGTACTTTTTAACACTTTAGTTATGAGTTTTATGCTATAGCTTTGTAATGTAAAACTCATAACTACTGACTTTAGATGGTGGTACGGATCTTGTCAGTATAGGGTGTACCGCTCACTTTTTGGCCTCCCACGTAAACTCGTAATACCGGCGCTATGGAAGTCCCATTGAAAAAGGACTTTTTAAAAAGTGCGGTACTGACGTTGCGTGACGGCCAAAAAGGTGTGCGGTACACCTATACTGACAAGACTTGTAATAGCGGCGTTAGGAAAAAAGCAGCGTTATGAAGCATAACGATGCTTTTTCACTCATAACGCAAAACTCGTAATCTAGCTGATAGTTATATAGGGTCACAAGTGATAAAATAACATTCTCTAATGAATTGAGCATGTCATTCTTGAACAATCATGTCCCTCTGTCTAAGCTACCCAATTTATGAATAAGATATAATAGGAAAATGTATTTTTTTTTTTTTTCTTAGCTCATATTGGATAAGCACATAGAAAAACTGAATTTTTTTTCTTAGACTTTTTTGTGACAGTTTCTGCAGACCTACACAAAAGCTAAATGTAGTTAACTGAATGCAAAACATGACAGCTAATTAACTTTATATTGCAAATAATTGTCTAATGCTTTCATTATATTTCACTTTACCAATAACATACATTCACAGTGCATGTAGTTAACTATTTTTATATAATTTTCCATAATTTTCAACATTTTTAAAATAAATTTTCTAATACTTTATTGTACTAATTAATTAATTCTGTTGACTATATTTTATTTTGTACACATTTAATTGTTTAAATGTTTGATTTTAATTATTTTCTTTTGTAAGGTAGTTAGTCCATGAGCCATTACTTCTGGGATTAAACTCCTGGCCACTAGGAGGAGGTAAAGATTACCAAAAACTCTCAAGAGTATTCTATTCCTCCCATCTCGATGATAAGCCAGTCTTATCTTTGCCTCCCAGGAGAAAGGTGAAGAATTGAGGTGCTCCAGATTCGTTGTTGAGTGGGGTCTGATTTGAGGCCCATTTAGCCATTACAACTAATACTGGAGGACAGAGGGGATATTGGAGTATGGGGTAGTGACACAATTGCTCCCAGTGAAGGAGTTAGTAACTAGCCTGCCACAGATGTCGTGGGGACTGGTCCCTTAGCCTCCTCCTGTTTAGTAGTTTAAATACTCCTTATTGTAATCCTCTGCTGTGACTTACACAGCACTGTATTGGCTCTCTACTGCAAGCTGACATTTCTGTAATGGGTAAGATCCCAGTAGAGTGGATGCAGTTTAGGTTAGTACACAGTTTGCACTCATATAGCCCACTGGCCATTAGTAGGTACAGTTTTTGACATAGTACTTCATAGCCAGCGGACAACTTTATTAGACAACTTTATTAGACCATTTACATCACTACATTTACTTTTCAGTAAGAAGTATGACTTATTTATTATGTGTTTAGGAACCTCTTAGTGATTGGACAGTTTATTTTAGTAATACTTTGGGATGTTCAAGAATACATTTTTTTTTTATTTAACAGGACGTTTTATTTTTACTGGCTCTATGTTAGCTTGTTCCTAACTTGAAGATTGGGTTTTACCATCTTTTAATATAGTACTTTAGGAGACCATCCCTAAGGTAGACAGAGCCATTTCTACTTGGCAAAGTGTACTACTAATCCTTTATAGGAAAGTACTTCTTTTAAAGATCCTATGGACAGGAAATTAGAGTCTTTCCATCAAAAGGTTTTTCAGCAAATGTTAGTATAGCCTGTGTTGCAGCAGCCTTTACTTTACAGTCTGTCTGATCAGATTTCAGATGACTCCAAAAATGAGGATTTTCAACATAGCCTATATCTTATTAGGTCAGCCAGTGCATTCATATGTGATGTAATTGTTGACATTATCAGGATTAACATCAAGAATATTGCATTAGCGTTTTTGACAAGAAGGGTCTTATGGCTGAAATCTTTGTCAGTGGACATGGTTTTTAATACCAGACTTTCGACTCTTCCTTTCCAAGGAAAGAGATTGTTTGGCCCTGGTTTAGATGATATTATTTCTACTGCGACTGGAGGTAAAGGAGCCCTAAACATTTTTGTTCATTTTGATAAGCTAGGACCCCCAAAATTCTCCTTTTCTTCACAAAAGAGTGACTTCCAGAACTCCCTGGAAGTCCTCTTCTAGTAGGAACAAGTTTATGCTTTCAAAAAAGCCCTCTACTTATACTAAGTTAGCATGAAGGGGCAAGCCCCAATCCAGACCTTCTTCTCGTAGGGGGTAGATTACACATTTTTCAGAAGGCCTGGGCTTGGTCTGTTTGAGATCACTGGGTATTGTATATAATTTGCCAGTGGTACAGAATAGGCTTGAGATTGAGGTCTCCCAGAGGAAGGTTTCTTCTGTCCAACATTACAAAGAACCATGTAAAAGCAAAAGCCTTTTTTCAATGTGTTTGAGATCTAGAACTCATGGAAGGGTTCTGTCCAGTTCCTTTGGTGAAAAAAGGCCAGAGTTTTAAATTTATAGGTCCTAAAAAGAGGCAGCTTTTAGGCCTACTTTGTACCTAAAAAACATAATTTATGTAAGAACTTACCTGATAAATTCATTTCTTTCATATTAGCAAGAGTCCATGAGCTAGTGACGTATGGGATATATATTCCTACCAGGAGGGGCAAAGTTTCCCAAACCTCAAAATGCCTACAAATACACCCCTCACCACACCCACAAATCAGTTTAACGAATAGCCAAGAAGTGGGGTGATAAGAAAAAAGTGCGAAAGCATAAAAAATAAGGAATTGGAATAATTGTGCTTTATACAAAAAAATCATAACCACCACAAAAAGGGTGGGCCTCATGGACTCTTGCTAATATGAAAGAAATGAATTTATCAGGTAAGTTCTTACATAAATTATGTTTTCTTTCATGTAATTAGCAAGAGTCCATGAGCTAGTGACGTATGGGATAATGACTACCCAAGATGTGGATCTTTCCACGCAAGAGTCACTAGAGAGGGAGGGATAAAATAAAGACAGCCAATTCCGCTGAAAAATAATCCACACCCAAAATAAAGTTTAAATTTTATAATGAAAAAAACTGAAAACATAAGCAGAAGATTCAAACTGAAACAGCTGCCTGAAGTACTTTTCTACCAAAAACAGCTTCAGAAGAAGAAAACACATCAAAATGGTACAATTTAGTAAAAGTATGCAAAGAAGACCAAGTTGCTGCTTTGCAAATCTGATCAACCGAAGCTTCATTCCTAAATGCCCAGGAAGCAGAAACTGACCTAGTAGAATGAGCTGTAATCCTTTGAGGCGGAGTTTTACCCGACTCGACATAAGCATGATGAATTAAAGATTTCAAACAAGATGCCAAAGAAATGGCAGAGGCCTTCTGACCTTTCCTAGAACCGGAAAAGATAACAAATAGACTAGAAGTCTTTCGGAAATTCTTAGTAACTTCAACATAATATTTCAAAGCTCTAACTACATCCAAAGAATGCAATGATTTCTCCTTAGAATTCTTAGGATTAGGACATAATGAAGGAACCACAATTTCTCTACTAATGTTGTTGGAATTCACAACCTTAGGTAAAAATTCAAAAGAAGTTCGCAACACCGCCTTATCCTGATGAAAAATCAGAAAAGGAGACTCACAAGAAAGAGCAGATAATTCAGAAACTCTTCTGGCAGAAGAGATGGCCAAAAGGAACAAAACTTTCCAAGAAAGTAATTTAATGTCCAATGAATGCATAGGTTCAAATGGAGGAGCTTGAAGAGCCCCCAGAACCAAATTCAAACTCCAAGGAGGAGAAATTGACTTAATGACAGGTTTTATACGAACCAAAGCTTGTACAAAACAATGAATATCAGGAAGATTAGCAATCTTTCTGTGAAAAAGAACAGAAAGAGCAGAGATTTGTCCTTTCAAGGAACTTGCAGACAAACCTTTCTCCAAACCATCCTGAAGAAACTGTAAAATTCTCGGAATTCTAAAAGAATGCCAGGAAAAATGATGAGAAAGACACCAAGAAATATAAGTCTTCCAGACTCTATAATATATCTCCCTAGATACAGATTTACGAGCCTGTAACATAGTATTAATCACAGAGTCAGGGAAACCTCTTTGACTAAGAATCAAGCGTTCAATCTCCATACCTTTAAATTTAAGGATTTGAGATCCTGATGGAAAAAAGGACCTTGCGACAGAAGGTCTGGTCTTAACGGAAGAGTCCACGGTTGGCAAGAGGCCATCCGGACAAGATCCGCATACCAAAACCTGTGAGGCCATGCTGGAGCTACCAGCAGAACAAACGAGCATTCCTTCAGAATCTTGGAGATCACTCTTGGAAGAAGAACTAGAGGCGGAAAGATATAGGCAGGATGATACTTCCAAGGAAGTGACAATGCATCCACTGCTTCCGCTTGAGGATCCCTGGATCTGGACAGATACCTGGGAAGTTTCTTGTTTAGATGAGAGGCCATCAGATCTATTTCTGGAAGTCCCCACATTTGAACAATCTGAAGAAATACCTCTGGGTGAAGAGACCATTCGCCCGGATGCAACGTTTGGCGACTGAGATAATCTGCTTCCCAATTGTCTATACCTGGGATATGAACCGCAGAAACTAGACAGGAGCTGGATTCTGCCCAAACCAGAATTCGAGATACTTCTTTCATAGCTAGAGGACTGTGAGTCCCTCCTTGATGATTGATGTATGCCACAGTTGTGACATTGTCTGTCTGAAAACAAATGAACGATTCTCTCTTCAGAAGAGGCCAAGACTGAAGAGCTCTGAAAATTGCACGGAGTTCCAAAATATTGATCGGTAATCTCACCTCCTGAGATTCCCAAACCCCTTGTGCCGTCAGAGACCCCCACACAGCTCCCCAACCTGTAAGACTTGCATCTGTTGAAATTACAGTCCAGGTCAGAAGAACAAAAGAAGCCCCATGAACTAAACGATGGTGATCTGTCCACCACGTCAGAGAGTGTCGTAAATCGGTTTTAAAGATATTATTTGAGATATCTTTGTGTAATCCCTGCACCATTGGTACAGGATACAGAGCTGAAGAGGTCGCATGTGAAAATGAGCAAAGGGGATCGCGTCCGATGCAGCAGTCATAAGACCTAGAATTTCCATGCATAAGGCTACCGAAGGGAATGATTGTGACTGAAGGTTTCGACAAGCTGATATCAATTTTAGACGTCTCTTGTCTGTCAAAGATAGAGTCATGGACACTGAATCTATCTGGAAACCCAAAAAGATTACCCTTGTCTGAGGAATCAATGAACTTTTTGGTAAATTGATCCTCCAACCATGATCTTGAAGAAACAACACAAGTCGATTTGTATGAGATTCTGCTAAATGTAAAGACTGAGCAAGTACCAAGATATTGTCCAAATAAGGAAATACCACAATACCCTGTTCTCTGATTACAGACAGAAGGGCACCGAGAACCTTTGTAAAAATTCTTGGAGCTGTTGCTAGGCCAAACGGCAGAGCCACAAACTGGTAATGCTTGTCTAGGAAAGAGAATCTCAGAAACTGATAGTGATCTGGATGAATCGGAATATGCAGATATGCATCCTGTAAATCTATTGTAGACATATAATGCCCTTGCTGAACAAAAGGCAGGATAGTCCTTACAGTTACCATTTTGAATGTTGGTATCCTTACATAACGATTCAATATTTTTAGATCCAGAACTGGTCTGAAGGAATTCTCCTTCTTTGGTACAATGAAGAGATTTGAATAAAACCCCATCCCCTGTTCCAGAACTGGAACTGGCATAATTACTCCAGCTAACTCTAGATCTGAAACACATTTCAGAAATGCTTGAGCCTTCGCTGGATTTACTGGGACACGGGAAAGAAAAAATCTCTTTGCAGGAGGTCTTATCTTGAAACCAATTCTGTACCCTTCTGAAATAATGTTCTGAATCCAAAGATTGTGAACGGAATTGATCCAAATTTCTTTGAAAAAACGTAATCTGCCCCCTACCAGCTGAGCTGGAATGAGGGCCGCACCTTCATGTGGACTTAGGAGCTGGCTTTGATTTTCTAAAAGGCTTGGATTTATTCCAGACTGGAGATGGTTTCCAAACTGAAACCGCTCCTAAGGATGAAGGATCAGGCTTTTGTTCCTTGTTGTGACGAAAGGAACGAAAACGATTGTTAGACTTGAATTTACCTTTAGATTTTTTATCCTGTGGTAAAAAAGTTCCTTTCCCTCCAGTAACAGTTGAGATAATAGAGTCCAACTGAGAACCAAATAATTTATTACCCTGGAAAGAAAGGGAAAGCAGAGTAGACTTAGAAGACATATCAGCATTCCAAGTTTTAAGCCATAAAGCTCTTCTAGCTAAAATAGCTAGAGACATATACCTGACATCAACTCTAATGATATCAAAGATGGCATCACAAATAAAATTATTAGCATGTTGAAGAAGAATAATAATGCTATGAGAATTATGATCTGTTACTTGTTGCGCTAAAGCTTCCAAACAAAAAGTTGAAGCTGCAGCAACATCAGCCAATGATATAGCAGGTCTAAGAAGATTACCTGAACACAAATAAGCTTTTCTTAGAAAGGATTCAATTTTCCTATCTAAAGGATCCTTAAAGGAAGTACCATCTGCCGTAGGAATAGTAGTACGCTTAGCAAGAGTAGAGACAGCCCCATCAACCTTAGGGATTTTGTCCCAAAACTCTAATCTGTCAGATGGCACAGGATATAATTGCATAAAACGTTTAGAAGGAGTAAATGAATTACCCAAATTATTCCACTCTCTGGAAATTACTTCGGAAATAGCACCAGGAACAGGAAAAACTTCTGGAATAACTACAGGAGATTTAAAAACCTTATCTAAACGTTTAGATTTAGTATCAAGAGGACCAGAATCCTCAATTTCTAAAGCAATTAGGACTTCTTTAAGTAAAGAACGAATAAATTCCATTTTAAATAAATATGAAGATTTATCAGCATCAACCTCTGAGACAGAATCCTCTGAACCAGAAGAACCATTATCAGAATCAGAATGATGATGTTCATTTAAAAATTCATCTGAACAATGAGAAGTTTTAAAAGACTTTTTATGCATACTAGAAGGAGGAATAACAGACATAGCCTTCTTAATGGATTTAGAAACAAAATCTCTTATGTTATCAGGAACACTCTGAGTATTAGATGTTGACGGAACAGCAACAGGTAATGGAACTTTACTAAAGGAAATATTATCTGCATTAATAAGTTTGTCATGACATGCAATACAAACAACAGCTGGAGGAACAGCTACCAAAAGTTTACAGCAGATACACTTAGCTTTGGTAGCTCCAGCACCAGGCAGCGATTTTCCAGAAGTATCTTCTGACTCAGTTGCAACGTGGGACATCTTGCAATATGTAAAAGAAAAAACAACATATAAAGCAAAATTGATCAAATTCCTTAAATGACAGTTTCAGGAATGGGAAAAAATGCCAGTGAACAAGCTTCTAGCAACCAGAAGCAATAAATAATGAGACTTAAATAATGTGGAGACAAAAAAGACACCCATATTCTTTAGCGCCCAATAAGACGCCCACATTATTTGGCACCTAAATGCTTTTGGCGCCAAAAATGATGCCACATCCGGAACACCAACACTTTTGGCGCAAAAGAACGTCAAAAATGACGCAACTTCCGGCGACACGTATGACGCCGGAAACAGAAAAAAAAAATTTGCGCCAAAAAAGTCAGCGCCAAGAATGACGCAATAAAATGAAGCATTTTCAGCCCCCGCGAGCCTAACAGCCCACAGGGAAAAAGTCAAATTTTAAGGTAAGAAAAAAATGATTGATTCAAATGCATTATCCCAAATATGAAACTGACTGTCTGAAATAAGGAATGTTGAACATCCTGAGTCAAGGCAAATAAATGTTTGAATACATATGTTTAGAACTTTATAAAAAAGTGCCCAACCATAGCTTAGAGTGTCACAGAAAATAAGACTTACTTACCCAGGACACTCATCTACATGCTGTAGAAAGCCAAACCAGTACTGAAACGAAGATCAGCAGAGGTAATGGTATATATATAAGAGTATATCGTCGATCTGAAAAGGGAGGTAAGAGATGAATCTCTACGACCGATAACAGAGAACCTATGAAATAGACCCCGTAGAAGGAGATCATTGAATTCAAATAGGCAATACTCTCTTCACATCCCTCTGACATTCACTGCACGCTGAGAGGAAAACCGGGCTCCAACCTGCTGCGGAGCGCATATCAACATAAAATCTAGCACAAACTTACTTCACCACCTCCATAGGAGGCAAAGTTTGTAAAACTGATTTGTGGGTGTGGTGAGGGGTGTATTTGTAGGCATTTTGAGGTTTGGGAAACTTTGCCCCTCCTGGTAGGAATGTATATCCCATACGTCACTAGCTCATGGACTCTTGCTAATTACATGAAAGAAACAAGTTTCTCAGAGTTCGATCTTCAAAATGTAAACAATCTGAACTATCTTTCCTATTGTTCAACATGGCCTATTCATGTCTGTCATAGATTTTAAGTATGCTTATCTTCATTTCCCAATAGACTACGGACCATTTTCAGTATTTTAGATTTGCCTTTCTTTTCAAACTTTGTCAGTTTGTGGCTGTACAATTTGCTCTGGCTACTGCTCCAAGAATTTTCTGGGAACCCTAATGTCTGTAATCAGACCTCAGTGTATTTAGGTGGCTCCATACTTTGATGATATCTTGGTTGAGGTTCCATCTTTAGCAATTTGTCATACTAACATTTTTTTGTTTCTTCATTATCATGGCTGGAGAATCAATGTTCCAGAGAGTTATCTTTCTCCTCAGACCAGGGAATAGTCATAGACTCAATTTCAATGACAATTTCTATAACAGATCAGAGGAAACTAAAGTTACAGTCAACTTGTGTGAAGCTTCAGTCAACTGCCAACCTTATGGTAGCTCTCTGTATAGAAGTGCTAGGTCTGATGATTGCAGCATCAGATGCCATTCTTTGCCTTGGTTTCACATGAGTCTTCAACTTTGCATGTTTACTTTACGGTGCAAAGATTGCAATGAACTTTTCCAAAGGATTCTATTGAGTCTTTTAACAAGGCAATCTCTTTCCTGGTGGATAAATCACCATTCCATTTCTCTGGGGGCTTCCATTCTACATTCATTGTGGACATACAAAAGTCTTTCAGGTTGGGGCGCTGTATGGGGGTCCAGGAGAGCACTGGGAGTTTGGTCTCCTCAGGAGGCGAGGTTACCAATAAATGTGTTAGAACAATCTCCAGGGTTCTTCAGAGCTGGCCTCTTCTGAAGGATGAGACTTCTCTGCGTTTTCAATTGGAAAATGTCATGGCAGGGGCATATATTAATAATCAAGGGGGAACACACAGTTCTCTAGCGATGATGGAGGTTTCTTGAATTCACCAATGGGCAGAAAACAAGTTTTGCAATTCATATTTCAAGCATGAACAGCTGGAAGGCAGATTATGTATAAGAGGATAGGAATCGCTTCTAAAGCTAAAGCACTTTAGCTTTAGAATCGCTTCCTATCCTCTTATACATTGTCATTTTCTGGGATCCGGTTAGGAGAGCTTATATAGTGGGAAGCTTGCGTGCACACACTTGGTGCTGAATACCTAACTTTGTAGATATGGAAAGCAGATTATCTCAGTTGCCAATCCCTTCACCCGGGGGAATGGTCACTTTACTTGGATGTGTTGAGAAGTGGAGTCTTCCAGAGATAGACCTGATGGCTTCTCATTTAATCAACAAGCTTCCCAGATTTTTTGTGAGGTCCCGAAATTCTCAGGCAGAGTTTGTAGATGCTCTAGCAACTCCTTGGTCTTTTCACCTGGCATACATTTTTTCCTCCAACTGTTCTGCTTCCAAGAGTGATAGCTCAAATCAAGCAAGAGCTATTGTTCATAATTCTGATAGCTCCAGCTTAGTTTCGTAGAACTTTGTTTGCAGACTTTGTGCAAATTTCCAGCTTTCCTCAATGGTCTCTTCCTCTACGTCACAACCTACTATCTCAGAGTCCATTTTATCATGAAGATTTTGAGTCTCTCAGCTTGACTGCTTGGAGATTGAACGCATAATTTTGAAACAGCTAGGTTTCTTAGATGCTGTTATAAATACTTTAATCCAGGCTAGGCAACCAGTCACAATGAAAGCTTTTATTTCTTTTTGCAAAATGCCGTTTTGAATGGCATTCTTTTATAATTTCATAATTTTTGCAAGAGGGTTTCAACAAGGGCTTATCTGCTAGCTCTTTGAAGGTTCAAATTTCAGCTCTTTCAGTTCTATACCATGAGAAAATAGGTGAATCGACTCACCGGATAAGGGATAGATTAAATGAACATAAATCGAATATTAGAACTAAAAACATTAAATCTCCAGTAGCTGAACATTTTTTAAAAGCTGGACATCATGTATCCCAATTTAGATTTAAAATTATAGATCATATAGAGATCCCTAGACATGGGGCCAATAGAGAGATAATGCTTAAACAGTGTGAATTATATTGGATACATACACTAAAATCAAAAGGCCCAATAGGCATGAACAAAGATTTTGACTTATAAGTCTTTTTGTAATTTGCAGTAAGGATATTATTCCAATTTCTATGTAGTAATTATTATTTCTATTTGTTTATAGATGGTAGCATTATTTGATGTTATAAAAGGTATAAGAAATTGCAATATAAATTGTGTTCAATAGACCTTTGATGGTTATTTATATGTACATTTCAGATAATATGTATAATTTCCTATCTACTAGAGGGCAAATGCTAGATAGATGTTGGGAATTTTAATGACCACTAGGTGGAAGTATACATTGTATTTACCTTAGAGGCTGTACACACAGTTGTGTTAATTGTGATTAGGGGAGGGATTTATGGTTTATAAGGTGCAATTCTTGTATGTAATGTATGCAACATGATTAAGGGGTAACACCCGAAACGTCGTTGTTCTGTTTTCTATTTGGAGTAGATGTGAATAAATTATACATCTTTTATTAATCTGGAGTGCTGCCATCTGATTTTCTATATTGGATTATATTTGGGACTTTGTTGATGTGAAGTCCTGGATGGCGTTGTCACCCACTTGATGCACAGGGGCTGGAGATAATATACTTTAGTGGCATTTATCATTGCACCAGCAGTTCTTGTGAACTGCTGGTGCAATGCCGCCCCCTGCAGATTTGCGGCCAATCGGCCGCTAGCAGGGGTTGTCAATCAACCCGATCATATTCGATTGGGTTGATTTATGTCCGCAGCCTCAGACCGCTGCTTTATAACTTCTGTTTCCGGCGAGCCTTTAGGGAGCTTGATAAATATGCCCCTATGCATTCTATAGACATTCAGTTTCTGTTCTTTGAAAGTATTGTTTCTCTTAGTGATCTCTTCAGGCAGAAGAGTCTCTGAATTGTCTGTTCTTTTGTGTGAATCTCCTTATTTGGTTTTCAATAAAGATAAGGCTGTTTTAAGAGCTAAATTTGATTTCTTTACAAAGGTAGTTTCTTTGGAAAACATCAATAATGAAATTGTGGATCCTTTTTTTTGTCCTAATCCTAACAATTCTAAAGAAAGGCGTCTACATAAAATGGATGTAATTAGAGCTTTAAATTTTTATCTTGAGGCTACAAAAGATTTTAGTAGTTTGTTCTTTCATTTCTCTGGTCCACACAAGGGTCAGAAGGCCATGGCCATTTCTTTGGCTTCTTGGTTAAAGCTTTTAATCCACAAGGCTTACTTGGAGGCGGGAAAGTCTTCCCTGAAGCGTCTTACTGCTCATTCTACCAGATCAATTTCCACTTCCTGGGTATTTAAAATGAGTCTTCTGTATAACAAATTTGCAAGGTAGAAAAATGGTCACCCCTGCATACCTTTACAAAATTCTACCACTTTGATATATTTGCTTTTGGTAGGTATGTTCTTTAGGCATCAGTGTCTGGAAATTAGGTGCCTGACTTTTCAAACATGTTTATCCCGTCCTCATTACTCATGGACTCCACAGCTTAGTCCCAGAACTTGTGGACTCTTACCACCTTATGAAAGAAAACAAAATGTATTGTTACCAGATAAATTCATTTTTTTTGAGGTGGTGAGAGTCTACGAGGCCCGCAGTAAATATTTTAATTGTTATTTTTTCTGGCAGCAGTCCTAGTTTTCTGTCTCATTTCCCTGCTTAGTACTTAACAACCTTTCTACATCTCCTTAATTGTCTATACCTACAACTGGCCTATCAGTGAATTGCGAGGGATAAAAAATAATGTTGGAGATCTTGTGAATCTTTGCCTCCTCCTAGTGGCCAGGAGTTGAATCCCAGAAGTAATGGACTTGTGGAATCTCACCACCTCCAAATGTAAACATATATTTTTAACTTTTTTATTAAGCTGGGAATTGACCATGCTTATTAATATGTGAAGGGAGCTTTAACGTTGAACAATAAAAGTCACACAAACATACAAGCTATTCCTATTTTAAGAATCTAAGATCAGTCATCCACAGAATAAAACTGATACATTTTCTTAATGGCCAACTGTCGTCTTCCAGGACCACATGCAGCCCTCTGCACTCCTTTTTGCGGCTCCAGGTAAAGGTAGAACTGTGAATGAGTTCCATAGATTTTGTGGTTCCAGGAAAATGTGTAACTAAATATATATGCTTTGGGGAGTTCTAGTTAGTGGGCAAACTCAAATGAGCCTTCTGAAGGGAACCATGGAACATTACTTTGTTCTTACCCTGTGGCACTTGACATTTTTAAGAAATATACTATTTGTGTGTTTAGTATCCATAAATTAGTATGCAGCCCTTAAAGGGCCATGGTAGTGTTACAATTTAAAAACTCCAAAATGGATTGGAATTGATCTCATTGTCTCTTTATTACAATAAAATATTTCAACTTCCAATAATATTATGAAACAAAATGGTTAAAAAAATGTGTGCTCATAATGAAAAATTAGAATTCTATTTTTTTTAACACTGACATAATGAGCAAGTGTGTTAATCTAATCTCTAATACAGTGTTGAGAGTCTGATACATATTTTTTTATAGTTCCAGATTCTTCACCAATAATCAGTGACTACAAAAATTTATCATCATCCTCTGTGGAATTATCATGGAAACCTCCAGAGCATCCAAATGGAAGAATAACTAGTTACTATTTACAGATTTATGGACCAGAAAGCAATTATTCTTTTTCTACAGATCAAGTTAATATCATTTTAGAAGATCTTAAACCGTTCACACAGATTTGCATATTTGTTGCTGCTAGAACAGTTAAAGGGACAGGTCCATTTGCAAAGCTTTTATTTCAAACAGATGAAGCAGGTAAGTTATATTATACTTTATATAATTTTTTTAATTGTATGTAGAAAAAGCAATAAGGATTATGAACCTGATTGTTTAAAGTTTTCTTTCATGGAGTTAAGAAATCATGCTGAAACTTATATGGCCTGACCTCACTCAGCTCTTTTAAAAAGGCCGCTGAAACTGGAAGTCCTGGTGTGTGGGGAACTGTGTCCCATGGAATGAAATGAAGCTCTCTGAAATGCTGAAACTTTCTAGAAAGCGCTTATGTGACAGTGAGCACCTGGAACTGATAGCAGCATTACTATTAAAATTGCACTTTACCTTTTTATTGGCTTCTAGTTTCACCTGCATGTCTTTCTATCAGTGCAATGAGTCACCAGCTTACAAAAAGCAGAGAGAGCTGGAGGGGTAAAATGCTTACACCTAGATTACGAGTTTTGCGCTAAATAGGGTGCGAAACGAATGCAACAAAAGTTTTGTTATTTCACTCTCCATATCGCTGCGATTACGAGTTACTGAAAAGCCTCCTTGTGCGTGCTATATGGTTGCGTTAAGCTCCATACCGCACAAAATCCAAGGGCTGCTTTGACGTGCTCGTGCACGATTTCCTCCATAGACATCAATGGGGATAGAGTGTTAGAAAAAAAAAACTAACACCTGCGATCGCGGAATGAAAAAACGCAACCCTATTGATGTCTATGGGGGAAAAAAAAAGTTAAGTTTAAACCTAACACCCTAACATAAACCCCAAGTCTAAACATCACTAATCCGCCGCCCCCGACATCGCCGACACCTAAATAAAGTTATTAACCCCTAATCTTCTGCCCCCGACATCGCCGACAACTAAATAAAGTTATTGACCCCTAATCTGCCGTCCCCGACATCGCCACCACTAATAAAAGCTATTAACCCCTAATCCGCCGCTCCCCGACATCGCTGCCACTATAATTAAGTTATTAACCCCATAAACCTCCGGCCTCCCACATCTCTGCCACTAAATAAGCCTATTAACCCCTAAACCGCCGCCCCCCACATCGCAAAACACTAAATTAAACTATTAACCCCTAAACCTAACACCCCCCTAACTTTAAATTAAAATTACAATATAACTCTATTTAAATAAATAAAAACTTACCTGTGAAATAAATATAAACCTAACATTAAACTATAAATTAACCTAACATAACTAATCTAATAAAATAAAAAATACTACCAATTAAAATATCTAAATTACAAATTTAAAATAACCTAACACTAAGAAAAAATAAAAAATCGAAATTACAACTAAAAAAAAACAAATCTAAGTTTACTAAAAATTATTAACACTAAAATCACGAAAAATAAAAAACACTAAGATTAATAATAAACGAAATTATCAAAAATAAAAACAATTACACCTAATCTAATAAAAATAAAAAAGCACCCCCAAAATAAACCCCCCCCTAGCCTACAATAAACTACCAATAGCCCTTAAAAGGGCCTTTTGTAGGGCATTGCCCTAAAGAAATCAGCTCTTTTACCTGTAAAAAAATACAGTCCCCCCAACAGTAAAACCTACCACCCAACCAACCCCCCAAAATAAAAAACCTAACTATAAAAAAACCTAAGCTACCCATTGCCCCTAAAGGGCATTTGTATGGGCATTGCCTTTAAAAGGGCATTTAGCTCTTTTGCATTGCCCTTAAAAGGGAATTTAGCTCTTTTGCATTGCCCTTAAAAGGGCATTTAGCTCTTTTTCAAAGCCTAAAGCCCTAATCTAAAGTAAAAACCCACCCAAATATGTTTTAAAAAAACCTAACACTAACCCCAGAAGATCTACTCACAGTTTCTGAAGTCCGGACTTCCATCTCCATCCAGGCGGCGATGTCTTCATCCAAGCAGCAAGGTCTTCATCCATCCCGGGGCGTCTTCTATCTTCATCACGGCGGCGCGGAGGGAAGCCATCCTGGAAGCTGAAGACATCCTGCGAGTGTCCTCTTCATACGGTCATTTCGCTAGAGCACTAATTGTGCTAGAAGTAAACTTTTGGCGCGCGTAGGGTTGCGCTCGTATTGAAAGTCAAAAGTTATTGCTCTTGCAGTAACTGGACGAATGCAAATACCCAAACTTACAATATCACGCGTGATAACCTATTCTTCCATAGAAGTCAATAGAGCAAAAAAAGTTAAAAAAACACCCAACTAACACGCAAACCTGATTGCATATTCTCATGTGTGCTAATGAATATTTCACATTCCAATGTTCTGCACGTATAAGAATATGTTCTATTTATTCAGAAATAAATATTTCTACATATCTGATGTATTTTGGTACAATATATATCTATACCTATATATACATGATTATATATATAGGTAAAAATATATACGGATATATATATATGATAGATTATCTATTTAAACATACTTAGAACATATTCTGCTATGTGCAGAACATTGGAATATGAAATATTTACAGTAAATACAACTAACACTTTATTAAAAATTAATATTGCATAAATATGATTTTACATGTTTTCATCTACTTTAAGTGACATAAAAGCCACATATTTTCTTTCATGATTCAGATAGAGAATACAATTTTAAACAACTTTACAGTTTACTTCTATTATTTAATTTGCTTCCTTCTCTTGTTATCCTTTGCTGAGAGGTTTATCTAGGTAAGCTCAGGCGCAGCAAATAACCTAGGTTCTAGCTGCTGATTGGTGGCTGCATGTATATAGCGATTGTCATTGGCTCACCCATGTGCTCAGTTAGAAACCAGTAGTGCATTGCTGCTCCTTTAACAAATGATACCAAAGAACAAAGAAAATGTTATAATAGAAGTAAACTGAGATATTTTTTTTTAAATTGTATGTTATACCTAAATCATTAAAGAAGATTTTTGGGTTTCATGTCCCTTTAACTGCAGAGGGCTTCCATGCACTTATATATATATATATATATATATATATATATATATATATATATATATATATATATATATATATATATATATATATATATATATATATGGATTGGTGGTTGGCACTCACCGTGTTTCAAGTGTGCTTTATTCTCTCATACACTTGTATGAGAGAATAAAGCACACTTGAAACACGGCGAGTGCCTCTGTTCACTTGAACCACCAATCCATATTAAAAATTTGGGAGCACCCCGGTATTTGGGACTATATAGTGAGTGCTGGTAAATTTGAATTGATATATATATATATCTTGAATTGCGCTCAAACCATCACATTTACTTTCAACTTGTAATACCAGTGCAATATAACCTGCATGCAAACAATGGCAAAAACCAAGAGCTGCTGGTGCAACGCCGCCCCCTGCTGACTCGCGGCCAATCGGCCGCCAGCAGGGGGGTGTCAATCAACCCGATCGTACTCGATCGGGTTGATTTCTGGCGATTCCTGTCCGCCTGCTGAAGACTCGCCAGAAACACGTCCCTTCAAGCTCCGTACGGAGCTTGATAAATATGGGCCATTGTCTTGAAAATAGAATATAAGGACCCAAATGCAAATATACAATTTTTTGTTATCTTTACATTTTTAGTGATCTTTACATTTGCTGCATCCTGTCCTAGTAACTTTATCCTTTAAGAATATAAAATACAATTAAAAATGGGTTGTAATTAATTGTAAGTGAACTCTACTGATTTAAATCCCACCTCCCTTTACTACTTGTAGACTTTGCTAACCACACGAGAAAAACAACTAAGGCACAAAATAATGCCTGACCGCACTCTTCACAAGTAATCCTACACACTCATAATGAAACCATCCACAAACTGCTCCCTTGCACCTGTTAACGAGAATGCAGAATTTGTCGTCCTATGATTTTCCTATTCCCTTTAATTATTAAATTATATAAGTAGTGCATATGCTACCATCCCCTCTTACACCACTCCTCATATACATATTCACTCTCTTCCTTAAACACATACATTTACATCATCTCTTAAACGTGCACTAATCATACCTATCTTTAAGAATCCTTCACTCAACTAAGCTTTCCCCTCAAATTACCATCCTTACTCCATCTCACCTCAATATTTCGTGAAAGTTTCAATGCCCATTTATACATTATCCTTACTTCAGATCTCTATTATAGTTGGCAACAGTCATCACTTTATTTCCCTCATTTGATTTTAGAAGTTTAATATGTTTCTCACGTTCAGTCGTTGTTCAGTTTCTGCTGCCTCCACCTTAAAAATATTTCTAAAATGTGCAAAACACAATTTATGCTGCAATCTACTCATTCATTATATCCCACCTCTTTGTCTGCACCACTATCCTGTCTGGTCTCCCATTTTACCTTTAGTCCCCAAAGCAATACATTATAAATGCTACTTCCAGCCTCTTCTATTTTACCGATCATCTCATCAGCTGTATCTTCCTAACAGTCTCTTTATTGGCTTCCCATAGCCTCAAGAACAACGTTTATAATTTTGACACTAATGTAAGGTAAATGTACTTTCTCAAATTATTATTTACCTAGGATTTTCTAAAACTGCACCTATTTCATGGAATGATTTGCCTCACTGTAAGACTGGCTTCAAGCTTTTAGAGTTTAACCCCTTAATGACCACAGCACTTTTCCATTTTCTGTCCGTTTGGGACCAAGGCTATTTTTACATTTCTGCGGTGTTTGTGTTTAGCTGTAGTTTTCCTCATACTCATTTACTGTACCCACACATATTATATATCGTTTTTCTCGCCACTAAATGGACTTTCTAAAGATACCATTATTTTCATCATATCTTATAATTTACTATAAAAAATATAAATATGAGGAAAAAATTGAAAAAACACACTTTTTCTAACTTTGACCCCCAAAATCTGTTACACATCTACAACCACCAAAATACACCCATGCTAAATAGTTTCTAAATTTTGTCCTGAGTTTAGAAATACCCAATGTTTACATGTTCTTTGCTTTTTTTGTAAGTTATAGGGCCATAAATACAAGTAGCACTTTGCTATTTCCAAACCATTATTTTTCAAAATTAGCGCTAGTTACATTAGAAAACTAATATCTTTCAGGAATCTCTGAATATCCCATGACATGTATATATTTTTTTTAGTAGACATCCCAAAGTATTCATCTAGGCCCATTTTGGTATATTTCATGCCACCATTTCACCGCCAAATGCGATTAAATACAAAAAATCGTTCACTTTTTTACTAATTTTTTCACAAACTTTTGGTTTCTCACTGAAATTATTTACAAACAGCTTGTGCAATTATGGCACAAATGGTTGTAAATTCTTCTCTGGGATCCCCTTTGTTCAGAAATAGCAGACATATATGGCTTTGGCGTTGCTTTTTAGTAATTAGAAGGCTGCTAAATGCCACTGCGCACTACACGTGTATTATGCCCAGCAGTGAAGGGGTTAATTATGGAGCATGTAGGGAGCTTTTAGGTATAATTTTAGCTTTAGTGTAGTGTAGTAGACAACCCCAAGTATTGATCTAGGCCAGTTTTGGTATATTTCATGCCACCATTTCACCGCCAAATGCGATCAAATGAAAAAAAAGTTACATTTTTCACAATTTTAGGTTTCTCACTGAAATCATTTACAAACAGCTTGTACAATTATGGCACAAATGGTTGTAAATGCTTCTCTGGGATCCCCGTTGTTCAGAAATAGCAGACATATATGGCTTTGGCATTGCTTTTTGGTAATTAGAAGGCCGCCAAATGCTGCTGCATTTCACACGTGTATTATGGTTAGCAGTGAAGGGGTTAATTATGTAGCTTGTAGGGAGCTTGCAGGGTTAATTTTATCTTTAGTGTAGAGCTCAGCCTCCCACCTGAAACATAAGACCCCCTGATCCCTCCCAAACAGCTCACTTCCCTCCCCCACCCCACAATTGTCCCCGCCATCTTAAGTACTGGCAGAAACTCTGCCAGTACTAAAATAAAAGCTATATTTGGGCTTTTTTTGTGTGTTTTTTAAGCATATTTACATATGCTGCTGTGTAGGATCCCCCCTTAGCCCCCAACCTCACTGATCCCCCACTAAACAGCTCTCTAACCCTCCCCCTCTGCCTTAACCCTTTAAGGACACAGCTTTCAGTTTGCTCAATTGTTTTATGACGGAGAAATTCCGTCATATGTCCTTAAGAGGTTAATGGACGCCATCTTGGGTACTGGCAGCTTTCTGCCAGTACCCAGTTTAGTAAAAAATGTGCATTTTTTTTTTTTTTAAAAATTCCCTTTTCTGTAGTGTAGCTTCCCACCCCTTCCAGATCCCTTAGCTGTTTATTTAGAACTTTCAAAACTTTTTTTTTGTTGCTTTTTACAGCTTTATTTTTCTGCAGTGTAGCGGTTCCCTCCCGCTCCCGCCCCATGCACGCGCGCGCTCCCGACTGTTCCGCCCCCGATCCCGCCCCCCTTCCCTCCACTCGGCACATCGATGGCCGCCCACCAGCCTCCCAGACTTGCTCCCACCCACCAACGATACCGGCAACCGATGTCCGGTGCAAAGAGGGCCACAGAGTGGCTCTCTCTGCATCGGATGGCCAAGGGGGGTTATTGCAGGATGCCTCGATATCGAGGCATCACTGCAATAACCGGAAAGCAACTGGAAGCGAGCAGGATCACTTCCAGCTGCTTTCCAGACCAAGGACGTACGCCACACGTCCTCGGTCATTAACTGTATTTTTTTTGAGGACGTGTGGTGTATGTCCTTGGTCATTAAGGGGTTAAAGTGTTCCCTAAAACAGTTTTTCTCAATTCCAGTTCCCAAGTACCCCTAACAAGCTAGATTTTCATGCTATCTTAACTAGAGCACAGGTGAAATAATCAGCTGATGGTTAAGAGCAGGTTAGTAGCCATGGTTACTGTTCAGCTGATTATTTCACCTGTGCTCTAGTTAAGATATCATGAAAATCCGGCCTGTTAGCTGTACTTGAGGACTGGGGTTTAGAGAGAGACTTCCTTAAACGGGGGAGGAACTACCATTGGTACAGCACGTGCGGTGGCCCCAGGGCCCAAGTAATGGGGGGGGCCCATAGCAGCCAGTCTATACATAGCCGTGTGCAGAATGTGTACAATCCTAATGCAGGGAAGCCTTTTATTAGTGCAAGTTGTAAGTCTATCTATCTATCTATCTATCTATCTATCTATCTATCTATCTATCTATCTATCTATTTATCCTCAAAATCATTATACAAAGCAGCCCAAACTAAATGTTGCACCAGGGCCCTCTGTTGTATATGTCTGCTACTGGCCCTAAACATACCTATAGTAACTTATTTCTCTAATTTCCTGTCTCAGATCCGTCACCTTCTGTCTCATCAGTTTTCTTTATACATCCTTTAGCATATAAGCTCACATGTCCACCATCTGTCCTGTAGATCCCCTAGTCGGACAGATAGCTCAGCATGCTAATGCACTGTGGCCCAGCTCTGTAGCAACCCAAGGGTTGCAGGTTCGATCCCTGGCGAGGTCCACTCAGCCTTTCATCCTTCCGTGGTCGATAAAATGAGCAGGTCCTTGAGACCCTTACGGGTGATTAGCCACGCTTTACAGGTACCCAATACATACATTTGTGTAAAGGTGGCACATGTCTGATGTTAAGTTACAAGGGTCATTTGCAGTGCTATTGTTTGCATTTTTTTTTAATTTTTTTGCATACTTAACTCTGCAATTGTGCAATTCATTAAATTGTGCTACAGAACATATTCATTTTTAATAAATAATTTATACATTTTTTGCATTTCACATCAAGAGTTTTTTTGGTGCTACAGTTCTATACAAAGTTGTTAACACAATCCAATACATTTACATTTTTTTTTTTGCAGCACCATCAAAACCTCCTCAGAATCTTACGTTTATCAACGCAACTGATTCTGCTGCTTATTTACAGTGGAGTCCAAGTCCAGTGCCAAATGGTCTTGTGCTTTTTTACAATTTTAAAATAATGGAAAATAGCAGCCATTCTGTATTTTTTCAGGTAATTCATGTTTGTATATGGGCTTGATTGTCGTTTTTTTTTTTCCTGTTTCAGATTTATTTCTATTATCAAATTTGCTTCATTCTCTAGGTATCTTTTGTTGAAGGAGCAGCAATGCACTACTAGGAGCTAGCTGAACACACTGAGTGAGCCATTGACAAGAAGCAAATATGTACAGCTACCAATCAGCAACTAGCTCCCAGGAGTGCATTGCTGGCCCCGAGCCTACCTAGATATGCTCTTCAACAAAGGATACCAATAGAATGAAGCAAATTAGATAATAGAAGTAAACAAAAAAGTTGTTTGAATTTGAATACTCTGTCAGAATGATGAAAGTTTATTTTTTTCTTTACCGCCTCTTTAAATATAAACTAGAGGTCTAACTTTTAGGGATCTAAAATATGACAGACAAAATAGCATCTGTTTATATTTTCTGTATCAGAATGTCTCTGGTTGGAGAACTGAAGCAGTGCTTACTGGACTTGAACCTTTTACGACATATTTTGCTAGTGTGGCAGCTTACACAAAAGTTGGAAATGGGAACCAGTTTAGCAATATTGTCAGTTTTACAACAAAACAATCAGGTGAGTTTCAATGTTTGTCAAAAAATATATATTTTTTTTATTTAAATAGAATACACTATTTAAGGTTGTTATTCATAAATGCGATATATGAAATTGTGTAATGTAGTTAATGGATATATTACAGCATAATAACTTGCACAGTATTATTAGTATTATTTTTATATTATTTATTAGAATTTATCCACAATATTAGAATTTTTATTTTCAGAATGTCCAGTTTAAGGTTCAAATGAATCTATTATACAGGGAGTGCAGAATTATTAGGCAAATGAGTATTTTGACCACATCATCCTCTTTATGCATGTTGTCTTACTCCAAGCTGTATAGGCTCGAAAGCCTACTACCAATTAAGTATATTAGGTGATGTGCATCTCTGTAATGAGAAGGGGTGTGGTCTAATGACATCAACACCCTATATCAGGTGTGCATAATTATTAGGCAACTTCCTTTCCTTTGGCAAAATGGGTCAAAAGAAGGACTTGACAGGCTCAGAAAAGTCAAAAATAGTGAGATATCTTGCAGAGGGATGCAGCACTCTTAAAATTGCAAAGCTTCTGAAGCGTGATCATCGAACAATCAAGCGTTTCATTCAAAATAGTCAACAGGGTCGCAAGAAGCGTGTGGAAAAACCAAGGCGCAAAATAACTGCCCATGAACTGAGAAAAGTCAAGCGTGCAGCTGCCAAGATGCCACTTGCCACCAGTTTGGCCATATTTCAGAGCTGCAACATCACTGGAGTGCCCAAAAGCACAAGGTGTGCAATACTCAGAGACATGGCCAAGGTAAGAAAGGCTGAAAGACGACCACCACTGAACAAGACACACAAGCTGAAACGTCAAGACTGGGCCAAGAAATATCTCAAGACTGATTTTTCTAAGGTTTTATGGACTGATGAAATGAGAGTGAGTCTAGATGGGCCAGATGGATGGGCCCGTGGCTGGATTGGTAAAGGGCAGAGAGCTCCAGTCCAACTCAGACGCCAGCAAGGTGGAGGTGGAGTACTGGTTTGGGCTGGTATCATCAAAGATGAGCTTGTGGGGCCTTTTCGGGTTGAGGATGGAGTCAAGCTCAACTCCCAGTCCTACTGCCAGTTTCTGGAAGACACCTTCTTCAAGCAGTGGTACAGGAAGAAGTCTGCATCCTTCAAGAAAAACATGATTTTCATGCAGGACAATGCTCCATCACACTCGTCCAAGTACTCCACAGCGTGGCTGGCAAGAAAGTGTATAAAAGAAGAAAATCTAATGACATGGCCTCCTTGTTCACCTGATCTGAACCCCATTGAGAACCTGTGGTCCATCATCAAATGTGAGATTTACAAGGAGGGAAAACAGTACACCTCTCTGAACAGTGTCTGGGAGGCTGTGGTTGCTGCTGCACGCAATGTTGATGGTGAACAGATCAAAACACTTACAGAATCCTTGGATGGCAGGCTTTTGAGTGTCCTTGCAAAGAAAGGTGGCTATATTGGTCACTGGTTTGTTTTTGTTTTGTTTTTGAATGTCAGAAATGTATATTTGTGAATGTTGAGATGTTATATTGGTTTCACTGGTAAAAATAAATAATTGAAATGGGTATATATTTGTTTTTTGTTAAGTTGCCTAATAATTATGCACAGTAATAGTCACCTGCACACACAGATATCCCCCTAAAATAGCTATAACTAAAAACAAACTAAAAACTACTTCCAAAACTATTCAGCTTTGATATTAATGAGTTTTTTGGGTTCATTGAGAACATGGTTGTTGTTCAATAATAAAATTAATCCTCAAGAATACAACTTGCCTAATAATTCTGCACTCCCTGTATATCAGTTTCAAATTTTAAAAAAAGGGCTCTATTTATCAAGTGGACATAGTGTGGGAGCCCTTGCACTGCGAGTTTGCTCATGAGAACCTGCAACCACAAGTGAAAAAGTAACACTCACAGAGTTGGCGGACTTCAAACATCTCAGGCTCATTGGGTGGGATGCTGGACAAGTCCTGCTTTTGTGCAATTGCTTGCATGTGAGCGGGGTGGGGGGATGGTGCTTGTGCACTGTTAAATGCAGGCACCTTCTCTACCACCATGTTAATAAATGGGGACCATAATAACATGGAAACGTGTTGCTCTTTTAAGCCTAAATCTGGCATCTGAATTGTGGCATGATAACAGTCATGGTAGTCATTATCAAGTAAAGGATTTGCTTTGTTGCTGCATTTCTCATTAATAAATTTAATGCAATGCATCATTACAGGTTGGGGCGCAGTGCTTGGTTTTGAAGAAATATTGAAATATTGGTTTCAGTAATTTGTATAGTAATGTGTACAGTGTCTTATTTGATCCTACATTTCAGTTTTATTCCCACTACACTGAGAAGATTGTAAGATCTTATCTTTCTTAAAGGGACATTGACCTCTTGTTTTTGTGTAAAAACTGTGCTTTGCCCTAGACTCCTCAGAGAAGCAAACATTCTAAAGCATGTAATCTACGTTTTCAAATTGCTGCACATTGGCTAAACCAGCTACTTTACAGCCTTTGCATATTAAAGAATTTTGCTTTTTGGCATCTCCGGGGAGTGTGGGACAAACACGTTTTTACACAAAGTGCTTTATTTTAGTTTTGGCTTAGCGCACTTTATACTAGTAAAGTTTTATTAAGCTTCTTTAGGATGGGGTAAGTTTTCCATTCCAATCCTCAATAGCTTTTTTTTATGGGGATATCATTTGTTTGTTATTGTAGTTTAATGCTGTAATGGAACCTTTTGATTTTATCCCTAAATCTCCCTTAGAAGCTGGTTTCCCTGAACACTTTCTAACCAATGTTCAGTGTGTTTATTGTAAAACGGCTGAGGCATCTCCTCCAGCTTATTTATGTGACTCATGTTTAAATATGTTACTTCATTCAGACCAACCTAATGCTGCTTCTATGGGTATCCCTGCTCCTTCTGTTTGTTGCTTACATGGGAGCTCTACAGATTTTGCTCCGGGTGTGAAAGATCTCATCAAATCTACTGTTTCTGAAATGTTGACACTTCTCCTGAATTCAAGTAAGCGTAAAGGGTCAGTTCAGAATTTACCTTTTACTAGTGCTATGTCTTCTGAGACTAGGATTCCTGTGGAAAATCCTGTTTCTTCAGAAGGAGAAGTTTCCTCTGATGATGAGGAATCTTCTTCTGATGTTGAACCTGAGTTATCCTCATTTTTTTATTATTCAAAGTTGAACATATTCATTCTCTTTTAAAAGAGGTTTTGCTTACTTTAGGAGTTAAAGACTATAAGGGTTCTGAGGATAAGCCTTATAATCACTTAGATTCAGTCTTTAAAACTGTTGCTAAAACCCCTGAGGATTTTCCTATTCCTGATGCTGTCTCTGAGATAGTTTCTAGGTAATGTTCTAAACCAGCTAATTATTTTAACCCTTCTGCAAGGTTTAAGAAGTTATATCCCTTACCTGCCTCTAAGACTGAACTGTGGGAGACTGTCCCTTAAGTAGACGGGGCCATTTTCACTTTGGCTAAGCATGCTATAATCCCTTTGGGAAAGGATCCTTTTACATAGGAAGTTAGAATTATTTTATAGAAGGGCCTTTCTGCAAGCAGGGTATTTGTTTAGGCCAGCTAACGATTATTATTTTGAACTAAAGCCCAATTTAGTAGCCTAAAGCGTTTCTAAGTATTAGTACTTACTTTTGTCTTGTCTGGCTCTTTAAAATGTCCGCCTGCCCCCTCCCATATTTCGTCACAAGTATCTTTATGGTTGTGCAGTGCTAACAGCTAATTTTTGCCCATACACACTCCCGTGTTTTGCGCATGCCCAGTGCGCCGATAACATTGTAGGGGGAGGTTTCAAAAAGGAACTCTAAATACTTTCTTATTTTCCTAGACGTGTCATTTTCAAGTGTAATTTTCCTCCCCCTACAGTGTTATCAGGGCACTGCGCATGTGCAAAACACGGGAGTGTGTACGGGCGAAAATTAGCTGTTAGCTCTGCACAACCATAAAGATACTTGTGACGAAATATGGGAGGGGGAAGGCAGACATTTTAAACAGCCAGACGAAACAAAAGTAAGTACAAGTAGCCCTCAGTTTACGCTGGAGTTAGGTTCCAGAAGGAATGGTTGTAAATCTAAACCGTTGTAAATTGAAACCCAGTTTATAATGTAAGTCAATGAGAAGTGAGGGAGTTAGGTTCCAAGCCCCTCTCAAAATTGTCATAAGTAACACCTAATACATTATTTTTAAAGCTTTGAAATGAAGACTTTAAATGCTAACAGCATTATAAACCTAATAAAATAATCACACAACACAGAATATATAATTAAACTAAGTTAAATGAACAAAAACATTTGCTAAACAGCATTATAAACCTAATAAAATAATCACACAACACAGACTTCACTTGCATTTCTCCAACATTGGTGTGTCCGGTCCACGGTGTCATCCATTACTTGTGGGATATTCTCCTCCCCCACAGGGAAAGGCAAGGAGAGCACACAGCAAGAGCTGTCCATATAGTCCCTCCCAGGCTCCGCCCCCCCAGTCATTCTCCTTGCCGCTCTGAACAAGTAGCATCTCCTCGGGGATGGTGAGGAGTTTGTGGTGTTTAGTTGTAGTTTTTTATTCTTCTATCAAGAGTTTGTTATTTTAAAATAGTGCTGGTATGTACTATTTACTCTGAAACAGAAAAGGATGAAGATTTCTGTTTGTGAGAGGAAGATGATTTTAGCAGACAGTAACTAAAATCGATTGCTGTTTCCACATAGGACTGTTGAGATGAGATAACTTCAGTTGGGGGAAACAGTTAGCAGGCTCTTCTGCTTAAGGTATGACTAGCCATATTTCTAACAAGACCATGTAATGCTGGAAGGCTGTCATTTCCCCTCATGGGGACCGGTAAGCCATTTTCTTAGTCTCAAACAGAATAAAGGGCTTATTATGGGCTATAAACTGGTAGACACTTTTAGGGGCTAAATCGATTGCTTTATTTAAGTATTATATGCAGTTTGAAGTTGTATTTCACACTTTTATAACATTGGGGAACGTTTTTAGCAGCAGGCACTTGTTAAGACACCTTCCCAGTCAGGAAGGGCCTTTCTCTGTAGTAGGCAGAGCCTCATTTTCGCGCCATTACTGTGCAGTTAATTTTGAGTTCAATACATGCAGCTGCATGTGTGAGGGTCTGGAATCCACTAAAAACGTTCCTAGAAGGCTTCATTTGGTATCATATACCCCCCTGGGATTGGTGAAGTTGCAGCAAAGGCTGTGGCTGGGACTGTAAGGGGGTTAAAATTAAAAACGGCTCCGGTTTCCACATTTTAAGGGTTAACAGCTTGAAAATTTAGGTGCAATACTTTGAATGTATTAAGACACTGTGGTGAAAATTTGGTAAAGATTGGATAATTCCTTCATAGTTTTTCACATATTCAGTAATAAAGTGTGCCCTGTTTAACATTTAAAGAGACAGTAACGGTTTTGTTTTAAAACGGTTTTTGTGCTTTATTAACCAGTTTAAGCCTGTTTAACATGTCTGTACCTTCAGATAGATCATGTTCTGTATGTATGGTAGCCAATGTGGTTCCCCATTCAAATATAGTGTGATAATTGTGCCATTGCGTCCAAACAAATTAAGGACAGAACTGTCACAAATTGTAAAGTTGCCCAGGATGATTCCTCAGATGAAGGAAGTAGACATAGTTCTACATCATCTCCTTCTGTGTCTATACCAGTTATGCCCGCGCAGGCGACCCCTAGTACTTCTAGCGCCCCAATGCTTGTTACTATGCAGTAATTGACGGCAGTAATGGATAACTCCATAGCTAATATTTTATCCAAAATGCCAGCATTTCAGAGAAAGCGCAATTGCTCTGTTTTAAACACTGTAGAGCAGGAGGGCGCTGATGATAATTTTTCTGTCATACCCTCACACCAATCTGAAGTGGCAGTGAGGGAGGGTTTGTCAGATGGGGAATATTCTGATACAGGAAGAATTTCTCAGCAGGCAGAACCTGATGTTGTGACATTTAAATTTAAATTAGAGCATCTCCGCGCATTACTTAAGGAGGTACTATCTACTCTGGATGATTGTGACAATCTGGTCAACCCAGAAAAATTGTGCAAGATGGACAGTTCCTTGAGGTCCCGGTGCACCCTGATGCTTTTCCGATACCTAAACGGGTGGCGGACATAGTGAATAAGGAGTGGGAGAAGCCAGGCATACCTTTTGTCCCTCCTCCTATATTTAAGAAATTGTTCCCTATGGTCGACCCCAGGAAGGACACATGGCAAACAGTCCCTAAGGTCGAGGGGGAGTTTTCTACCCTAGCCAAGCGCACGACCATTCCTATTGAGGACAATTGTGCTTTCAAAGATCCTATGGATAAAAAATTGGAGGGTTTGCTTAAAAAGATTTTTGTACAGCAAGGTTACCTCCTTCAACCTATTTCGTGCATTATTCCTGTCACTACAGCGGCGTGGTTCTGGTTCGAGGAACTGGAAAAGTCGCTCAGTAGGGAGACTCCATATGAGGAAGTCATGGACAGAATTTACGCACTTAAGTTAGCTAATTCCTTTATTTTAGACGCCGCTTTGCAGTTAGCGAGGTTAGCGGCAAAAAATTCAGGGTTTACAATTGTGGCGTGCAGAGCGCTCTGGCTAAAGTCTTGGTCGGCGGATGTATCTTCCAAGACAAAATTGCTTAATACCCCTTTCAAAGGTAAGACCCCTTTTGGGCCAGAATTGAAAGAGATTATTTCAGTCATCACTGGGGGAAAGGGCCATGCCCTCCCACAAGATAAACCTTTCAAGGCTAAGAATAAGTCCAATTTTCGTTCCTTTTGCAATTTCAGGAACGGACCGGCTTCCAACTCTGCAGCCTCTAGACAAGAGTGTAACGCTTCCCAGACTAAACCAGCTTGGAAACCAATGCAAGGCTGGAACAAGGGTAAACAGGCCAAGAAGCCTGCTGCTGCTACCAAAACAGCATGAAGGGGTAGCCCCCGGTCCGGGACCGGATCTAGTAGGGGGCAGACTCTCTCTCTTTGCTCAGGCTTGGGCAAGAGATGTTCAAGATCCCTGGGCACTAGAAATAGTCTCTCAGGGTTATCTTCTAGAATTCAAGGAACTACCCCCAAGGGGAAGGTTCCACATGTCTCACTTATCTTCAAACCAAGTAAAGAGACAGGCATTCTTACATTGTGTAGAAGACCTGTTAAAGATGGGAGTGATACTCCCAGTTCCAACTGTGGAACAAGGTCAGGGGTTTTACTCAAATCTGTTTGTAGTTCCCAAAAAAAAAAAAAAAAGAGGGAACTTTCAGACCAATTCTGGATTTAAAAATTCTAAACAAATTTCTCAGAGTGCCATCGTTCAAAATGGAAACTATTCGAACGATTTTACCTACAATCCAGGAGGGTCAATTTATGACTACCGTGGATCTAGAGGATGCGTATCTGCATATTCCTATCCACAAAGATCATCATCAGTTCCTAAGGTTTGCCTTTCTGGACAAACATTACCTATTGTGGCTCTCCCATTCGGACTAGCCACTGCTCCAAGGATTTTCACAAAGGTGCTCGGGTCCCTTCTAGCGGTTCTAAGACCCAGGGGCATTGCAGTGGCACCTTACTTGGACGACATCCTAATTCAAGCGTTGTCTCTTTCAAAGACAAAGGCTCACACATTGTTCTAGCCTTTCTCAGATCTCACGGGTGGTAGGTGAACATAGAAAAATGTTCCCCGTCTCCGTCAACAAGAGTCCCTTTCTTGGGAACAATAATAGATTCTTTAGAAATGAAGATTTTCCTGACAGATGTCAGAGAGTCAAAGCTTCTAAATGCTTGTCAAGTTCTTCACTCTGTTCTACGGCCTTCCATAGCTCAGTGCATGGAAGTAGTAGGGTTGATGGTTGCAGCAATGGACATAGTTCCTTTTGCGCGAATTCATCTAAGACCATTACAAATGTGCATGCTCAAACAGTGGAATGGGGACTATACAGACTTGTCTCCAGTGATTCAAGTAGATCAGAAGACCAGAGACTCACTCCGTTGGTGGCTAACCCAGGATCACCTGTCCCAGGGAATGAGCTTCCGCAGACCAGAGTGGGTCATTGTCACGACCGACGCCAGTCTATTAGGCTGGGGCGCGGTCTGGGATTCCCTGAAAGCTCAGGGTCTATGGTCTCGGGAATAGTCTCTTCTCCCGATAAACATCCTGGAACTGAGAGCGATATTCAATGCTCTCCGGGCTTGGCCTCAACTAGCAAAGGCCAGATTCATAAGATTCCAATCAGACAACATGACGACTGTTGCTTACTTCAACCATCAGGGGGGAACAAGGAGTTCCCTGGCGATGAGAGAGGTGACCAAGATCATCAAATGGGCGGAGGATAACTCCTACCACCTGTCTGCGATCCACATCCCAGGAGTGGAAAACTGGGAGGCGGATTATCTGAGTCGTCAGACCTTTCATCCGGGGGAGTGGGAACTCCACCCGGAGGTGTTTGCCCAGTTGACCCAATTATGGGGCATTCCAGACATGGATCTGATGGCGTCTCGTCAGAACTTCAAGGTTCCTTGCTACGGGTCCAGATCCAGGGATCCCAAGGCGACTCTAGTGGATGCATTAGTGGCGCCTTGGACTTTCAACCTAGCTTATGCGTTTCCACCGTTCCTTCTCATTCCCAGGCTGGTAGCCAGGATCAAACAGGAGAAGGCCTTGGTTATTTTGATAGCTCCTGCGTGGCCACGCAGGACTTGGTATGCAGACCTGGTGAATATGTCATCGGCTCCACCATGAAAGCTACCTTTGAGACAGGATCTTCTAGTACAAGGTCCATTCGAACATCCAAATCTAGTTTCTCTCCAGCTGACTGCTTGGAAATTGAAAGCTTGATTTTGTCTAAGCGTGGGTTTTCGGATTCTGTGATAGATACTCTGGTACAAGCCAGAAAACCTGTGACTAGAAAGATTACCATAAAATATGGAAAAGATATATCTGTTGGTGTGAATCCAAGAGATTCTCATGGAGTAAGATTAAAATTCCTAGGATCCTTTCCTTTCTCCAAGAAGGTTTGGATAAGGGATTATCAGCGAGTTCTCTAAAAGGACAGATTTCTGCTTTATCTGTCTTGTTACACAAACGACTGGCAGCTGTGCCAGATGTTCAAGCTTTTGTCCAGGCTTTGGTCAGGATCAAGCCTGTTTACAGACCCTTGACTCCTCCCTGGAGTCTAAATTTGGTTCTTTCAGTTCTTCAAGGGGTTCCGTTTGAACCCTTACATTCCATAGATATCAAGTTGTTATCTTGGAAAGTTCTGTTTTTGGTTGCTATTCTTCTGCTAGTAGAGTTTCTGCATTATCTGCTCTGCAGTGTAATCCGCCCTATCTGGTGTTCCATTCAGATAAGGTTGTTTTGCGTACTAAACCTGGTTTCCTTCCAAAGGTTGTTTCCAACAAGAATATTAACCAGGAAATAGTTGTGCCTTCTTTGTGTCCGAATCCAGTTTCAAAGAAGGAACGCTTGTTACACAATTTAGATGTAGTCCGTGCTTTAAAGTTCTATTTAGAAGCAACAAAGGATTTCAGACAAACGTCTTCTCTGTTTGTAGTTTATTCTGGCAAGAGGAGAGGTCAAAAAAGCTACTGCTACCTCTCTTTCCTTTTGGCTGAAAAGCATCATACGATTGGCTTACGAGACTGCCGGACGGCAGCCTCCTGAACGAATCACAGCTCACTCTACTAGGGCTGTGGCTTCCACATGGGCCTTCAAGAATGAGGCTTCTGTTCATCAGATATGTAAGGCAGCGACCTGGTCTTCTCTGCACACTTTGTCCAAATTCTACAAATTTGATACTTTTGCTTCTTCGGAGGCTATTTTAGGGAAAAAGGTTTTGCAAGCCGTGGTGCCTTCTGTTTAGGTAACCTGATTTGCTCCCTCCCTTCATCCGTGTCCTAAAGCTTTGGTATTGGTTCCCACAAGTAATGGATGACACCGTGGACCGGACACACCAATGTTGGAGAAAACAGAATTTATGCTTACCTGATAAATTACTTTCTCCAACGGTGTGTCCGGTCCACGGCCCGCCCTGGTTTTTTAATCAGGTTTGAAGAATTTCTTTCTCTATACACTACAGTCACCACAGCACACTATAGTTTCTCCTTTTTTTCTCCTAACCGTCGGTCGAATGACTGGGGGGGCGGAGCCTGGGAGGGACTATATGGACAGCTCTTGCTGTGTGCTCTCCTTGCCTTTCCCTGTGGGGGAGGAGAATATCCCACAAGTAATGGATGACACCGTGGACCGGACACACCGTTGGAGAAAGTAATTTATCAGGTAAGCATAAATTCTGTTTTTTCTGCAAACAGTTCTTTCTATGCATTCCAATCTGGACTGATTTATAGACAGGAAGATCTTGTTCCTTTGCAAGATGCTCGATAGCTCAGGTCTGGTTAAACTGATTAATTTCAGCTTGCTTGGCTTGCATATCTTTGCTGCAACACAAGCGGACAGCTCCACCTACTGGCTATTTAATCAATGCACTGCTTCTCAATTCTTTTCAATAGCAGTCACATGACTGAAAATAAAGGTTGTTATTCTGAAACGGTGCAAATTGAACCATTGTAAACCGAGGGCCACCTGTACTAATACTTAGAAACGCTTTAGGTTACTAAATTGGGCTATTGTTCAAAATAATAATCGTTAGAAAGTTTATAGGAATAACTTATTTTAAATTTTGGGTTGACTCTCCCTTTAACTTGTCTCTCAGAGCAGTTTTCTAATGAATCTGCCAGTGATTTTTATTTAACATTTTGGAATTATTCAAGAGTGCCAATTCCATTATTTGTGATGCTGTATTTGACATTATTAAGATTCATGTCAAGAACATGTCATTGGCAGCCCTTTCTATGAGAGCTTTATGGCTTGAGTCCTATATGGTATCTAAATCTAGACTTTTATCTCTTTCTTTTCAGGGAAATAAATTGTTTGGTTCTGATTTGGATTCTATAATTTCTACTCCTACTAGATGTAAAGGGGATTTTCTTCCTTAGGACGTGAAGTCCAAGAGGAAATCTAAAGCCTCCAATCATTTTCATTCCTTTCGTTTGAACAAGGAACAGAAAGTTTATTCCTCTTCTCAGAAGCATAGCTCCTCTGGCCCAGCCTGGAGGCCTAGTGCTAATTGAAACAGACCTAAGCAAGCCAAAAAATCCACCCCTACTTCCAAGTCTGCATGAAGGTGAGGCCCCCGACCCAGAGGCTTTGGTAGAGGGCAGGTTAAGCATTTTCCAAGAGGCTTGGTTTGAGTCTGTTTCAGATCCCTGAGTCCTAAATATAGTTTCTCAGGGTTATAATAAGTTTCAGAACGAGGCCTCCCAGAGGAAGTTTTTTTCTGTCCAATGTTCCAAGGACTCCCTTAAAAGCTCAAGTGTCAGTCTCAGATCTAGAAACTATGGAAGTGATTGCTCTAGTTGCAGGAACAAGGGATTGGATGTTTTTCAAATGTCTTCGTTGTTCCAAAGAAGGAGGGAATTTTCAGGCCAGTTCTGATCTAAAAGCTCTGAACAAGTTTGTCAGAATTTCTACTTTGAAAATGTAAACTATTCAGACTATTTTGCATTTTGTTCATCAAGGTTAGTTTATGTCCACAATAGACGAATGCTTATCTTCATGTTCCAATTCACAGGAACATTACCAGTGTCTGAGGATTGCCTTTCTAGACAAGTATTTTCAGTGTGTTGCTTTACCATTTGATCTGGGTATAGCTCCAAGAATTTTCTCAAAAGTTCTAGATGCCCTACTGTCATTGATCAGATCTCAGGGCATTGCAGTGTTTCTTTACCTGAACAATATCTTGGTTCAAGCTCCTTCTTTTCCTTTAGCAGAAACTCACACCAACAGACTGTTGTTGTTTCTTCAACAGCATGGTTGGACGATCAATTTACCAAAGAGTTCTTTGGTGTCTCAGAGAGAGGTTACTTTTCTGGAGTTTTAAATAGAGCCAGCCTCCATGAGTCTTTATCTAACAGATCAGAGAAGGCTAAAATTGGTGTCAGCCTGTCTGCACATTCAGTCTCTCTCTTTTCCTTCTGTTGCTCTTTATATAGAAGTACTGGGTCTTATAATTGCAGCTTCAGATGCAATTCTAGTTGCTTGATTTCACACAAAAACTCTTCAGCTTTGTATGCTTCGTCAGTAGTGCAGGGATCATACTCGGCTATTTCAAAAGATTAGTCAGTTCCTTATTCAAGGGGTTTCTTTTGCTCATCCTACATGGACTGTGATCACTACAGATGCAATTCTTTCAGGTTGAGGAGCTGTTTGGGGTTTCTAAGAGCACAAAGGGTTTCAGCTCCTTGGGAGGCTTGGTTGCCTATAAATATTCTACAACTCTGCTATTTTCAGAGCTCTTCATACTTGGACTCTGTAGAAAATCTTTGTTTCCAATTAGACAATGTCACAGCACTGGATTATATAAATTATCAGGCAGAGCCCACATTTCCCTAGCCATGAGGGAGGTGTCTTGAATTATTTCATGGGCAGAAGCCATTTCTTGTCTGATTTCTGCAGTTCATATTCCAGGAGTGAACAACTGGGAAGCAAATTTTCTCAGTCATCAGTGTTTGCACTCAAGGGAATGGTCTCTTCACCAAAATGTGTTCAATCAGATTGTGAGTATTTGGGGTCTCCCAGAGATAGATTTGATGGCTTCTTGGTTAAACAACAAACTTCCCAGGTACTTTGCGAAGGTGCAGGGACCCTCAGATGGAGATTGTGGATGCTGTAGTAGCTCATTGGTCATTTCAGCTTGCTTATCTTTTTCCTCCTCTGGTCTTTCTTTCCAGACTGATTTCCAAGATAAGGTTAGAGAACCTCACAGAATTGCTTCACAGAATTTGGTATGCAGATCTCGTTTAGACGTCCAGCTGCTCTCCATGGCCTCCATCTCTATTACCAGACCTTCTGTCTCAAGCTCCATTTTTCTATCCGGATCTTAAATCTCTAAGTTTGATGGCATAGAAACTGAACAGTTAGTTCTTAAGCATAGAGGTTTCTCAGATTCTGTGATTGAAACTTTGATCCAGGTTTATAAGCCTGTGACAAAGATGATATATCATACACTCTGGAAGGCTTTATTTCTTAGTGTATAGATCATGACTTTTAGCATTCCTAGAAATTTTTCAGTTCTTACAGGGTGGTTTGATTAAGGGCCTATCTACCATTTCTTTGAATGGGCAGATTTCTGCTTTTATAGTTTTGTTTCATATAAAGATTGCTAATCTTGATGGTTATTTGTTGGCACATCTTTTTTCCGTGCTCCTATTTTTGGTTCTTAATTCCTTTTCCTACTTATTTTCCTACTTATTCTGCTTAGCTATACATCAGACTCATTTTTGGTAAGGTCTAAGGTGTTTTATAGCGGTCTTGGGGTTTGGAAATCTTTGCCTCCACCTAATGGTCAGGAAAGGTAATTCCCAGGTGTAATGGAATGTGGACTCTCATCACATGAAAGAAATTAATTATCAGGAAATCATAAATTATGAATTTGCATGCTTGCATTAGCACTCGTATTACAAGTTGAAAGCAATACTTTTGCACATGACAGGAGTTATTAATATTTCAAATTCCAATGTTCTTCACATACAGAAAATTTAATTTTTAATTTAAATAGGTATTTCCTTCCAAAGATATGGTGAGTCCACGGCTTCATCAATTACTGTTGGAAATACTACTCCTGGCCAGCAGAAGGAGGCAAAGAGCACCACTGGCAAACTGTTGAGTATCACGTACCTTCCCACAAACCCAAGTCATTCTCTTTGCCTTAGGTGCAACGAGGAGGTGAAGTTTTAGTGTCTGAGGAAGATTGTAAATTTTATAGCTTATCATTTTGCTCTTAATTGTTTTCATCAGCGTCTGGCGGACGCGCCAGATGTGTAATCTTTTTGTCAGGCCCTGGTCAGAATCAGGCCTGTGTTTAAGTCTGTTGCTCCTACTTAGAGCCTTTTGCTTTCCAAAGATATTTAGTTGTTATCTTGGAAGGTTTGGTTTCTCATTGCTATCTCTTCTGCTCGGAGAGTGTCGGAACTCTCAGCTTGCAGTGTGATTTGCCTTATCTTATCTTTCATGCCGATAAGGCGGTTCTTCATACTAAGTTAAGTTTCCTTCCTAAAAGTGATTTCGGACAGAAATATTAATCAGGAAATTGTTGTTCCTTCTCTATGTCCTAGTCCTTCTTGTCATAAGGAACGTTTGTTGCACAACCTGGATGTTGTGCGTGCTTTAAAATTTTATTTACAGGTGTCTAAGGATTTTTGCCAGTCTTCTGTTCTGTTTGTTTCTCTGGAAATTGTGAGGGTCAGAAAGCGTTTGTTTCTTCTCTTTCCCTCTGGTTCTGGTTGAGAAGTTTAATTTGTTTTTGTTTATGAGACTGCTGGTCAGCAGCCTTCTGAGAGAATTACGTCTCATTCCACTAGAGCTTTTCCTCTTCTTAGGTTTTCAAAATGAAGTTTCTGTAGAACAAATTTGCAAGGCTGCAACTTGGTTTTCCCTGCATACTTTTTCCAAATTTTATCAAATTTGATACTTTTGTCTCGGCTGAAGCTTTTTTGGGGGAGAAAGGTTCCTCAAGCGGTGGTGCCTTCTGTTTAGGTCTAACTGTCTTGTCCCTCCCTATTCATCTGTGTTCTCTAGCTTGGCTATTGATTCCCAATAGTAATTGATAAAGCCGTGGACAGGATTTATGCTTAGTTGATAAATCTATTTATTTCTGGATATGGTGAGTCCACGGCCCTTCCCTTTATTTTTAGACAGTTATTTTTTGACTGAACCTCAGGCACCTTTACACCTTTTGTGTTACTCATTTTTTCTTCATTACCCTTCGGTTGAATGACTGGGGCTTGTGGGAAGGGAAGTGATACTTAACAGTTTGGCTGTGGTGCTCTTTGCCTCCTCATATATATATATATGTATATCTACTGTATATATGCATTTTACCTTTGTATATATTCATATATATATATATATATATATATATATATATATATATATATATATATATATATATATATAGGTGTACATATATATGTTACATTAACATTTTCAGACATAAATAGAAATATATATTTAAAAATAAAAAAACAAAACAAAATTCTAATATTGCTTTATCGCGCACACAATAAATTTAGCACACTAAGTGTAAAGTAGCCCTTTATGTGCAATCTATTTTTAAGTGTATTTTCCCTTTAATATGTAATTGATATTTTACATAAACAGAATTGTCACTGTATTATAAAACCACATATAAATACTTAATTTAATTAATTTAATACTTAAAGGAATAGTATAGTCAAAATGAAATTTTTATGATTCATTTATTTGAATGTAAGCTTAGGAGTCTGCCCATTTTTGGTTTAGCACCTCGGTAGCGTTTGCTGATTGATGGCTACATTTAGACACCAATCAGAAAGTGCTACCCAGGGGCTAAACCAAAAATGAGTCGGCTCCTATGCTTATATTCTTGCCTTTTCAAAAGAAGATAACAAGAGAATGAAGAAAAATTGATAATAGGAATAAATTAGATAGTTGATTAAAATTGCATGCTTTATCTGAATCATGAAAGTTTAATTTTGACTTGTCTTTTCCTTTAAAGCAAAAATTTGTTTTATATACCTTGTGTTGTGCTTTCTGTGAACTGCCACTGATTTCTTATTCCAATGTACTTGTGCTAAACTGTAAACATTTTTCTTTCTCCATCTTTTAAGTTCCTGATAGAGTCCAGAATTTATATTGCTTATCAACTAGTTGGCAGTCAATTTTACTTCAATGGGACCCACCAGTACGACCTAATGGAATGGTAACCAATTACATCATAACATTTGAAGGTGAAGATACTTATGTGCTGAGCAATGTCTACACTTTTAGAGAACTACTTGCAAATACCACTTACTATTTAAAAATAAAAGCTGTGAATTCTGCTGGGGAAGGAATGGAGGAAGAATGTAACGCCACTACTAAATCTGAAGAAGGTAAATGTTTATATTCATTTGTGATTAACATTATTGAAATGTAACGTATATATGTACAGCACTAAGTTATGTTTACTAATCTAGTATTACAGACCGAAAAGACAATCGGCTAGATTACGAGTTGTTTGTTAGGGTAAATAAGCAGCGTTAACAGATCCTAACACTGCTTTTTCACTACCAATGCTATTACGAGTCTTGAAGATTTAGGGTCACCGCACACTTCTTTGGCCTTACCGCAAAACGACTTATGTAAACTTTTTTTCTATGGGACTTCCATAGCGCCGGTTTTACGAGTCTGTCCTGGGAGGTCAAAAAGTGAGCGGTACACCCTACCCCGTTTTATGGTACAACGCCGTAACATAAAACTCATAACTAAAGTGCTAAAAAGTACACTAACACCCATAAACTACCTATTAATCCCTAAACCGAGGCCCTCCCGCATTGCAAACACTATAATAAAATTTTTAACCCCTAATCTGCCGCTCCGGACACCACCGCCACCTACATTATATTTATGAACCCCTAATCTGCTGCCCCCAACATCGCTGACACCTACATTATATTTATTAACCCCTAATCTGCCACCCCCAATGTCGCCGCCACCTACCTACACTTGTTAACCCCTAATCTGCCGCCCCCAACGTCTCCGCCACTATAATAAACATATTAACTCCTAAACCACCGCACTCCCACCTCGCAAACATTAGTTAAATATTATTAACCCCTAATCTGCTGTCCCTAACATTGACGCAATCTACCTACATTTATTAACCCCTAATCTGCCGCCCCCAATGTCGCCGCCACTTTATTAAAGTTATTAACCCCTAAATATAAGCTAGTTTAGGATTTATTTTTATTTTACAGGCAAGTTTGTATTTATTTTAACTAGGTAGAATAGTTATTAAATAGTTATTAACTATTTAACAACTACCTAGCTAAAATAAATACAAAAGTACCTGTAAAATAAAACCTAACCTAAGTTACACTAACACCTAACACTACACTATAATTAAATAAATTAAATAAATTAACTAAATTAACAACAATTAAATCAATTAAATTAGCTAAAGTACAAAACCCCCCACTAAATTACAAAAAATAATAAACAAATTACAAGATATTTAAACTAATTACATCTAATCTAATAGCTTTATCAAAATAAAAAAGCCCCCCAAAATAAAAAAAAACCCTAGCCTAAACTAAACTACCAATAGCCCTTAAAAGGGCCTTTTGCGGGGCATTGCCCCAAAGTAATCAGCTCTTTTACCTGTAAAAAAAAAAAAATACAAACAACTCCCCCAACAGTAAAACTCACCACCCACACAAACAACCCCCCAAATAAAATACTATAAAAAAAAACTAAGCTCCCCATTGCCCTGAAAAGGGCATTTGGATGGGCATTGCCCTTAAAAGGGCAGTTAGCTCTTTTGCAAGCCCAAACCCTAACCTAAAAATAAAACCCACCCAATACACCTTTAAAAAAACCTAACACTAACCCCCTGAAGATTGACTTACCGGGAGAAGTCTTCATCCAAGCCGTGCCGAAGTCCTCAACGAACCCGAGAGAAGTCTTCATCCAAGCCTGGCGAAGTGGTCCTCCAGATGGGCAGAAGTCTTCATCCAGACGGCATCTTCTATCTTCATCCATCCGGTGCAGAGCGGGTCCATCTTCAAGACATCCGAGGCGGAGCATCTTCTTCATCCGATGACTAAAGACGAATGAAGGTACCTTTAAGTGAAGTCATCCAAGATGGCGTCCCTTAGATTCCGATTGGCTGATAGAATTATATCAGCCAATCGGAAATTAAGGTAGAAAAAATCCTATTGGCTGATGCAATCAGCCAATAGGATTGAAGTTCAATCCTATTGGCTGATCCAATCAGCAAATAGGATCGAGCTCGCATTCTATTGGCTGTTCCAATCAATTAGATTAGGTGTAATTAGTTTAAATATCTTGTAATTTGTGTATTATTTTCTGTAATTTAGTGGGGGTTTTTTTGTACTTTAGATAATTTAATTTAATTGATTTAATTGTTGTTAATTTAGTTAATTTATTTAAAGGGACCCTGAACCCAAAGTTTTTCTTTTGTGATTCCGATAGAGCATGAAATTTTAAGCAACTTTCTAATTTACTCCTATTATCAAATTTTCTTTATTCTCTTGGTATCTTTTTTTGAAATACAAGAATGTAGGTTTAGATGCCGGCCCATTTTTGGTGAACAACCTGGGTTGTTCTTGCTGATTGGTGGATAAATTCATCCACCAATAAAAAAGTGCTGTCCATAGTGCTGAACAAATAAAAAAGCTTAGATGCCTTCTTTTTCAAATAAATATAGAAAGAGAATGAAGAAAAATTGATAATAGGAGTAAATTAGAAAGTTGCTTAAAATTGCATGCTCTATCTGAATCATGAAAGAAAAAATGTGGGTTCAGTGTCCCTTTAATTATAGTGTAGTGTAAGGTGTTAGTAGTGTAGGTTTTATTTTACAGGTACCTTTGTATTTATTTTAGCTAGGTAGTTATTAAATAGTTAATAACTATTTAGTAACTATTGTACCTAGTTAAAATAAATACATACTTGCCTGTAAAATAAAAATAAATCCTAAGATAGCTACAATGTAACTATTAGTTATATTGTAGCTAGCTTAGGGTTTATTTTATAGCTAAGTATTTAGTTTTAAATAGGAATAATGTAGTTAATGATAGTAATTTTCTTTAGATTTATTTAAATTATATTTAATTTAGGAGGTGTTAGGGTTATGGTTAGACTTAGGTTTAGGGGTTAATACATTTTCTATAGTGGCGGCGATGTTGGGGGTGGAAGATTAGGGGTTAATAAATGTAGGTAGGTGGTGTCGATGTTAGGGACGGCAGATTAGGGGTTAATAATATTTAACTAATGTTTGCGAGGTGGGAGTGCGGCGGTTCAGGGGTTAATATATTTATTATAGTTGCGGCAACGTTGGGGCGGCAGATTAGGGGTTAATAAGTGTAGGTAGGTGGCGGCATCATTGGGGGATGGCAGATTAGGGGTTAATAAATATAATGTAGGTGTCGGCAATGTTGGGGCATCAGATTAGGGGTTTATAAGTATAATGTAGGTGGCGGCGGTGTCCGGAGCGGAAGATTAGGGGTTAATAAGAATGATGTAGGTGTCGGGGGTGGCAGATTAGGGGTTAATAAGTGTAAGATTAGGGGTGTTTAGACTTGGGGGTTCATGCTAGGGTGTTCGGTGTAAACAAAACTTTTATTTCCCCATAGGAATCAATGGGGCTGCGTTAAGGAGCTTTACGCTGCTTTTTTGCAGGTGTTAGACTTTTTTTCAGCCGGCTCTCCCAGTTGATTCCTATGGGGAAATCGTGCACAAGCACGTACGACCAGCTCACCGCTGACTTAAGCAGCGCTGGTATTGGAGTGTGGTAATGAGCAAAATTTTGCTCAACGCTCGCTTATTGTCTTTTAACGCCGGGTTTGTAAAAACCCGTAATACCAGCGCTGCATGTAATTGAGCGGTGAGGGAAAACTGCTCGTTAGCACCGCATAGCCTCTAACACAAAACTCGTAATCTAGCTGAATAATTACACATCATTAGGCTTTGAAATTTAGTTTTTACAAATCATGTTTTGAAAGGAATTGATATACTGATTTTCAAGTTTATTATCATGTTTTTCGTAAAAATCTAATAAAACATGTTTTAAGATTTTTGCAGAATAGTGCAGAAGTGACTGTTATAGGGACATTGAAGAGACATTGTACTTAAAAATCTTGTCCTTATAGTGTGTTCTCATAGATCAGTGTTTTTCAACCAGTGTGCCGTAGCACATTAGTGTGCCGTGAGAGATCCTCAGGTGTGCCGCGGCAGACTGACAATCATTATGATTGTTTGTGAATGAATGTCAATATGTCATGTATAGTTTGTAGGAGGCATGGCATGACAGCACAGCACAGTACAGTGTGTGTGTGTGTGTGTATATATATATATATATATATATATATATATATATATATATATATATACAGGGAGTGCAGAATTATTAGGCAAGTTGTATTTTTGAGGATTAATTTTATTATTGAACAACAACCATGTTCTCAATGAACCCAAAAAACTCATTAATATCAAAGCTGAATAGTTTTGGAAGTAGTTTTTAGTTTGTTTTTAGTTATAGCTATTTTAGGGGGATATCTGTGTGTGCAGGTGACTATTACTGTGCATAATTATTAGGCAACTTAACAAAAAACAAATATATACCCATTTCAATTATTTATTTTTACCAGTGAAACCAATATAACATCTCAACATTCACAAATATACATTTCTGACATTCAAAAACAAAACAAAAACAATTCAGTGACCAATATAGCCACCTTTCTTTGCAAGGACACTCAAAAGCCTGCCATCCATGGATTCTGTCAGTGTTTTGATCTGTTCACCATCAACATTGCGTGCAGCAGCAACCACAGCCTCCCAGACACTGTTCAGAGAGGTGTACTGTTTTCCCTCCTTGTAAATCTCACATTTGATGATGGACCACAGGTTCTCAATGGGGTTCAGATCAGGTGAACAAGGAGGCCATGTCATTCGATTTTCTTCTTTTATACCCTTTCTTGCCAGCCACGCTGTGGAGTACTTGGACGCGTGTGATGGAGCATTGTCCTGCATGAAAATCATGTTTTCTCCAACATAGGTGTGTCCGGTCCACGGCGTCATCCTTACTTGTGGGATATTCTCATCCCCAACAGGAAATGGCAAAGAGTCCCAGCAAAGCTGGTCACATGATCCCTCCTAGGCTCCGCCCACCCCAGTCATTCTCTTTGCCGTTGCACAGGCAACATCTCCACGGAGATGGTTAAGAGTTTTTTGGTGTTTAAATGTAGTTTTTATTCTTCTATCAAGTGTTTGTTATTTTAAAATAGTGCTGGTATGTACTATTTACTCTGAAACAGAAAAGGATGAAGATTTCTGTTTGTAAGAGGAAGATGATTTTAGCAGACAGTAACTAAAATCGATTGCTGTTTCCACACAGGACTGTTGAGATGAAGTAACTTCAGTTGGGGGAAACAGTTAGCAGACTTTTCTGCTTAAGGTATGACTAGCCATATTTCTAACAAGACCATGTAATGCTGGAAGGCTGTCATTTCCCCTCATGGGGACCGGTAAGCCATTTTCTTAGTCAGATATAAAAGAATAAAGGGCTTAAAAAAGGGCTTAAAAACTGGTAGACATTTTTATGGGCTAAAACGATTGCTTTATTGGGGCATATTATGCAGATTCTAGCTAATAATTGGCATTATAATCTTGGGGAACGTTTAAAAAACGGCAGGCACTGTGTTGGACACCTTTTTTAGTCTGGGGGCCTTTCTAGTTATAGACTGAGCCTCATTTTCGCGCCATTACTGCGCAGTTGTTTTTGGAGAGCAAGGCATGCAGATGCATGTGTGAGGATCTAAGAATCACTAAAAAAGCTTCTAGAAGGCGTCATTTGGTATCGTATTCCCCTCTGGGCTTGGTTGGGTCTCAGCAAAGCATATAGCTGGGACTGTATAGGGGTTAAATTTGAAAACGGCTCCGGTTCCGTTAATTTAAGGGTTAAAGCTCTGAAATTTGGTGTGCAATACTTTTAATGCTTTAAGACACTGTGGTGAAATTTTGGTGAATTTTGAACAATTCCTTCATACTTTTTCACATATTCAGTAATAAAGTGTTTTCAGTTTGAAATTTAAAGTGACAGTAACGGTTTTATTTTAAAACGTTTTTTGTGCTTTGTTGACAAGTTTAAGCCTGTTTAACATGTCTGTACCATCAGATAAGCTATGTTCTATATGTATGAAAGCCAATGTGTCTCCCCATTTAAATTTATGTGATAATTGTGCCATAGTGTCCGCACAAAGTAAGGACAGTAAAGCCACAGATAATGATATTGCCCAAGATGATTCCTCAAATGAGGGGAGTAAACATGATACTACATCATCCCCTACTGTGTCTACACCAGTTATGCCCACACAAGAGGCCCCTAGTACATCTAGTGCACCAATACTTATTACCATGCAACAATTAACGGCTGTAATGGATAACTCCATAGCAAATCTTTTATCCAAAATGCCTACTTATCAGAGAAAGCGCGATTGCTCTGTTTTAAACACTGAAGAGCAAGAGAACGCTGATGATATCTGTTCTGACATACCCTCACACCAATCTCAAGGGGCCATGAGGGAGGTTTCGTCTGATGGAGAAATCTCAGATTCAGGAAAAATTTCTCATCAAGCTGAACCTGATGTTGTGACATTTAAATTTAAATTAGAACATCTCCGCGCACTGCTTAAGGAGGTGTTATCTACTCTGGATGATTGTGACAATTTGGTCATTCCAGAGAAGCTATGTAAGATAGACAAGTTCCTAGAGGTTCCGGTGCCCCCCGATGCTTTTCCTATACCCAAGCGGGTGGCGGACATAGTAAATAAAGAGTGGGAAAGGCCCGGCATACCTTTTGTTCCCCCCCCTATATTTAAGAAATTATTTCCTATAGTCGACCCCAGAAAGGACTTATGGCAGACAGTCCCCAAGGTCGAGGGGGCGGTTTCTACTCTAAACAAACGCACTACTATTCCTATCGAAGATAGTTGTGCTTTCAAAGATCCTATGGATAAAAAATTAGAGGGTTTGCTTAAAAAGATTTTTGTACAGCAAGGTTACCTTCTACAACCAATTTCATGCATTGTTCCTGTCACTACGGCAGCGTGTTTCTGGTTCGAGGAACTAGAAAAGTCGCTCAATAAAGAATCTTCGTATGAGGAGGTTATGGACAGAGTTCAAGCACTTAAATTGGCTAACTCTTTTGTTTTAGATGCCGCTTTGCAATTAGCTAGATTAGCGGCGAAAAATTCAGGGTTTGCTATCGTGGCGCGCAGAGCGCTTTGGCTAAAGTCTTGGTCAGCGGATGTGTCTTCCAAGACAAAATTGCTTAACATTCCTTTCAAAGGTAAAACATTATTTGGACCTGATTTGAAAGAGATTATTTCAGACATCACGGGGGGAAAGGGCCACGCCCTCCCACAGGATAGGTCTTTTAAGGCTAAAAATAAGCCTAATTTTCGTCCCTTTCGCAGAAACGGACCAGCCTCTAATTCTGCATCCTCTAAGCAAGAGGATAATACTTCACAACCCAAACCAGCCTGGAAACCAATGCAAGGCTGGAACAAGGGTAAGCAGGCCAAGAAGCCTACCACTGCTACCAAAACAGCATGAAGGGATAGCCCCTGATCCGGGACCGGATCTAGTGGGGGGCAGACTTTCTCTCTTTGCTCAGGCTTGGGCAAGAGATGTTCAGGATCCTTGGGCGCTAGAAATAGTTTCTCAAGGTTATCTCCTGGAATTCAAGGAACTACCCCCAAGGGGAAGGTTCCACAGGTCTCAATTATCTTCAAACCAAATAAAGAGACAGGCATTCTTACATTGTGTAGAAGACCTGTTAAAGATGGGAGTGATACATCCAGTTCCAATAAGAGAACAAGGGATGGGATTTTATTCCAATCTGTTCATAGTTCCCAAAAAAGAGGGAACATTCAGACCAATTTTGGATCTAAAGATCCTAAACAAATTTCTCAGGGTACCATCGTTCAAAATGGAAACTATTCGAACGATCCTACCTACTATCCAGGAAAATCAATTTATGACTACCGTGGATTTAAAGGATGCGTACCTACATATTCCTATCCACAAGGAACATCATCAGTTCCTAAGGTTCGCTTTTCTGGACAAGCATTACCAGTTTGTGGCACTTCCATTCGGATTAGCCACTGCTCCAAGGATTTTCACAAAGGTACTAGGGTCCCTTCTAGCGGTTCTAAGACCAAGGGGCATTGCAGTAGTACCTTACTTGGACGACATCCTGATCCAAGCGTCGTCTCTGTCAAAAGCAAAGGCTCATACGGACATCGTCCTAGCCTTTCTCAGATCTCACGGATGGAAGGTGAACAAAGAAAAAAGTTCTCTGTCCCCGTCAACAAGAGTTCCCTTCTTGGGAACAATAATAGATTCCTTAAAAATGAGGATTTTTCTGACAGAGGTCAGAAAATCAAAACTTCTAAGCTCTTGTCAAGTACTTCATTCTGTTCCTCGTCCTTCCATAGCGCAGTGCATGGAAGTAATAGGTTTGATGGTTGCAACAATGGACATAGTTCCTTTTGCACGAATTCATCTAAGACCATTACAACTGTGCATGCTCAGACAGTGGAATGGGGATTATACAGACTTGTCTCCGACGATTCAAGTAGATCAAAAGACCAGAGATTCACTCCGTTGGTGGCTGACCCTGGACAATCTGTCACAGGGAATGAGCTTCCGCAGACCAGAGTGGGTCATTGTCACGACCGACGCCAGCTTAGTGGGCTGGGGCGTGGTCTGGGAATCCCTGAAAGCTCAGGGTCTATGGTCTCGGGAAGAGTCTCTTCTCCCGATAAACATTCTGGAACTGAGAGCGATATTCAATGCTCTCAGAGCTTGGCCTCAACTAGCAAAGGCCAAATTCATAAGGTTTCAGTCAGACAACATGACGTCCGTTGCATATATCAATCATCAGGGGGGAACAAGGAGTTCCCTGGCGATGAAGGAAGTGACCAAGATAATTCAATGGGCGGAGAATCACTCCTGCCACTTGTCTGCGATCCACATCCCAGGAGTGGAAAATTGGGAAGCGGATTTTCTGAGTCGTCAGACATTCCATCCGGGGGAGTGGGAACTCCATCCGGAAATCTTTGCCCAAATAACTCAATTATGGGGCATTCCAGACATGGATCTGATGGCGTCTCGTCAGAACTTCAAGGTTCCTTGCTACGGGTCCAGATCCAGGGATCCCAAGGTGACTCTAGTAGATGCACTAGTAGCACCTTGGACCTTCAACCTAGCTTATGTATTCCCACCGTTTCCTCTCATCCCCAGGCTGGTAGCCAGGATCAATCAGGAGAGGGCCTCGGTGATCTTGATAGCTCCTGCGTGGCCACGCAGGACTTGGTATGCAGACCTGGTGAATATGTCATCGGCTCCACCATGGAAGCTACCTTTGAGACAGGACCTTCTTGTTCAGGGTCCATTCGAACATCCAAATCTGGTTTCCCTCCAACTGACGGCTTGGAGATTGAACGCTTGATTTTATCAAAGCGTGGGTTTTCAGATTCTGTAATAGATACTCTGATTCAGGCTAGAAAGCCTGTAACTAGAAACATTTACCATAAAATATGGAAAAAATATATCTGTTGGTGTGAATCTAAAGGATTCCCATGGAACAAGATAAAAATTCCTAAGATTCTATCCTTTCTACAAGAAGGTTTGGAGAAAGGATTATCTGCAAGTTCTCTAAAGGGACAGATATCTGCTTTATCTGTTTTACTTCACAAAAGACTGGCAGCCGTGCCAGATGTTCAAGCATTTGTTCAGGCTCTGGTTAGGATCAAGCCTGTTTACAGACCTTTGACTCCTCCCTGGAGTCTAAATCTAGTTCTTTCAGTTCTTCAAGGGGTTCCGTTTGAACCTTTACATTCCATAGATATTAAGTTACTATCTTGGAAAGTTTTGTTTTTAGTTGCAATTTCTTCTGCTAGAAGAGTTTCAGAGTTATCCGCTCTGCAGTGTTCTCCGCCCTATCTGGTGTTCCATGCAGATAAGGTGGTTTTGCGTACTAAGCCTGGTTTTCTTCCGAAAGTTGTTTCCAACAAAAATATTAACCAGGAGATAGTTGTACCTTCTTTGTGTCCGAATACAGTTTCAAAGAAGGAACGTTTGTTACACAATTTGGACGTAGTCCGTGCTCTAAAATTCCATTTAGAGGCTACTAAAGATTTCAGACAAACATCTTCCTTGTTTGTTGTCTATTCTGGTAAAAGGAGAGGTCAAAAAGCGACTTCTACCTCTCTTTCCTTTTGGCTTAAAAGCATTATCCGATTGGCTTATGAGACTGCCGGACGGCAGCCTCCTGAAAGAATCACAGCTCACTCCACTAGGGCTGTGGCTTCCACATGGGCCTTCAAGAACGAGGCTTCTGTTGACCAGATATGTAAGGCAGCGACTTGGTCTTCACTGCACACTTTTGCCAAATTTTACAAATTTGATACTTTTGCTTCTTCGGAGGCTATTTTTGGGAGAAAGGTTTTGCAAGCCGTGGTGCCTTCCATTTAGGTGACCTGATTTGCTCCCTCCCTTCATCCGTGTCCTAAAGCTTTGGTATTGGTTCCCACAAGTAAGGATGACGCCGTGGACCGGACACACCTATGTTGGAGAAAACAGAATTTATGCTTACCTGATAAATTACTTTCTCCAACGGTGTGTCCGGTCCACGGCCCGCCCTGGTTTTTTAATCAGGTCTGATGAATTATTTTCTCTAACTACAGTCACCACGGTATCATATGGTTTCTCCTATATATATTTCCTCCTGTCCGTCGGTCGAATGACTGGGGTGGGCGGAGCCTAGGAGGGATCATGTGACCAGCTTTGCTGGGACTCTTTGCCATTTCCTGTTGGGGAAGAGAATATCCCACAAGTAAGGATGATGCCGTGGACCGGACACACCGTTGGAGAAAGTAATTTATCAGGTAAGCATAAATTCTGTTTTTCTTGAAGGATGCAGACTTCTTCCTGTACCACTGCTTGAAGAAGGTGTCTTCCAGAAACTGGCAGTAGGACTGGGAGTTGAGCTTGACTCCATCCTCAACCCGAAAAGGCCCCACAAGTTCATCTTTGATGATACCAGCCCAAACCAGTACTCCACCTCCACCTTGCTGGCGTCTGAGTCGGACTGGAGCTCTCTGCCCTTTACCAATCCAGCCACGGGCCCATCCATCTGGCCCATCAAGACTCACTCTCATTTCATCCTTCCATAAAACCTTAGAAAAATCAGTCTTGAGATATTTCTTTGCCCAGTCTTGACGTTTCAGCTTGTGTGTCTTATTCAGTGGTGGTCGTCTTTCAGCCTTTCTTACCTTGGCCATGTCTCTGAGTATTGCACACCTTGTGCTTTTGGGCACTCCAGTGATGTTGCAGCTCTGAAATATGGCCAAACTGGTGGCAAGTGGCATCTTGGCAGCTGCACGCTTGACTTTTCTCAGTTCATGGTCAGTTATTTTGCGCCTTGGTTTTTCCACACGCTTCTTGCGACCCTGTTGACTATTTTGAATTAAACACTTGATTGTTCGATGATCACAATTCAGAAGCTTTGCACACTTCAGAAGTGCTGCATCCCTCTGCAAGATATCTCACTATTTTTGACTTTTCTGAGCCTGTCAAGTCCTTCTTTTGACCCATTTTGCCAAAGGAAAGGAAGTTGCCTAATAATTATGCACACCTGATATAGGGTGTTGATGTCATTAGACCACACCCCTTCTCATTACAGAGATGCACATCACCTAATATGCTTAATTGGTAGTAGGCTTTCGAGCCTATACAGCTTGGAGTAAGACAACATGCATAAAGAGGATGATGTGGTCAAAATACTAATTTGCCTAATAATTCTGCACTCCCTGTATATATACTGTATATATATCCTGTATTAGGCTACAATGTGTGATTTTGTAAAATTTTGGGATGGTGGTGTGCCACAGGATTTTTTAATGTAAAAAAGTGTGCCACGGCAAAAAAAATGTTGGAAATCATTGCCATAGATCATTTTACCTGCTGGAGTGGATGAAATTGTTTACAGATAGCTCCTTTATCTTTGTCTTCTCAAATAGCTCCTTGTGCTTGCTGAAATCACTACCTAGACTGGACATTTCAATACTGCAATACTGGCTAAGGAAAGATATTTAAACAAAAGGCGGCATATCATTCAAAATGGTGTTCCTGTAGCATCTTTGAATATAATGAACTCTTATCGGCCTCCCTGAGTACATTGTCCCTTTTAAACTGCTAGGCACAAATACAATAGCATAGTTACTGCTCACAATTCTATTGTTTTTCTTCCAACATGCTTCAGAACCATTCTTCTATTTTAACTGCTTGCATGTTGGGGTTGCTGAGCTTGGAAATGCAGAGCTTCACCGTAATAGAGCTTACATATTCTTACGCGCTGTGACTGAAGCTGTGCCAGCTTTCAGACAACTGCTCTGTGCGCTTTGGGTTATTATGCGCAATAACAAAACGTGAACTTTACATTTTGTATATATTTTTAAACAATTTTCAAAAAAGCGAACTTTTATGGATAATAAAATTACGAAATAGTTATGTAAATCACCCTTTCAAGACAACAGAGCATATCAATTATCTTGGAATAGCCTTTCATAAGAATACTAAATTTTGGTACAAGTTAAATTTCCGACAGGTATTCCAAAAAGCTACTGCAGATCTTAAGAACTGGGCGGCTCTGCCCATCTCTTTATCTGCCAGGGTAAACTTAATTAAAACTATTATATTCCCCCGAATATTATATCTACTTCAAAACCTTCCTCTTTTCATATATAATCAAGAGATAAATACATTTTATTTTGCATGTTCACAATTTCTTTCAAAGAATCAAAAAGCTTGTATCTCTATTTCTAAACTAGCACAAAGAAGGTTTAATGCCGGACTTGCTTTTCCGGATATCAAACTTTATAATATATCCACTTTAGTCAAGATAGTGCTGGGTTGGTTGACAGACCTAAATAAATTTGCCTGTATTGAAATATAAAATTCTATAATTTCACCTATGACTTTAAAGGCTATTCTCCATTGCATTTTGAAAAACCTTCCACCTAATATATTAAACTTAATTACGTTTAAAAATATGATTACTGTGTGGCAAAAAAATGTGTAAGCTCCTAAATTTAGATTTTAGACTTCACACCCGGAATTCACTATTCGGTCTTTAATGATTGGTCTTTCAAAGGGCTCAAATATTTTTATCAAGTATTCTCTTCAACTGGCCAATTGGTCTCTTTTAATAATATAATTCGAACTTTTGAAATACCAGACTAACTTATATGCTTATTTCCAATCACGTAATTTTATTAATTCTCAAAATTGGAAACTGGAAATGCTTTGTTGTTGGTCTGAGATTAATGAACCTATTAGAAAGTTTGCTGTGGGCAAATGCTCTATCTCCCTATTATTTAATATCTTACTGTCCAAACAGGGCCGAATACATCTAAATAAAATATTAGCTCACTGGCTACCTTGTTTTCCCTTTTTGGAAACATCAAATATTAGACAGAGTTTCTTGTTGCTGTATAAGATAGTAATTCCTGTTGGATGGAAAGAATCTCATGTTAAATTAATTTATAACACATTTTTCTCCTGGTAAATTGGCAAAATGTTATATTAATAAAGAGTTTTGTTGTGCTAAATGCCAATTAGATAAAGCCGATACCTTGCATCTATTCCGGGGCTGTCCAAAAATTCAACAACTTTGATGTAAGATAAATTTTTGGTAAAAATAAGCTTTATTCGGACCATTTCAAAATCCTTCTCCACCATGTTATTTTTTTATTTCTCCATGTTAGGGTTGTTACTAGACCTAATAATTATCAGAGTATAGGTACTTTCTTTCATGTAATTAGCAAGAGTCCATGAGCTAGTGACGTATGGGATATACATTCCTACCAGGAGGGGCAAAGTTTCCCAAACCTTAAAATGCCTATAAATACACCCCTCACCACACCCACAATTCAGTTTTACAAACTTTGCCTCCCGTGGAGGTGGTGAAGTAAGTTTGTGCTAGATTTCTACGTTGATATGCGCTTCGTCAGAGGGATGTGAAGAGAGTATTGCCTATTTGAATTCAATGGTCTTCTTATAGGGGATCTTTTTCATAGGTTCTCTGTTATCGGTCGTAGAGATTTCTTCTCCTACCTCCCTTTTCAGATCGACGATATACTCTTATATACCATTACCTCTACTGATTCTCGTATCAGTACTGGTTTGGCTATCTACTATATGTAGATGAGTGTCCTGGGGTAAGTAAATCTTATTTTTTTGCGACACTCTAAGCTATGGTTGGGCACTTTATATATAAAGTTCTAAATATATGTCTATAAACTTATATTTGCCTTGATTCAGGATAATCAGTATTCCTTTAAAATTCAGACTGTCAGTTTCATTATTTGGGATAATGCATTTCAAATTATTTTTTCTATACCTTGAAAATTTTCAATTGACCATTTTTTCCTGCGTGCTGTTAGGCTCGCGGGGGCAGAAAATGTTTCTTTTTATTGCGTCATTTTTGGCGCAAACATTTTTGGCGCAAAAATGTGTAATTTCCGGCGCCGTAGTTGACGCCGGAAGTTGTTTTCTGTTAACGTTATTTTTTGACGCATGCGTATTCAGACATTTTTGTGCGCCAAAAAATGTGGCCGTCGGTTTCGGTGTCAGAGGATGTGGCGTCATTTTGGCGCCAAATATATGAGCGTTATATTTGGCGCCAATAATATGGGCGTCGTATTTGGCGCCAAAAAATGTGGGCATCTTTTTTGTTTCACTTTTTATCTCACATTATTAAAACCTCACTTTTTTATTGATTCTGGTTTCTAGAAGCTTATTATTTTGCATTCTTTCCCATTCCTGAAACTGTCATTTAAGGAATTTGATAATGTTGCTTTAAATTTTGTTTTTTTCTATTACATATTGCAAGATTTCACTGTTCCTGTTTCAAAACATACTAAGGGATTCCGTTGACTGAGTTCAGCCCTACCAAAGCTAAGTTCATTTATTTTCAATATTATGAATGTTTATCTTTAGCTATGGTTTGTTATAAGTTTCATGTTAAACTTTTATATGCAGAATCCATTAGTATTTATGCTTTATATATTGCTATTCTTTTTACATCTTATGTACAAGAAATACTTAGAAGATTTATAAGAATATTTTTCTGATTCTATTTTAAAGGCTTTGTCTGACTTTGTGCCTTCTAATAAAATTTTTAGGTCTTTTTCAAACTTCTTTTTTAATTATTGAAGTTTCAAATGACCAACAACATACTAATTTATCCTTCTCTGATGATGTTTTTTTCTCATTCAGAATTTTCTTCATCAGATATTGACACTAACAAATCTACTTTTTTATTTTTTTATTAAAGTACATTTGTTCTTTGTTGAAAAGGTGTTGATTATTTTGGATATTAAGGTAACTAGTTCTTTTTCAAGACTAGCTAACATTTTATTTCTGCTTATTCATTCTTCTGTGTTTTCAGAGGTTTTTTTCCAGTTCCTCATGCTAGGGAATGGAATAGGCTGAGAATTTTCTTTTATTCCTTCTTCAAAGGTTTTCAACTAAATTCTTTGCCGGCAGTTAAATTTGATTTTGAGGGTTCTCCAATTTATTGGGGCTATCTCTACTCCTACTAATTATGCTATTGTTTCTATAGCAAAATAGTATTTAATTTCCTTTAGATAGTTGTATCTTATTTATGGAAAATTATTTAGTTTCAGCTACTTTTCTTGGACCTGTGATTTATTTGGATGATGTTGCAATTGCTTCATTTTTTCTGTTTACTTTAAGATTAAGTATCAGATTATGATTTATTTTAGCATTGTTAAAGGGACAAAATTTACTAGACTAGGGGGGGGCGGAGCGAGCTAAGAAACAGACCGGTCGCATAGTACTTCAGCTTTGCTGAAATAGTGAATTAAATCTGCCTTTACGACCATCTGCTCCAGTTATAATTGGCTCCAGATATTATACTAATTGTAGTGACTGACACTGTGTGCTGTTGTGCTTAGAGAAGTTTACTTTATAGAAGATATTTGCTACAGTAGTAAACTTGGTCCACAGACTGCGTGTGAACGGCCATCTTTTCAGCCACGTGGCAACCCTCTGCAGCAGAGATACACCCGCTGTGTACCCATTAAACTTGGATCGGAGATTCCAGCCATCAGATGTACGACTATACCTGTGACTAAGGAAGAGAGACTATCACAGATTTCAGGTACTTTTGGATAAGTGTCATCAGCGACTTCCTAAGCTATCTTTAACTATGGAGGACACTATAAAGACCATACAGACCCTCTTTTTAGATTTTGAAGGGGCTGTACTCAGGGACCTAAAGAGCTGGTTTGCACCGTACACGGCCGGGAGGGTAACAACCTCCTTGCCTGAGACTTTCACATCTTTGAACTCTCCGGTGTCTTTGCCTGTGGAGAGCTGGAGAGAGGAGGGGAAACAGCGTTTTCACCATGTGGGGCAGACATGGTTCATGCGGGATGCGGCCGACCCCTTGGACCAAGCTGCAGTTAATTTGGATCAGCAGAGGCGCAGCTTGGCTGACAGGAGTGGCAGTTTGGAGACCGGATCGCTATTTTATTGTGTGGAGGAAAATATGGAAATGAACAGCCCTAACGCTAAATCAGCACTTATACAGAATATTGTGCGAGAGTCCCGGAGACTCTCCCAGGTGTGGGGGAAGGTGAACATGAAAAGTCCTACCACATCTACTGCTTTTGACCTGCGGCTCCTCCGGCAGCCCGCTAATAAGAGGAAGATTGAGGCCAGTATCTCTACTCATAAACTGGGGATAAGGAACAGCATTAGTCTTTCAGCTCACAAACTCGGAATAGGGTAACTTTACTAACTCTGCTGGCCACGAAAAGAAGATGTTGACATGGATTTTGTTTTAGACTTTAAACTTTCTATTCAGTTCTGTATTGGTTCCTTTTGTCGTTATTTGCTATGTTAGGTTTTACATCTAGGACATGGATAATATGAATATGTGAATATATTTTGCTTGCGGTCAGTTACTCAACCCCAAGCTAAACAACTCTAGCAATTGTTAGGATATTTTTGCTGCTTATTAACTATTCATTGTCACCGGCATGTTGCTTGGGTATAGGGCCCATGCTTGGGCAGCATGACCGGGTAATGTATTGATCTCAATCAAATGCTGATTCCCCGTATCTTTCAGTAATACATTGTGTTTGAGGTCTGTTATTTAGCCCTGAGTTACACAGCTATGGATATTGTTAGTACGCTAAAGTCTTTACTTATATTTCTTAAACTGATATCACTATGCTTTGGACTACTAAAGTTTAAAGTTAATTAATATATGAACGTAGATGATGGATATTATAGCTCATATTTTGTTAGTTGAATTGATGCGCTCAGCATCACTCTGTCACAACCCACTTAGGTTCTATATATACAATGGTCACATTTGATATAGTTAATGTTAAAGAACCCTCCCCCCCCCCCGGTTATATGGCTTACCGGTTAAGCTTAGGGGCACAGACCCCATATGAACCCCCTAATTTTGTTGAATAGTGCTTTTTATTAATATGCTGCTGATATACCCCCCATACCCTTTAAATTGAGGTGTTGTCTACTAGAAATTTAAAGTTACACATGAGCAGATGATATGTCTAATTACATTTATGCAGAATACTATATTTATGTTTTGCAACGACTTCTATGTATATCTTTTTTCAAATGTCAGTTTTTCTGTATGCCTTTTCTTTTCGAACCTCAATAAAAATACTTAAAAAAAAAAAAAAAATTACTAGACTAGGTGCTGTTGCATTTGTCTTGTTGTTTTGCATTTATTGATTATGCAAGTCCAGTGTATTGACTGGTCCTTTAACTGGACTATCATGCTAATAATTTCATTTGTGTCTTCATTTTATTGAATATTTTCGCAAATGAGGTTTAATCTATGTCTTTAGCTGTTTAAGCTAGAAGAATTTTGTGATTTTTAAAAATCCATATTTCTTTTGTTCTAAGATAATCAATTATTGTCTTATAATTGGATTCAATTCTTAACTGTTACTCTGGGCTTTAAGATTGAGTTCTAAGACTAAAACTTTAAGCTTATATTAGTTTAGTTGTTCTTATTAAGGAACGAATTCCTGAATTCTTTCCCAAGTAACATGTTTTAATTGGAAATTTTTCAGTTCAAAATCAGCTCCCTAAAATTGCGATGTACGTGCCGTATTCCAGCTCGGCTGGTAAGGGGCAGGTTAAAAATGTTTTTAAATTTATTCGGTCCAAATTTCTTTGATTTTGGGTACAGAATAAGTTCAGAATAAACCGTCTGTGAGAAGTCTTTTTTCTCTATTTTATTCCAGCTATTCCAGTAAGGCTAACATTTTTTAAGTGTGTTTCGGTCCTATATATTTTGAGTACTGTTGAAGCATGGCTGATCACTCATGGGGTTCAAGCGCTGCTCAGACCAGGAATCTTCTGGGGTATTTCTTCCAGTTTCATTTTTAGGAACTGGGTTTTGGAATTTTATTCAAACTATTCTGTCTCTTGTTGGTCAGTGATAGCATTATTTGTTTTCATTAGATACAATAAATGCATATTTTCATTTTTTTGTTTTCATTCAGATTATTTTCTGAGGATGCGGAATCTCATATAATTCACTTTGTTCTTCCAGGACATAGTTAGAGGATCTTTTTTTTTTTTTTTCAAAAGCTCTTGATTCCTCACACAAGGGTCACCTTTTTTAGGTTTCCAGATAGTTTGTGTCACTGTCTTCGTCTCTATCAGACAAGGGACAATTTTATTGGGTTCCGTCTGTCGGTACCTTTAGTCTCTATTATTTCCTTCAGTTGCTATATATGCATAGAAGTTTTAGGTCTTATGGCCACAGCATTGGATTTAATTCCCTTTGCTCATTTTCAATAGAAAGAACCTTTTCAGTTTTTTTATGCTGAATTATGGTGCAGGGATTCTAGGATTTCACATTTTAAATCTTTGAATCCTAATATCTATCTTGATTTGGTGGTTAAGATCACCATCATTTAGTTCTACAGGTCTCTTCGTTTCTTTCAACCTGGACCATGATCTCTACAGATGTGAGTCTTTTTGGTTGGGAGGCTGTCTGAGGATCTCTGTCAGCACAAGGGGTTTAGAAATCTCAGAAGGCGAGATTTCCATTTGATATTTTAGAACTCCGTGCATTCTCAGAGTTTTTCAGTTAGTTTCTTTTTGAAGAAGAGACGTTTATTGTTTTTCAGACAATATCACAACTATGGTGTATGTCAATCATCAGGGTGGGACTATCAGTCCTTAGGCTGTGACAGAAGTGTCTCGGATATTAGCTTGGATTAAATCCAGCTCCTATCTAAATTCTGTGTTTTTTTCCCAGGTATAGATATTTGGGAAGCGGATTATCTCTGTTAATCAAGTTTTACATCCGGGAGAATGGTCTCTCATACCCAGATATGTTTTTCAATTTTTTCAGATGTGAGCATTTCTAAAAATAGATCTGTTGGCATCTCATCTGAATTAAGAACTTCCCAGGGGCCTATTCAGGTCCGGGGATCCTCAGGCGGAAGTAGTGTATGCATTGACATTTCTTTGGAATTATCTTTTTGCCTATTTCTTTCCGCCTCTAGTTCTTCTTCCAAAGTGATTTCCAAAATTCTTATGGAGTATTTATTTGTTCTGCTGGTGGCTCCAACATGGCCTCTCAGGTTTTGGTATGCGGATCTCATTCGGATGGCCAGTTGCCAACCTTGGACACTTCCGTTTAAACCAGACCTTCTTTCTCAAGGCCCATTTTTTCCATCAGGATATCAAATCATTAAATTTGAAGGGATGGAGATTGAACGCTTGATTTTTAGTCATAGAAGTTTCTCTGACTCATTGATTAATACTATGTTTCAGGCTCGTAAATCTGTCTCTAGAAAGATTTATTATCGAGTCTGGAAGACCTACTTTTCTTGGCATTCTTTTAAAATTCATAGAATTTTATATTTTTTTCAGGTTGGTTTGGATAAGGTTTTGTCTTCAGTTCTTTTATAGGACAAATCTCTACTCTTTCTGTTCTTTTTTCACAGAAAGATTGCTAATCATCCTGATATTCATTGTTTTGTACAGGCTTTGGTCCGTATCAAGCCTGTCATTAATTCAATCTCTCCTCTTTGGAGTCTCAATTTGGTGCTGAGGGCTTTACAGGCTCCTCCGTTTGAAACTATGCATTCTCTGAACATTAAATTACTTTCTTGGAAAAGTATTGTTCCTTTTGGTTATTTCTTCTGCTAGAAGAGTTTTTGAGTTATCTGCTCTTTTTTGTGAATATCCTTTTCTGATTTTTCATCAGGATAAGGCAGTGTTACTTCCTGATATTCATCATCTTTTTCAGGTTTTGATTCGTATCAAACCTGTCATTAAGCCAATTTCTCCTCCTTGGAGTCTTAATTTTGGTTCTGAAGGCTTTTCAGGCTCTTCTATTTGAGCATATGCTTGCTCTGGACATTAATTACTTTCATGGAAAGTATTGGTTTTTTTGGACATCTCTTCAGCTAGAACAGTTTTTGAATTATCTGTTCTTTCTTGTGAATCTCTTTTTTCTGATTTTTTCATCAGGATAAGGTGGTTTTTGCTGTCCTCATTTCAATTCTTACCTAAAGTTGTAAATTCTAACAACATTAGGGAGGACTTATTGTTTTCCTAAGACTTCTTTGGTGAGATTCTTACATTCTTTGGATATGGTAAGAGTTTTTGAAATTCTATGTTGAAGCTATTCAGATTTCAGATAGACTTCTAGTCTATTTGTTATCTTTTCTGGTTTTAGGAAGGTCAAAAGGCTTCTGCCATTTATTTTTGGCATCTTGCTTAAACTTTTGATTCATCATGCTTATTTGGAGTCGGAGGATTACGGCTCATTCTACTAGGTAAGTTTCTACTTCCTGGGCTTTTTAAGAATGAAGCTTCTGTTGATCAGACTTGCAAAGCAATGACTTGGTCTTCTTTGCATACTTTTACTATGTTCTACCATTTTGATGTTTTCTCTTCTTTAGAAGCAGTTTTGGTAGAATGGTACTTCAGGCAGCTGTTTCAGTTTGATTCTTCTGTTTATAATTTCAGTTTTTTTTTCATTATAAAAATTGAAACTTTTTTGATTTGGGTAGTGGATTAATTTTTCAGCAGAATTGGCTGTCTTTATTTTATCCCTCCCTCTCTAGTGACTCTTGCGTGGAAGTTCCACATCTTGGGTATTTATTATCCCATACGTCACTAGCTCATGGACTCTTGCTAATTACATGAAAGAAAACATAATTTATGTAAGAACTTACCTGATAAATTCACTTCTTTCAAATTAGCAAGAGTCCATGAGGCCCACCCTTTTTTGTGGTGGTTATGATTTTTTTGTATAAAGCACAATTATTCCAATTCCTTAATTTTTTATGCTTTCGCTCCTTTCTTATCACCCCACTTCTTGGCTATTCGTTAAACTGAATTGTGGGTGTGGTGAGGGGTGTATTTATAGGCATTTTAAGGTTTGGGAAACTTTGCCCCTCCTGGTAGGAATGTATATCCCATACGTCACTAGCTCATGGACTCTTGCTAATATGAAAGAAATGAATTTATCAGGTAAGTTCTTACATAAATTATGTTTTTGTTATGGTGATGAAATACCTGATTCTGAGGAAGTGGAAGGATTCAGCTCCCCCCAGTTTTGCTGGATTCCAAAATGCCTTGTTACAACAACTAATATTCAAAATTCAGAACATAAATCTTACTGCTGAAAATAAGGTTCAGGAGTTTTTTGATAAATGGTTACCAATAATTAAGACCTACTCGTTAGCTGTTTGTTAGCTATTTAGAAACAGATATTAAGCCCTTTATTTAATACAAAAACATTCATCAGTATGGCTGGCATCCTTCCATTCCAACGGGCTTTAACTTCTCCTTAACCCTTACAATGGATATTGGATAATTAGATCATTTGAAAATTTTCCTTAGAAAAGAGGAGCGGGAGGTCAAAGAGAGGATATAGTATCATTTTTTTTATTTTTTTTGTGTTGTGTGTTTGTCTTGTCTTTTGAGGTGTAAACAAAGTATCCAATTCACAGTTAGACAAAGATGGTCAAGATTATATTGGTACATAGTTCGATTCTTAAATAATTGTTAAATTGTCATACTAAGCAGTATTCATTTGATTTCTTTTTTTTTTTTTTTTTTTTTGCTGTCAGATTTTGCAATATATTTGATTATATATTCCTGCTATATAATGTACTGTTTATGAAATACACTATGATTTGGATTATCAATAAAAGATTTAAAAAAAAAACTGTTGAAATTTCTAATTAAATATCTGTAGTTATGGTGACATTGAAATTTAAAATATTTGAGGAGCTGTATTGCAATGGTCCCGTTTTAATAAATTACACCATATTAAGTCGTTACCAGTTTAGTGTTTGCTGACCTCCTAGCTCTAAATGATTAAAACAAAGTAAATTCCCTACTAAACAAGTTTAAAGTATTTAGATATTGTGCCTGTTTAGTGACACACTAGTGTTTTGTGAAAAATTAGAGTGATTATAGTATCATAAACTCACAATTGCAAAATGGTACCTAAAACATATGCCGTTTTAGGCAGGAAAAATGAAGACCAAATAGACATTCTTTATTCTTTCTATTTAGATCCATCACTTTACTAGTAGGCAGAATATTGTTAGGCTTGTTTAAATAGATGCAAAAGAGAAGATTGTTTGATTAGAACTATTCATGTAAATTGTTATCTGCTGAGATGTTTTCAAAGATCTGAGGTTCATGTTGTGGAATGGAAAGTGTTTTATAGCTGCTGTCAGATTGTTATTAATGGTGCTCTGACTTTAGTTATGGTTACATTGCCAACACTGAGTCATTCACAATGCATTTATTTTGACAAAAGGTGAAATCAGTTTTCCTCACTGTCTCACTATTAAGTGCCTAGTCTAACAACTATGGATTGACTTTTTTTTAAGCTTGTGTACTAAAATAAGTAATGCTGAAATATTTTACTATTTTTTTAGAATTGTATTAATAAAATAAATGTATACTAGTATAAGTAAAAATTGGCTTAGACAGGGCACTTTATCACAAAAGTAAGCAATCAAACATTCTGAGTGTATCCTTTTTAAGGCAATAAAACCTATACTACTTGTCCTTGGCTTGGGAAGAATTTTCATAGCAATTTTTGTTTTATGTTGTATTAAAATAAAGGTATAAATCATTAAATGTTGATGCTCTGATCACTGAGCTAAAGTCCTTAATAAACAGATGGGATCTTAGGGAAATCTCTTGGATGGGACGCATAGCTACGGTGAAAATGTCGCTACTTCCTAAGGTGTTGTATCTGTTTCGCTGTATTCCTCTGAATATCCCACACAGCATCTTACAGCAAATTCACCGGCTCTTCTCCAAATATGTCTGGATGAAGAAAACACCCCGGATTAGTTACAAAATTCTGCAGAGAGAATTTTCTAGAGGTGGAGTGTCTTTCCCGAACATATTTCTTTATTATGAGGCTGCTAGACTATCACAGATCACGGCCTGGGGCCCTACTATGGAGAAACCGAAATGGTTCAGATTGGAGGAACTACACTTACCTGAAGACTTGGCTCTCCCTAGTGTTTTGTGGGTTCACAGTCACAAACAACTAGTTGATAATGTTACTAACCCCGTAGTACAGCAAAATATTAGAATGTGGCTCGAGCTCAGACATCATACAGAGATCGCCCCACACCCCTCGCCGATCCATCAAGTGCGGGGTCTCCTGTGGGGACTTCCAAATATCCATGTCGATTTCTGGATACAACATAATTTCAATATGGTAGAGCACTTGTTCTCTAATGGTAGGCTAATGACAGTCCACCAGATACTCGACTCACTCCGGGGACCTCCCCTATGTTTTCACTTTGAATGCTATAGGATACTAAGCTTGCTGCATTCCTGGAAATTTGGGGCTCAAGACCTAAGACCCCACTCTAAGTGGGAAGAGAGATGGCTGCATGAGATGGGGACAGATAAACCTCTTACATTTCATTACAAAGCCATGTTACAAGATCATTCGGTAGGTCTCCCGGGCCAAATCAAAATGTGGTGCAGGGAGCTGGCCCTAAATATATCAGATGCAGAGCTGAGGAACGCGATTCAATTGACAAAAAAATCGATTAATTGCATAACGATCTTTGAAAGTTATATGAAACTTATGCTACAATGGTATAGAGTGCCTACTAAATTGTCGAAAATGTTTGCTAGCGCCTCCCCAGGGTGCTGGAGATTGTGTGGAGAGGAAGGTTCTAACTCACATGTGTGGTGGTCTTGCCCAAAAATCCGAGACCTTTGGAAAGATGTTGAAACGCTTTTACATTCTATGAATGTGACTATACAGCTGACACCAAGTCTGGCTCTCTTCCATATTCTTGACAATGCCCTGCCTAAATGTAGCAAGCAATTAGTGATCTATGTGATGGCGGCCACTAAGCTCTGTATTGCCAGGGCATGGAAGCAAGTCACTCCACCCACAATCTCGGACATTTGCGAGGTAATACAATGCCTGGCTAACATGGAGAAATTTGCATATAGCTCTTTGGAACGGATGGAGGACTACTGGGCAATATGGGAAGATTGGATCCAGATCCAATAGACCCAGACATTTCCTCATGCTACTATTCCCCGCCTCAGGCAACCGAGTCCGGGGACATTGAGTACAAGCTATCATAAATATATTTTACCTTTTTTTTTTTTTTTTTTCTCTCTCTCTCTCCCCTCCCCCCCCCCTCATAATTTCACTGCTACTTTTACTCTTTCTTCCCTATTCCTTCTTTCCCTACTCTTCCTTCTTCCCTAGACCTTCCCACCACCTCCCACGAGATGACTCCTTTACCCTTTTTTTCCACGGCCTTCCCCTTCCTTATAACACTCTTGAATAATCAGAATGAGTTAGAGACCAACTTGATACCTGAGATATATGGTTATATTTGTCACTTACAGCTTTTTATTTCAAGTGCTAGATTTATGTTTCATTATTTGAGATTCCTACTAAACCTAAGGATGTTTTCTAACAATTGTCTAGACATATATATATTGTTTATTGTATATTTGGTTATTTATCACTTAGTGTTATGCCTAGACGCAATATGTCAAATCTATGTAACTACTTTGTGGTTTCTGTGTAAAATAACTTTTACTCCTGTTGTTTGACTGTATGCAATTTTGGATCTCAATAAACATATTTTAAAACAAAACAAAACAAAAATAAAAATAAATAAATAAAAAATAAAGGTATAAGCTGTGTATTAAATTTATGCCACTCTTAAATATAGTAAGAGTAATATATATATAAAAAATATAACATTTTGTTATAATTGAGGGCTGTCTGAATAAGCCATAATAAAATATATGCAGCTATGCAGTTGTATAAAGGTATATGACCATAGATAGGCAAGAAGCTATTTAAAGTATAGACTAATCGTTTTGTTTTTGTGTATGTATATATATATATATATATATATATATATATATATATATATATATATATATATATATATATATATATATATATTACATGCTATACCCCATTAAATAACTATGTTCAAATTTGACATTATATTAAATTAACCATATAAGTATGTATGTTTTGTAAGAATGCACCATACAAAATGAGTTCTTTGAGGAAATTTCATAAAGCATTTAATTGACCTTTGCAAGTCCCAGATGGCTTTAATCTAAAGGTCCAAAATCTGAGTCTATTATCAGTGTTTTTGAGACCATCACCCTGCACAGAGGTTTGTGAGGAAAGAAATAGATATGTGTTTGTGCTGTGTACACCGAAAGAGTGTGCAGATATCAGAATACATTGCAGTCTGTATGCTGGAAGGTACTAGTTACCATTGTTTTATTTTTATTGGACTCAAGTTCCAGTCCTCTATAGTTTGAATATACTGTGGTCTATTCATAAAGGTGCAAGATTATAAGATTTTGTAAACTAAAATGACATAGTTGTATTTTCAGTTAATTTTGTCTATGTTATAAAAGTAACTTGCTTGAATAAGTATAGTCAACTATCCTTAAAGGCCTCCATGTAAGAGGCTGCACATAGACAAGTTTAGGGACTGAAACTGCCATCACTCTCTTGTGCAATTCCACCCAAGCCAGTCAAATCCAATGCCTCTAGTCACATGCTCATCTAATGATTTACAATTTAGTATACAAGCACATAACTATAATATCCTTCATGTTTGATGAAATTTAACAAATTCAGGTGCCTGTTGAGAGCCAATTAAAAATAAATGAAAATGTTTAAACATATTCTGACTAATGAATACTGGTACTGAATTCAAATGCAATAACATTTTATGTAAATGAGTAGTGTATGATATCACATAGGGGGTGCTTACTAGAATATACTTAAAGGGACACTCAGGTTAAATTAAATTTTCCTGATTCAGATACAGCATGTAATTTTAAACAACTTTACAATTTACTTTCATTAAAAAAATGTGAACAGTCTTTTATATTTACATTTTGTGTGTCACCAGATCCTACTGAGCATGTGCAAGAATTCACAGACTATACGTATATGCATTTGTGATTGGCTGATTGCTATCACATGGTACAAGGGGAGTGGAAATATACATAACTTTGAAATTTGTTATAAAAAAATCTACTACTCATTTGAAGTTCAGACTAAGTGCTATTGCATTGTCTTGTTATCTTGCATTTATTGATTATGCAAATCTAATGTGTTGACTGGTCCTTTAAGAAATGAAAAATGTAATATAGAACTAGATGTCTCTACAGGGAGTGCAGAATTATTAGGCAAGTTGTATTTTTGAGGATTAATTTTATTATTGAACAACAACCATGTTCTCAATGAACCCAAAAAACTCATTAATATCAAAGCTGAATAGTTTTGGAAGTAGTTTTTAGTTTGTTTTTAGTTATAGCTATTTTAGGGGGATATCTGTGTGTGCAGGTGACTATTACTGTGCATAATTATTAGGCAACTTAACAAAAAACAAATATATACCCATTTCAATTATTTATTTTTACCAGTGAAACCAATATAACATCTCAACAATCACAAATATAAATTTCTGACATTCAAAAACAAAACAAAAACAAATCAGTGACCAATATAGCCACCTTTCTTTGCAAGGACACTCAAAAGCCTGCCATCCATGGATTCTGTCAGTGTTTTGATCTGTTCACCATCAACATTGCGTACAGCTGCAACCACAGCCTCCCAGACACTGTTCAGAGAGGTGTACTGTTTTCCCTCCTTGTAAATCTCACATTTGATGATGGACCACAGGTTCTCAATGGGGTTCAGATCAGGTGAACAAGGAGGCCATGTCATTAGATTTTCTTCTTTTATACCCTTTCTTGCCAGCCACGCTGTGGAGTACTTGGAAGCGTGTGATGGAGCATTTTCCTGCATGAAAATCATGTTTTTCTGGCGTCTGAGTCGGACTGGAGCTCTCTGCCCTTTACCAATCCAGCCACGGGCCCATCCATCTGGCCCATCAAGACTCACTCTCATTTCATCAGTCCATAAAACTTTAGAAAAATCAGTCTTGAGATATTTCTTGGCCCAGTCTTGACGTTTCAGCTTGTGTGTCTTGTTCAGTGGTGGTCGTCTTTCAGCCTTTCTTACCTTGGCCATGTCTCTGAGTATTGCACACCTTGTGCTTTTGGGCACTCCAGTGAGGTTGCAGCTCTGAAATATGGCCAAACTGGTGGCAAGTGGCAGCTGCACGCTTGACTTTTCTCAGTTCATGGGCAGTTATTTTGCGCCTTGGTTTTTCCACATGCTTCTTGCGACCCTGTTGACTATTTTGAATGAAACGCTTGATTGTTCGATGATCACGCTTCAGAAGCTTTGCAATTTTAAGAGTGCTGCATCCCTCTGCAAGATATCTCACTATTTTTGACTTTTCTGAGCCTGTCAAGTCCTTCTTTTGACCCATTTTGCCAAAGGAATGGAAGTTGCCTAATAATTATGCACACCTGATATAGGGTGTTGATGTCATTAGACCACACCCCTTCTCAGAGATGCACATCACCTAATATGCTTAATTGGTAGTAGGCTTTCGAGCCTATACAGCTTGGAGTAAGACAACATGCATAAAGAGGATGATGTGGTCAAAATACTCATTTGCCTAATAATTCTGCACTCCCTGTATGTATATAACAATCAACATTACAAGGCAGTGAACTGGATTCAATAGATCCCACAATGAATCTCTTCCCAAAGCTAGCACTCTTCAGTGGTTACAGCACACCAAACAGGATCTCTAAAAATACAAAAGAACAAAAGAGGCTTTTCATAGGGTAATAACATCAAATCCAGGGCAATATATTACTCACACATATGTCAAGGCTCCAACAAGCCAACACCCTCAATGGGAATCAATTTGCCAATGTAAGCCAGAGCCACCTCCTAGTAATACGTCAGTTATCATTAGATGCTTAACTCCTCACTGTATGAATAGTATAGAATGCTTTAAGGAGCAACTAGACATGCCTACTACAGACACATACAAGTTTTGGATAAAATACTTCCATTTGCTATAAAATAAATGTAATCTATTGTTTCTATACATATTTTTAGTATTTTTATTATGCTATAATAATTTACTGCTATGAAATAAAATGTGTCATAATTATCAAGTTATTTAAAATATAAATAAATGGTGAATGTGGGTTTAAATGTTAAAAATCTGCAGTTGTAAGTATCTGGCAGCAAAAATGTAACATAATAACATTAGAAACATAGTTACATGACCTTTACGTTCTAGCTGCCTTATGCTGATGATTATAAAGTGTACAGGGAAGCAATGGGTCAAGCAGTCTGCAATTTGCAACAATCTGCCAGGCTGATCTAGGGCAGAACAATTTCACAGAGCCATGCATTCAAATCCATTTTTATTCACTCTAAACAATGTTGCATTGAAAATTGACAAAGTCCTTCTTGACATAAAATAATAACTTTAGATACAATTGTTGATGCACTCAATAGTAAGTAAATTAGAAAGAAAATATGCTTGTGTTTTTTTTACATTTTAAATGATTTCTGATACATATTTTCATGAAGATGTTTTTCCAGTTGTTCTGATTTCAGAATGTAGCAGGAGTATAGGAGCCAACAGCAAATGATTTAGCAGTACATAGTCTCCGTCTTTGCTACTTGCAAGGTCAAGGAATAATATTATAATTTATTTGCTGTGCTTTTGACCTTAGCTACTACAAGTAGATAAAAATAGCTGCCTTTCTAGTATCTGTTCACAATCATCTGAATGAGATATGAAAGTCAAAATAAAACATTTCTGGAACAGAAAGGGCATCCAATTTTTAAGATTCTTTTCGATTTACTTTGTCCTCTTGGTATATCTTGTTGAAACACATACCTAGGTAGTCTCAAGGACAGCAATGCACAACTTGGAGTTGGCTAATGATTGGTGGCTATGCACATATGCCACCTGTCTTTAGCTCAACAAATGTTTTCAGATAGGTCCTAGTAGTGCATTGATTCTTTGACTTTAAACACATAGTTCTATGCAAGCAATAGTACAATAATAAAATTATCTAACACATGAGTATTTTATCTTTATGTTTTTATGCCCCTTTAGTTGAGCATTTCATTTTCAAAAAGCCTTATATTAAAAAAGGAGAAGGTTCCTTACTACAATGCGTTTCAGTGAAGTGTTATCCAAGAACCAAGTAATCTGAAGGTAAACTTCAAAGGAAAAAATGTCGGCACTCCCAGTTAAAAACTAAATAATGATTTTATTGGCATGTAAAAAATGTAGCAAGTAGAAACATGTATCTTACGCATTTCGGCAAACTGCCTTACTCATAGATGCAAGTAATCAGAAACTAGACGCATTAATTCCTATACCAAGTCATGTGCTTTTATGTAACATTTGAGAATAAGGTCTTACATTATTATAAGAAGGGCAGTAGTAATAGAGGTATCTATTAGCTGTCTTCACTGTTGATAAAATGATGTAGTCGTTTTCTATTTCATAATGAAGAAACATATATAGGCCCAGATAACAAGTGGAGCACAAATAGTGTGGGGTGCAATATCAATATTGCTGGACCGCAATAAAATTAGAGCACTAATTTTATATTAGATTTACCCTGGTAATCAGGTACCTGGCACATGGCAAAGAGCGGAGGCCGATAATACAAAATAAGTTAGAGCAACTTCAATAAAAGTTGCGAAAAATACAAAATTTATTATAGTTTGGTAGTGAATCCCTGAAAGCGATCTAAGGCAGTGTTCAGGAAGTTAATCACTACCCTGGGATATACTGCACAAAGTTTGCACCAGATGTCTGCATTAAGTCTAAGATAACTGCGCAACAAAAATTGGGCCTACTAAACCTATTAGAGTCTAAATATCAGCAAGCAACTGGAAAAGTTTGTTGCAGGGAGACATTATAACCTGGAACTTTTCATTAAACAGGGACTCATTGTACTTTAAAAAAAAAAAAAAAAGTACAACCTCGCCAGAGACACAAAGAACACAGAGGAGATAAACCACTGATATATAGTATATTTAGGTGCAAGATGAATGCAAAAATACTCCTAAAACCACCAGGGCGCAGAAACCAATAAATACAAAAGAGACTACTGTGGAAAATTTCTTTGCACCTACTGGCTCAAAAGCCACCATGGACAACACATACCTAGATGTAACGGGACCTACAACGACGCCATATAAAAGCCCTCAAAGAACTTCAGAGACAATTTCTATAACAGAGAACAGTACAGAGGAGAAGAGAGTTAAACCCTCTAACCACATTACTACGTCAGAAATGAATTCTGTACAGGTGAGGGTTTCCCTTTCACTTATATGTAAAACATGGTAACAGGAAACTATGCTGTCGCTCTGTGATTGAAATCAAGGACTTTTGCAAGGTTTTGGATATAGATCCCCCCAAGATACCCGACCTGGAAGAACCCCAAAAGTCACCAAAGAGAAAAGCATTCCAGGAGGAGCCACATGAATGGCAAAAGGTAAGCTCTAGGGCTAGAAAGAACTTATCTCCCAGACAGTCTCCCACAAAAGGAGGCAAAAATGCTAGAGACACTGAAACCAGACCTGGACTGTACTTCTTAAAGTGTTAAAAATTACTGTCACTACAACATATGGGTAATGTATAGTTGAACTTACGCTTATTTTAGTTTAGTAGCCAAAAGTTTTAACAATGTTTATGCTATAAATGTTAGGTTTTGACAAATTCATATGTTGATTTACATGTTTGTTATGTAAGAATCTGGATAAGCTACCAAGTGTAAGATAAGGATTTAAACTTAAAGGACCCTATAGGAACAAAAAATGGGCAGTATAATAATACATTGATAATAAATATGTTAGAAGCTGGTTTTCAACCCCCTATGGTTAACAAAAAAAAAAAGATACAAAGAATTCAAAAGTGTATACCTTTTAGGTATTATAGCACATATGTAGACAAGTTAAGTAGTCGGTATTACCAGACTTTGTTAATTATTTTTTTCTTGTTGGTTAAGGAAATTTTATTGTCATGTTATACAATCAGTTTTCTTATATCCTTTTTTCTTTCTCTTTTTTGTTCACACGACAACATTAAAGAGAGCTTAGGTCTAAAAAAAACTTTATTTAAAATGAATAATGGCACAAACAGGTAGAAAGGTTGTATTTAGATCCCAAATGTGAAGACTTAATTCCCCTCAAAAAAGAGCAATGGCACTATTAGATTTGTGTAAAAGAAAGAGAGATAGTCTGTTTTTACAGGATAAACACTTTTGAAGACTAGAGGAACCGAAATACTTAGGATGCAAGTATACACAACATTATCATAGCTCGGCCACAACGAAAAAAGTGGAGTTAGCATCCTTATACACAAAGATATACCATTTAAGCATATACAGACCAATAGAGATCAAGAGGGCAGATTTTTGGGTATATTTGGTCTTCTTTGTGGCATTCCTTCAACTATGATAAATATATATGCACCAAACATTAAACAATTCCAATTTTTAGGAAAAAATTATAACCACATCTTAGATATAATAAAGGGCATACTACTGATTGGGAGCGACTTTAATATACCTTTAGATACTCACATGGATACCACGAACCCAGATCCAACCACCTCCAGGAAGTCCATCAGATATTTAGGAAAAATGATAAAGGATTGTAACTTACACAATATCTGGAGACTCATACACCCTCACAGAAAGGACTATACATTTTTCTCAAACCTGCACCATTCATACAATAGGCTAGACTACATTCTCTCCAACTCGGATGGACTTACATTGCTGCAATCTACGAGGATCTCACATACATCCTGGTCTGATCATTTGGCGGTAGTTGCTCTTAGATATAACAAAGGTCGTTCTTAGATATAACAAAGGGCATACTACTGATTGGGGTGATTTTAATATATCTTTAGATACTCGAATGGATACCACGAACCCAGATCCAACCAACTCCAGGAAGTCCATCAGATATTTAGGAAAGATGATGAAGGATTGTAACTTACACAATATCTGGAGACTCATACACCCTCACAGAAAGGACTATACATTTTTCTCAAACCTTCACCATTCATACAGTGGACTAGACTACATTCTCTCCAACTCAGATGGACTTACATTGCTGCAATCTACGAGGATCTCACATACATCCTGGTTTGATCATTCAGCGGTAGTCACTCATTTCAAATAGCCCAACACCCCTATCCACCCTTATACATGGAAACTGGATGATACCCTTCTAGTACACACTAAAACGATAGAACAAACTGAAAAGGCGCTCAAAGAGTTCTTCACTTTTAACTCCTTAAAAGAGAGTGATCCATACATAGTGTGGGAAGCCCACAAATGTTATATGCGAGGAGAATTCATTAAGTTAATCACAAATTAAGAGAATAGCTAGAAAACATTATCTTGACCTATCCCAAACCCTATACACACTAGAAATCGCACATATACGAAATCCAGGAGACCAGCAATCATATCACAAACTCCAGGAGGCTAGGAAAGAAATGCAGAACCTTTTACTTAAAGAATATAACCTGCTCGCATTGAAAACTAAACAACGCTTTCATTTTGAAAGTAACAGGGCAGGGAAGCTTCTAGCTAGAGCCCTTAAGCTCAAAAAATTCAAAACTTATATCCACTCAATCAAAACATCCTCAAACACGTCTGTCCACTCCACATCAGATATCCTCCCACAGTTTGAAAAATACTATAATGATCTGTATAACATCCACAACACTGAGCATCACTCAGAACCCCCCCCCCCCCCATAGATTTGGCCTCTTACTTAGATGATACTAATATTCCACAATTAACTCAGGAGCAAAAAAAAACTATTAGATATCAATTTTCCATCCAACAATCATCAATAAAATATTTAGGAATCAATATAGCAAAAAACACACAGGAACTATTCACACTCAATTACCAAAAACTCAGGATCTCCAAGTGAATCTACAAGGCTGGCGTCAGAAATACCTTTCATGGCTAGGATGTATACAGGGAGTGCAGAATTATTAGGCAAATGAGTATTTTGACCACATCATCCTCTTTATGCATGTTGTCTTACTCCAAGCTGTATAGGCTCGAAAGCCTACTACCAATTAAGCATATTAGGTGATGTGCATCTCTGTAATGAGAAGGGGTGTGGTCTAATGACATCAACACCCTATATCAGGTGTGCATAATTATTAGGCAACTTCCTTTCCTTTGGCAAAATGGGTCAAAAGAAGGACTTGACAGGCTCAGAAAAGTCAAAAATAGTGAGATATCTTGCAGAGGGATGCAGCACTCTTAAAATTGCAAAGCTTCTGAAGCGTGATCATCGAACAATCAAGCGTTTCATTCAAAATAGTCAACAGGGTCGCAAGAAGCGTGTGGAAAAACCAAGGCGCAAAATAACTGCCCATGAACTGAGAAAAGTCAAGCGTGCAGCTGCCAAGATGCCACTTGCCACCAGTTTGGCCATATTTCAGAGCTGCAACATCACTGGAGTGCCCAAAAGCACAAGGTGTGCAATACTCAGAGACATGGCCAAGGTAAGAAAGGCTGAAAGACGACCACCACTGAACAAGACACACAAGCTGAAACGTCAAGACTGGGCCAAGAAATATCTCAAGACTGATTTTTCTAAGGTTTTATGGACTGATGAAATGAGAGTGAGTCTTGATGGGCCAGATGGATGGGCCCGTGGCTGGATTGGTAAAGGGCAGAGAGCTCCAGTCCGACTCAGACGCCAGCAAGGTGGAGGTGGAGTACTGGTTTGGGCTGGTATCATCAAAGATGAGCTTGTGGGGCCTTTTCGGGTTGAGGATGGAGTCAAGCTCAACTCCCAGTCCTACTGCCAGTTTCTGGAAGACACCTTCTTCAAGCAGTGGTACAGGAAGAAGTCTGCATCCTTCAAGAAAAACATGATTTTCATGCAGGACAATGCTCCATCACATACTCCACAGCGTGGCTGGCAAGAAAGGGTATAAAAGAATAAAATCTAATGACATGGCCTCCTTGTTCACCTGATCTGAACCCCATTGAGAACCTGTGGTCCATCATCAAATGTGAGATTTACAAGGAGGGAAAACAGTACACCTCTCTGAACAGTGTCTGGGAGGCTGTGGTTGCTGCTGCACGCAATGTTGATGGTGAACAGATCAAAACACTGACAGAATCCATGGATGGCAGGCTTTTGAGTGTCCTTGCAAAGAAAGGTGGCTATATTGGTCACTGATTTGTTTTTGTTTTGTTTTTGAATGTCAGAAATGTATAATTGTGAATGTTGAGATGTTATATTGGTTTCACTGGTAAAAATAAATAATTGAAATGGGTATATATTTGTTTTTTGTTAAGTTGCCTAATAATTATGCACAGTAATAGTCACCTGCACACACAGATATCCCCCTAAAATAGCTAAAACTAAAAACAAACTAAAAACTACTTCCAAAAATATTTAGCTTTGATATTAATGAGTTTTTTTGGGTTCATTGAGAACATGGTTGTTGTTCAATAATAAAATTAATCCTCAAAAATACAACTTGCCTAATAATTCTGCACTCCCTGTACATGCCTTGAAAATGACTAAATTGCAAAAAATTATTTACCTATTGCAGACACTACCAATCTCTATACCAGAATCATTTATAGCCTTCCTACAGAAATTAACCTATAAGTTCGTCTGGAATAATAAACAGCACAGGATCTCAAAAGATATAATGTATAGAAATAGAACTAATGGGGGATTGGGAGTTCCAAATCTGTCCTATTATAGAGTAGCAACACACCTAACCCGTATAATAGATTGGAGCAAACATATAGAGCATAAAGTGTGGGTGGTACTGAAACATGCATTAGCACATAGTGAAGGTTTGAGCGGTGCATGCTGGATGCATACAACTAAAAGGCAGATTCACCCACAAACACAGAGTATAATTATATAAACTTTCAACACAAGATACTTAAGACCAATAAGGATCTATCTAGTATCCCCTCACCACTAACACCTATTGTCACCAACCTAGATCTCCCAGTGTCATTGAAGACATATCCCATAGAATCACATTCCATTCATGCACTTGTCCCAGTATATACAATACTTAACAATGGAAAAATTCTCTCAGAAGATGAAATTTAAAAAAAACTCCCACTCCTAATACAAAATTGGTACACATACTTTCAACTAGCACACTGCATACACAATAATCAAGACGGACAGAAACTAGCTAGAGCACTGTCACCCTTTGAGGCTATGTGTCATTCCCCAGGACCCTCCAAAAGAGGTTTATATTTATCCTATAGATTATTGATATCTCTCCATTCAAAGCCAATTCCAAAATTCCCTAGGAAGTGGGAAAAAGATCTAAACATAAAAACCTCATCTAAAGAATGGCAAGTTATATTTAAACAGATGAGAAGATCCCCTTCATCCATGAGCATTACCAAAACCAAGATGAAAATTTTTAACTAGATGGTACCTTAACCCAAGTAGACTTCGCAAGATGTTCCCAAACACTAGTAAATTATGTTGGAGGGGATACACACAGGAAGGCACACTGGCTCATATTTGGTGGACTTGTCCCTACATCACTGAGCACTGGAAAGAAATAAAGAATAAGATGGAACAGGTAATAGGCCAAAACCTTGACTTAGATCCTTTAATCTTTTTATTCAACAAACCACCAAAGTTAAAATGCCAGATTAGATTGTCTTTGTTATATATCTTGATAAGTAACGCCAACAATTAATCCCGAGACTATGGAAATCTCAGCAAATCCCTACAATTAATGAATAGAGACAAAATGTATCAAGGCTCTTAACACTAGAGAAATATAACTATCAGCAGACAAGCTGCTTAGATCTCTACAGGGAGTGCAGAATTATTAGGCAAGTTGTATTTTTGAGGATTAATTTTATTATTGAACAACAACCATGTTCTCAATGAACCCAAAAAAATCATTAATATCAAAGCTGAATAGTTTTGGAAGTAGTTTTTAGTTTGTTTTTAGTTATAGCTATTTTAGGGGGATATCTGTGTGTGCAGGTGACTATTACTGTGCATAATTATTAGGCAACTTAACAAAAAACAAATATATACCCATTTCAATTATTTATTTTTACCAGTGAAACCAATATAACATCTCAACATTCACAAATATACATTTCTGACATTCAAAAACAAAACAAAAACAAATCAGTGACCAATATAGCCACCTTTCTTTGCAAGGACACTCAAAAGCCTGCCATCCATGGATTCTGTCAGTGTTTTGATCTGTTCACCATCAACATTGCGTGCAGCAGCAACCACAGCCTCCCAGACACTGTTCAGAGAGGTGTACTGTTTTCCCTCCTTGTAAATCTCACATTTGATGATGGACCACAGGTTCTCAATGGGGTTCAGATCAGGTGAACAAGGAGGCCATGTCATTAGATTTTCTTCTTTTATACCCTTTCTTGCCAGCCACGCTGTGGAGTACTTGGACGCGTGTGATGGAGCATTGTCCTGCATGAAAATCATGTTTTTCTTGAAGGATGCAGACTTCTTCCTGTACCACTGCTTGAAGAAGGTGTCTTCCAGAAACTGGCAGTAGGACTGGGAGTTGAGCTTGACTCCATCCTCAACCCGAAAAGGCCCCACAAGCTCATCTTTGATGATACCAGCCCAAACCAGTACTCCACCTCCACCTTGCTGGCGTCTGAGTCGGACTGGAGCTCTCTGCCCTTTACCAATTCAGCCACGGGCCCATCCATCTGGCCCATCAAGACTCACTCTCATTTCATCAGTCCATAAAACCTTAGAAAAATCAGTCTTGAGATATTTCTTGGCCCAGTCTTGACGTTTCAGCTTGTGTGTCTTGTTCAGTGGTGGTCGTCTTTCAGCCTTTCTTACATTGGTCATGTCTCTGAGTATTGCACACCTTGTGCTTTGGGCACTCCAGTGATGTTGCAGCTCTGAAATATGGCCAAACTGGTGGCAAGTGGCATCTTGGCAGCTGCAAGCTTGACTTTTCTCAGTTCATGGGCAGTTATTTTGCGCCTTGGTTTTTCCACACGCTTCTTGCGACCCTGTTGACTATTTTGAATGAAACGCTTGATTGTTCGATGATCACGCTTCAGAAGCTTGGCAATTTTAAGAGTGCTGCATCCCTCTGCAAGATATCTCACTATTTTTGACTTTTCTGAGCCTGTCAAGTCCTTCTTTTGACCCATTTTGCCAAAGGAAAGGAAGTTGCCTAATAATTATGCACACCTGATATAGGGTGTTGATGTCATTAGACCACACCCCTTCTCATTACAGAGATGCACATCACCTAATATGCTTAATTGGTAGTAGGCTTTCGAGCCTATACAGCTTGGAGTAAGACAACATGCATAAAGAGGATGATGTGGTCAAAATACTAATTTGCCTAATAATTCTGCACTTCCTGTATCTATACTATAATTGCGTTTGTAATGTCCGTCGGCAGTTGCACAGGCATCCTCAATGGAAAGTTGGCAGCGTGAGGACAAAAGAATTCACCTGAATGCAGCGAAGCTGCATCCAGGTGAATTCTGAAAATGGCAGGGTCACTACCCTGCCATTTTCGGAATCCACCGGGATGCAGCGTAATCTGCATCCCAGTGGATGCAGCGAAGGCAAACGGAGCATTACAAAAGCAAAAACTAACAGCCCGCATCAAGTATTTAAAAAAAAAGACACCTCCCGCACTATGTATAACAAGAAAAAATCGAACCTCCCACACGAAGTATTAACACCTACACCGCAAACCCACACATTGCAAAATAATAAAGTCATTAACCCTTTAATCCCTTAACCGTCAACCACCTACATCACAATAAACCTAATTACACTGTTAACCCCTAAACCCCCACATCGCAATAAACCCAATAACCCTATTAACCCCTAAACCGCAAAACCCCCACATCGCAATAAGCATAATAAATCTATTAACACCTAAACCGCAAAACACCCACATCGCAATAAACCTATTTACCCTATTAACCCCTAAACCGAAAACCCCCCACATCGCAATAAACCTAATAAACCTAATTAACGTATTAACCCCTTAAACCACCAAAACCCACAATGCAAATAACTATTTAAATAACTAAGCACCCTAACCTAACACCCCCTAACCTAAAACTCCCTTAAATTAACCCAAATTACCTAAACTAATAAATTCTAAAGTTACACAAAATAAAAAAAGCTAAGTTTACAAAAAAAAAATAAAAAAAATGGCTAACATTACAGAAAATAAAAAATCAAATTACCAAATTTAAAAAAAATTAAACCTAATCCCTATGAAAATTAAAAGCCCACCAAAATAAAAACACCCCCTAATCTAAGAATGAACTACCAGTAGCCCTTAAAAGGTCTTTTTGCAGGGCATTGCCCCAAGATAAACAGCTCTTTTACAGAAAAAAAGTCTAAGTCCTCCTAACCGTAAACCCCCCATCCATCACCACCCAAAATAAAAGAACCTAACATTAAGAAACCTAAACTACCCATTGCCCTGAAAAGGGCATTTGTTTGGGCATTGCCCTTAAAAGGGCATTTAGCTCTTTTACTGCCCATCCCTAATCTAAATAAAACAAACCTCCCTAAAAAACCCCCAGGTTGGTACTCACCATTCCTGAAGTCCGGCGGAGAAGGTCCTGTTCCAGGCGGTGAAGTCTTCTTCCAAGGGGCGACCTCTTCTTTCTTCTTCCAGGAACATCCAGCGTGGAGCAGAGCTGAAGACCGATGACCGCGGAACTGAAAACCGGCGACCCTGGAACTGAGGACCGGCGACCGCGGAGCCATGGAGTGTGGAGGATCCTCTTCGTACAATCGCCGCCGTACACTGAATAGGGAATTCAAGGTACGCGATTAAAGATGGCATCCCTTGAATTCCTATTGGCTGATTTGATTCTTCAAATTCAAATCAGCCAATAGGATGAGAGCTACTGAAATTCTATTGGGTATTCAAATCAGGTGGATTCTTTCCAGGTTGTTTCTGAAAATGGCAGGTTGGTTCCATCACCACAATAGATTGACCTTCCGAAAATGATAGGGTGGTTCGATGGTTCCCTCACCACAATAGACTGCCCTCTGGGCTGGCTTTCCCACTAGTCATTCTATAAAGTTCTACTGGGAGGAATATGAAGCCACATTTACCCACCAAAGATAAAGTCAGAATAAAACTCAAAGAGGGAACTATACCATCTGAATATTTGTAAAATATATAAAAAAAACATTCAGGGATGATACATGATTATAAATGTGTGTTATGTACAACTCATCTTAGTGCTAAGAGACTAATTGCAAAATGCAAATCAGAACGTCCTTACTGTAACCTAAGCTATGGTAGAATAAGTATTAGAAAACTATATTTCTCCAACATAGGTGTGTCCGGTCCACGGCGTCATCCTTACTTGTGGGATATTCTCCTCCCCAACAGGAAATGGCAAAGAGCCCAGCAAAGCTGGTCACATGATCCCTCCTAGGCTCCGCCTACCCCAGTCATTCTCTTTGCCGTTGTACAGGCAACATCTCCACGGAGATGGCTTAGAGTTTTTTAGTGTTTAACTGTAGTTTTTATTATTCAATCAAGAGTTTGTTATTTTGAAATAGTGCTGGTATGTACTATTTACTCAGAAACAGAAAAGAGATGAAGATTTCTGTTTGTATGAGGAAAATGATTTTAGCAACCGTAACTAAAATCCATGGCTGTTCCACACAGGACTGTTGAGAGCTACTAACTTCAGTTGGGGGAACAGTATGCAGTCTCTTGCTGCTTGAGGTATGACACATTCTAACAAGACGATGTAATGCTGGAAGCTGTCATTTTCCCTATGGGATCCGGTAAGCCATGTTTATTACGATCATAAATAAGGGCTTCACAAGGGCTTATTAAGACTGTAGACTTTTCTGGGCTAAATCGATTCATTATTAACACATATTTAGCCTTGAGGAATCATTTTATCTGGGTATTTTGATATAAGAATATCGGCAGGCACTGTATTAGACACCTTATTCCTTAGGGACTTTCCCAAAGCATAAGCAGAGCCTCATTTTCGCGCCGGTGTGGCGCACTTGTTTTTGAGAGGCATGGCATGCAGTCGCATGTGTGAGGAGCTCTGATACTTAGAAAAGACTTTCTGAAGGCGTCATTTGGTATCGTATTCCCCTTTGGGCTTGGTTGGGTCTCAGCAAAGCAGATACCGGCTCCGGTTCCGTTATTTTAAGGGTTAAAGCTTCCAAATTTGGTGTGCAATACTTTTAAGGCTTTAAGACACTGTGGTGAAAATTTGGTGAATTTTGTACAATTCCTTCATGTTTTTTCGCAATTGCAGTAATAAAGTGTGTTCAGTTTAAAATTTAAAGTGACAGTAACGGTTTTATTTTAAAACGTTTTTGTACGTTTAAGAATGTGGGGAAGCCAGAATTCCTATTCATTTAAATAAATGTGATTTATGTGATAATGACAATGATGCCCAAGATGATTCCTCAAGTGAGGGGAGTAAGCATGGTACTGCATCATTCCCTCCTTCGTCTACACGAGTCTTGCCCACTCAGGAGGCCCCTAGTACATCTAGCGCGCCAATACTCCTTACTATGCAACAATTAACGGCTGTAATGGATAATTCTGTCAAAAACATTTTAGCCCAAATGAACACTTGTCAGCGTAAGCGCGGCTGCTCTGTTTTAGATACTGAAGAGCATGGCAACGCTGATACTAATATCTCTGAAGGGCCCCTAACCCAGTCTGATGGGGCCAGGGAGGTTTTGTCTGAGGGAGAAATTACTGATTCAGGGAACATTTCTCAACAGGCTGAACCTGATGTGATTGCATTTAAATTTAAGTTGGAACATCTCCGCATTCTGCTTAAGGAGGTATTATCCACTCTGGATGATTGTGACAAGTTGGTCATCCCAGAGAAGCTATGTAAAATGGACAAGTTCCTAGAGGTGCCGGGGCTCCCAGAAGCTTTTCCTATACCCAAGCGGGTGGCGGACATTGTTAATAAAGAATGGGAAAGGCCCGGTATTCCTTTCGTCCCTCCCCCCATATTTAAAAAATTGTTTCCTTTGGTCGACCCCAGAAAGGACTTATGGCAGACAGTCCCCAAGGTCGAGGGAGCGGTTTCCACTTTAAACAAACGCACCACTATACCCATAGAGGATAGTTGTGCTTTCAAAGATCCTATGGATAAAAAATTAGAAGGTTTGCTTAAAAAGATGTTTGTTCAGCAGGGTTACCTTCTACAACCAATTGCATGCATTGTCCCTGTCGCTACAGCCGCATGTTTCTGGTTCGATGAGCTGATAAAGGCGGTCGATAGTGATTCTCCTCCTTATGAGGAGATTATGGACAGAATCAATGCTCTCAAATTGGCTAATTCTTTCACCCTAGACGCCACTTTGCAATTGGCTAGGTTAGCGGCTAAGAATTCTGGGTTTGCTATTGTGGCGCGCAGAGCGCTTTGGTTGAAATCTTGGTCGGCTGATGCGTCTTCCAAGAACAAGCTACTTAACATTCCTTTCAAGGGGAAAACGCTGTTTGGCCCTGACTTGAAAGAGATTATCTCTGATATCACTGGGGGTAAGGGCCACGCCCTTCCTCAGGATCGGCCTTTCAAGGCAAAAAATAAACCTAATTTTCGTCCCTTTCGTAGAAACGGACCAGCCCGAGGTGCTACGTCCTCTAAGCAAGAGGGTAATACTTCTCAAGCCAAGCCAGCTTGGAGACCAATGCAAGGCTGGAACAAGGGAAAGCAGGCCAAGAAACCTGCCACTGCTACCAAGACTGCATGAAATGTTGGCCCCCGATCCGGGACCGGATCTGGTGGGGGGCAGACTCTCTCTCTTCGCTCAGGCTTGGGCAAGAGATGTTCTGGATCCTTGGGCGCTAGAAATAGTCTCCCAAGGTTATCTTCTGGAATTCAAGGGACTTCCCCCAAGGGGGAGGTTCCACAGGTCTCAGTTGTCTTCAGACCACATAAAAAGACAGGCATTCTTACATTGTGTAGAAGACCTGTTAAAAATGGGAGTGATTCATCCTGTTCCATTAAGAGAACAAGGGATGGGGTTCTACTCCAATCTGTTCATAGTTCCCAAAAAAGAGGGAACGTTCAGACCAATCTTAGATCTCAAGATCTTAAACAAGTTTCTCAAGGTTCCATCGTTCAAGATGGAAACCATTCGAACTATTCTTCCTTCCATCCAGGAAGGTCAATTCATGACCACGGTGGATTTAAAGGATGCGTATCTACATATTCCTATCCACAAGGAACATCATCGGTTCCTAAGGTTCGCATTCCTGGACAAGCATTACCAGTTCGTGGCGCTTCCTTTCGGATTAGCCACTGCTCCAAGGATTTTCACAAAGGTACTAGGGTCCCTTCTAGCTGTGCTAAGACCAAGGGGCATTGCTGTAGTACCTTACTTGGACGACATTCTGATTCAAGCGTCGTCCCTTCCTCAAGCAAAGGCTCACACGGACATCGTCCTGGCCTTTCTCAGATCTCACGGATGGAAAGGGAACGTGGAAAAGAGTTCTCTATCTCCGTCAACAAGGGTTCCCTTCTTGGGAACAATAATAGACTCCTTAGAAATGAGGATATTTCTGACAGAGGCCAGAAAAACAAAGCTTCTAGACTCTTGTCGGATACTTCATTCCGTTCCTCTTCCTTCCATAGCTCAGTGCATGGAAGTGATCGGGTTGATGGTAGCGGCTATGGACATAGTTCCTTTTGCGCGCATTCATCTAAGACCATTACAACTGTGCATGCTCAGTCAGTGGAATGGGGATTATACAGACTTGTCTCCGAAGATACAAGTAAATCAGAGGACCAGAGACTCACTCCGTTGGTGGCTGTCCCTGGACAACCTGTCACGAGGGATGACATTCCGCAGACCAGAGTGGGTCATTGTCACGACCGACGCCAGTCTGATGGGCTGGGGCGCGGTCTGGGGATCCCTGAAAGCTCAGGGTCTTTGGTCTCGGGAAGAATCTCTTCTACCGATAAATATTCTGGAACTGAGAGCGATATTCAATGCTCTCAAGGCTTGGCCTCAGCTAGCGAGGGCCAAGTTCATACGGTTTCAATCAGACAACATGACAACTGTTGCGTACATCAACCATCAGGGGGGAACAAGGAGTTCCCTAGCGATGGAAGAAGTGACCAAAATCATTCTATGGGCGGAGTCTCACTCCTGCCACCTGTCCGCTATCCACATCCCAGGAGTGGAAAATTGGGAAGCGGATTTTCTGAGTCGTCAGACATTGCATCCGGGGGAGTGGGAACTCCATCCGGAAATCTTTGCCCAAGTCACTCAGCTGTGGGGCATTCCAGACATGGATCTGATGGCCTCTCGTCAGAACTTCAAAGTTCCTTGCTACGGGTCCAGATCCAGGGATCCCAAGGCGGCTCTAGTGGATGCACTAGTAGCACCTTGGACCTTCAAACTAGCTTATGTGTTCCCGCCGTTCCCTCTCATCCCCAGGCTGGTAGCCAGGATCAATCAGGAGAGGGCGTCGGTGATCTTGATAGCTCCTGCGTGGCCACGCAGGACTTGGTATGCAGATCTGGTGAATATGTCATCGGCTCCACCTTGGAAGCTACCTTTGAGACGAGACCTTCTTGTTCAGGGTCCGTTCGAACATCCGAACCTGGTTTCACTCCAGCTGACTGCTTGGAGATTGAACGTTTGATCTTATCGAAGCGAGGGTTCTCAGATTCTGTTATCGATACTCTTGTTCAGGCCAGAAAGCCTGTAACTAGAAAGATTTACCACAAAATTTGGAAAAAATATATCTGTTGGTGTGAATCTAAAGGATTCCCTTGGGACAAGGTTAAGATTCCTAAGATTCTATCCTTCCTTCAAGAAGGATTGGAAAAAGGATTATCTGCAAGTTCCCTGAAGGGACAGATTTCTGCCTTGTCTGTGTTACTTCACAAAAAGCTGGCAGCTGTGCCAGAGGTTCAAGCCTTTGTTCAGGCTCTGGTTAGAATTAAGCCTGTTTACAAACCTTTGACTCCTCCTTGGAGTCTCAATTTAGTTATTTCAGTTCTTCAGGGGGTTCCGTTTGAACCCTTACATTCCGTTGATATTAAGTTATTATCTTGGAAAGTTTTGTTTTTAGTTGCAATCTCTTCTGCTAGAAGAGTTTCAGAATTATCTGCACTGCAGTGTTCTCCTCCTTATCTGGTGTTCCATGCAGATAAGGTGGTTTTACGTACTAAACCTGGTTTTCTTCCAAAAGTTGTTTCTAACAAAAACATTAACCAGGAGATTATCGTACCTTCTCTGTGTCCGAAACCAGTTTCAAAGAAGGAACGTTTGTTGCACAATTTGGATGTTGTTCGCGCTCTAAAATTCTATTTAGATGCTACAAAGGATTTTAGACAAACATCTTCCTTGTTTGTTGTTTATTCTGGTAAAAGGAGAGGTCAAAAAGCAACTTCTACCTCTCTCTCTTTTTGGATTAAAAGCATCATCAGATTGGCTTACGAGACTGCCGGACGGCAGCCTCCCGAAAGAATCACAGCTCATTCCACTAGGGCTGTGGCTTCCACATGGGCCTTCAAGAACGAGGCTTCTGTTGATCAGATATGTAGGGCAGCGACTTGGTCTTCACTGCACACTTTTACCAAATTTTACAAGTTTGATACTTTTGCTTCTTCTGAGGCTATTTTTGGGAGAAAGGTTTTGCAAGCCGTGGTGCCTTCCATTTAGGTGACTTGATTTGCTCCCTCCCTTCATCCGTGTCCTAAAGCTTTGGTATTGGTTCCCACAAGTAAGGATGACGCCGTGGACCGGACACACCTATGTTGGAGAAAACAGAATTTATGTTTACCTGATAAATTACTTTCTCCAACGGTGTGTCCGGTCCACGGCCCGCCCTGGTTTTTTTAATCAGGTCTGATAATTTATTTTCTTTAACTACAGTCACCACGGTACCATATGGTTTCTCCTATGCAAATATTCCTCCTTAACGTCGGTCGAATGACTGGGGTAGGCGGAGCCTAGGAGGGATCATGTGACCAGCTTTGCTGGGCTCTTTGCCATTTCCTGTTGGGGAGGAGAATATCCCACAAGTAAGGATGACGCCGTGGACCGGACACACCGTTGGAGAAAGTAATTTATCAGGTAAACATAAATTCTGTTTTCAATAACGCATAATTCTGAAATTTTTTCAATTGTCAGAACATACTATTTAAGCAATTGTGAACATTTTGCTTTGTTGTTTACATGTAACTTTATTATTTTACTCACAATGTATCATTTATTCTCAATAAAGTTTTTTTTTTAAATCTAAAAAAAAACAAAACAAAAAAAAAACACACACACATTTTGCAGGGAGAGGGTCTCTATGGGCCTGTAACAACTCATCAGAAGGCTAAGATAACCAAAGACCCCTACATATAAAGCACAGAAGCCCCTTTTTACAAAAATGCCGCTATATAGATTTTAATAGCCAGGTGACCACTGTGGTAATAGTAATCACCTGGAGTGAATAATTGTGCATTTATTTTAATAGAGGCTCATGTGAGCCTCTATGTGCAGATCAAAGTTATATTCATGTACGCAAAGAGCCTTTTTTTATATGTAAATAAACCATTGTTCTTTTAACAACTGAGTTTAGAAAACGTGCACACACACACACTATTTTTTACAACCTCGTTTATTCAAATTTGAATAAAAATATAAATTTTTAACACGTTTTGGGCCAGATTACTAGTGGACTGCTATTTAGTGCTAATTGCGCTAGAAGTAAACTTTTTGTGTTCCTTGGTTGCGCTCGTATTATGAGTTGAGTAAAAAGTTATCACTCTAGCACTAACCTGATGCACACAAAAAGCTGAACTTAGAATATCGCACTCCCGATAACCTAAACACCCAACTCGCGTTCAAACCCTATCAAATATACTCATTTGCGCTAACCGACACTAACCACATTCCTATTCTCTTCACATAGCAAAATGTTATATTTATTTATATTTCTACATATATCTGATGGTATTTTTGTACAATATATATATATATATATATATATATATATATATATATATATATATATATATATATATATATATAGTTCCAGGATAATCACTGTTAGGTGCGCTCTTCCTGAGCGTTCGTTGAGAAAGGATAACCCGGCACACAGGAGAGTGGGCGGGGAACACACCCCCTAAACGAATCCAAGCGCTTGGCTGCAAACTTCAGGCGTGTCTGCCACACACGCCACAGGCAAAGCCAAATACACCAATCCAAGGAGAGAAGTTGCGCTCAATCTTGAAATTTTCTTGAAGAAAAAAGGCACTCCAGGCACGTAGTAAAAAGTAAAAACAACTTTTATTCCAAAATCATTAAAAGAAGGACAAAGTAGTGTAGTCCAGCAAAGAGCCAGCAGTGGAGTCACTGCTGGCTCTTTGCTGGACTACACTACTTTGTCCTTCTTTTAATGATTTTGGAATAAAAGTTGTTTTTACTTTTTACTACGTGCCTGGAGTGCCTTTTTTCTTCAAGAAAATTTCAAGATTGAGCGCAACTTCTCTCCTTGGATTGGTATATATATATATATATATATATATATATATATATATATATATATATATATATATAAATCCAAAAGGAAAAAAGTGAATGGCTCCAGCACTGTTTCTTTAAAAGTGAAAAAACCTTTATTAAGGTGACAAAATGAACAGACAGCAACGTTTCGGGTAACGCAGACCCTTAATCATGCTATGGATTGCTCTGCAGCACAGCTTTAAATAGGCCAGATGGCTTAAAGGGCCATAATACCCAAATGTTTAAACACTTGAAAGTGATGCAGCATAGCTGTAAAAAGCTGACTAGAAAATATCACCTGAACATCTCTATGTAAAAAAGAAAGATATTTTACCTCAAAAGTTCTTCAGTAGCCACCTCCCATTGTAAAGGATTTCTAAGCAGCATATCAGTATGTCTGTCCCGGGACAACTGAAGGGATGAGCATCGTGAACTCTCATATTATTTCACCAATCAGGTAAAGGAAGCTTACTATGAAATCTCATGAGAGTTAAGTCAAATCTCATGAGATCACAGTAAGAGTTCATGACCTCAGCACTGCTGATGCTGATTGGCCGCTGTTCATTTCTTCATTTTTTTACCTGCAGCTGGGAGCAGCTGAGTATAACTTTTTACACAGAACTAACTCTACTGAGCTGAGGAGATTGTGAGGTAAAATATCTTCCTTTTTTACATAGAGATGCTCAGGTGATATTTTCCTGTCAGCTTTTTACAGTTATACTGCATCAGTTTCAAGTGATTTAGCATATGAGTATTATGTCCCTTTAATTACAAACATATTAACTCCATATTGGCTGAACTTTTTTTGACCATTGATAGAAATTACTACTGCCATCTATTAGGCCAATTTATGAATTACACAAGTAGAAAAACAGACATTTTTTTTTTAAGTCTAAACAAAAATGTTAAATACATAGGTAAAGTTAAACACATGAGCAGTGATGCAAAGTTTAATCATGACATCCAAAATTAAAAATGCATATATATATGAAGAAAGATAAAATTTATAAAAACAAATGGAGATCATAATCTCTATTCAGACCTACTGGATGTAGAGTTTTTAGTTGTTGAATCCACCATACCTCTCTCTCTTTGAGTTCAAGTTCCCTATTCCCTCCTCTCCTAAGTTTAGGGATATGATCTATTATTTGGTACCTGAGTTGGCTGACGGTGTGTCCCATTTCAAGAAAATGGGAAGAAACTGGTAGGGTTTTATCTTGGCATCTAATTGAAGATTTATGCCCACTAATCCTATCTCTAATGGGGTGTGTAGTTTCCCCTACATAGCCCCTCCCACACGGGCATTTTAATAGGTAGACTACAAAGTCTGTGTCACAGGTATAGTACCCATTAATTTCCCAAATTTTTCGGTCATTGGTTTGTGCTATGTGTTTACCTTTTATCGTCGCCAGTACAGATTCTGTATTTTCACATATCGCTATTTTTATAGATAAGATTCTCAATCCTATTGCATCCAAACAAACCTCTTTTCTTGAAGATACAGTCAGCCAACTCAGGTACCAAATAATAGATCATATCCCTAAACTTAGGAGAGGAGGGAATAGGGAACTTGAACTCAAAAAGAGAGAGGTATGGTGGATTCAACAACTAAAAACTCTACATCCAGTAGGTCTGAATAGAGATTATGATCTCCATTTGTTTTTATAAATTTTATCTTTCTTCGTATATATATGCATTTTTAATTTTGGATGTCATGATTAAACTTTGCATCACTGCTCATGTGTTTAACTTTACCTATGTATTTAACATTTTTGTTTAGACTTAAAAAAAAATTATGTTTTTCTACATGTGTAATTCATTAATTGGCCTAATAGAAGGCAGTAGTAATTTCTATCAATGGTCAAAAAAAGTTCAGCCAATATGGAGTTAATATGTTTGTAATTAAGCCATCTGGCCTATTTAAAGCTGTGCTGCAGAGCAATCCATAGCATGATTAAGGGTCTGCGTTACCCGAAACGTTGCTGTCTGTTCATTTTGTCACCTTAATAAAGGTTTTTTCACTTTTAAAGAAACAGTGCTGGAGCCATTCACTTTTTTCCTTTTGGATTTACATATGAGAGGTGAGCAGGACCCTCTGGCTACTGTGCACTTTGCTAACTAACTTTGAACTGTTACTTGTGCTGGACCTATTGCTCTCTTTATATATATATATATATATATGTGTATGTGTATATATATATATATATATATATATGTGTATGTGTATATATATGTATATACAGTGGGACCTCGGTTTACAAACGACTCGGTATACGAAATTTCGGTTTACGAATTCAAAATCTTGAAAAAAATTGTCTCGGTTTAAGAATTTTTTTCGCAATACGAAACAAATGTTCCGGGTTTGCCCCTCGGTTTACGAATTTTTTTTGCAATACGAAACAAGTGTCCCGGTTTGCCCCTGCATACTGAAGTGTGGGTAGCAGTTGGAGAGGTTTTGGAGCCATTTGCAGCAAGTTGTTGAGCCTTTTGGAGCCATTTGCAGCAAGTTGTTGAGCCCTTTGGAGCCATTTGCAGCAAGTTGTGGAGCCTTTTGGAGCCATTGGAGCCATTTGCAGCAGATTTTGGAGCCTTTTGGAGCCATTGGAGCCTTTTGCAGCAGGTTTTGTAGACTTTATTTGACTTTTTCTCTCACCTCCGGAACGCATTAATTGGTTTTCAATGCATTCCTATGGGAAACCGTGTTTCGGTTTACGAATTTTTCGCAATACGAAACGTCCCAGAGAACGAATTAAATTCGTAAACCGAGGTCCCACTGTATATATATATATATATATGTGTGTGTGTGTGAGTGTATGTATGTATATATATATTTGTGTGTGTGTGTATATATATATTAATATATATATATATATATAAATATTTATTTATATAGTTAAACATGTATATGTATGTATGTCTGTTAAATCCCTTTGTCTGTCTTTTTTTTCTAACACTTAAGATCTCATATCTTTGAGCCCTTTTAATTTTTGTGCAATATTTTTTCTGAATAATTTTTATTAGGTGGTGTTATGAGTGTAACTCTATCGTGTAATGTATTTTTGATGTGTTTTGTGACACTTTTTTTTTTTCAAAAAACAGTTAACCACAGCTCTGAGGATGTGCTAACCCAACGAGCGTTAACTTCAATTGCACTCAAGTGATCACATTTACTTTCAACTTGTAATATGAGCGCAATTTAACTTGCGTAAAAACAAAGGCAAAAACCCAATATCGCTGGTGAGTGCAAACATTTGCACTCCACTCATAATCAGGCCCTTTGTGTCAGAGTTCTGACATGTCAAAATATATAGATGAAATAGCAGTATTGTTTGAGTCCGCTAGGACTATTTAAAAAAAAAAAATGATTTCTTTGGTTTCTCCCTAAAAATTACCTACAGTAGGACCTAAATATGGGCAGCATATAAAAACTTTAAGACAGCTTAGCACATGAGTAAAAAAAAAAATGCCTCAACAGTTAAAGGGTTAATAAATAGATGGAAGGAATGTACATAGTTTGGTGTATTTCCTTTACGCAAACCGCTAAAGAATTAAACATGCAGTTGTAGTTAGCTCCACAGCTGCAATTAACATTCACTCTTGAGTTGGCCACAGGTAAGTGAGTGGCAGTTAGAGCTCACTTGCGATGTCCAGCTCAGGATTGTAAATGTTTTGCTAGAGAATTTGACTACTGCACTATTGTGTCCATTTAAGCGTAAACAAATTTCTAGGGAACATTGTTTGTAAATAGAGACTCTTCAGAACAAATCTCACATGCGTCACAAGTTAGGCCACAGTGTTAATTATCTGTGTACGTTATTTATAAAATTAGTAACTGGGTTAAGCTTTAGAGTGATCAACTCATATTTATATTGTCTTGATCCCAGAGGCAGTTTCAAGTCAGGCTGAAAACACATTTCACTATTTGTTTGTTGTTGTACTTTTACAAACATTCTCACGTCATCTGACGTGTTTCACGTATGTACTGCGCAGTACATGCGTGAAACGCATCAGATGATGTAAGCATCTTGCTGACCGTTAACCGCTATTTGAGTTTTCCGCTTTTTGCTATTTACTAATAAAAGTTGAACTTTTAAGCTCTGTCCGACTTAAAGGCTTTGCATGGTATGTTCTGTGATAACGCTGATGCAACTAAGTTGAATTTAGCCAGGCGTTAATCTCTGTTTTCATATATATATATATATATATATATATATATATATATATATATATATATATATATATATATATATATATATATATATATATATATATATATATATATACACAGGTAGCCCTCAGTTTACGCCGGGGTTAGGTTCCAGAAGGAATGGTTGTAAATCGAAACTGTTGTAAATTGAAACCCAGTTTTTAATGTAAGTCAATGGGAAGTGAGGGAGATAGGTTCCAGGCCCCTCTCAAAATTGTCATAAGTAACACGTAATACATTATTTTTAAAGCTTTGAAATGAGGATTTTAAATGCTAAACAGTATTATAAACCTGATAAAATAATCACACAACACAGAATATATAATTAAACTAAGTTAAAAGAACAAAAACATTAGCTAAATAGCATTATAAACCTAATAAAATAATCACACAACACAGACTTCACTTGCATTTTTCTGCAAACAGTTCTTTCTATGCATTCCAATCTGGACTGATTTATAGACAGGAAGATCTTGTTCCTTTGAAATCTGCTCGATAGCTCAGGTCTGGTTAAACTGATTAATTTCAGCTTGCTTGGCTTTGCTGCAACACAAGCGGGCAGCTCCACCTACTGGCTATTTTAATCAATGCACTGCTTCTCAATGCCTTTCAATAGCAGTCACATCACTGGAATAAAAGGTTGTTATTCTGAAACGGTGTAAATTGAACCATTGTAAAACGAGGGCCACCTGTATATATATATATATATATATATATATATATATATATATATATATATATATATATATATATATATATATATATATATATATGTATTACTGTATTTAGATGTGTATATATGTATTTACAGACATATATACACAAATAAAAACATTAATATATATGTATACATATTTTTCATGTAGTGTATGTGCATATAACAGTATGCTATCATGTTTGCGCATATTACAGTATACGATCTGGTATGCGCATATTACAAACAAACATGTTAAAGAACATTGGAATATGAAATATTCATAATTACAAGTTGGGTTTGCGCTAATAAGAATATGTCATGGTGTTTGCGCGAGAGAGTGGATGTATATTTTTTTTCCACTTTTGTTTCTTCATTGACTTCTATGGGGGGAATACATGAACGTGCACACAATATTGTAAGATAGAATTTTTTGTGCTAGCCAGGTTACTGCTTGCGCTAAATATTTTTTTTTTAACTTGTGATACAAGCTCAACCCGACTAACGGGTGGAGCTAGTGGAGTCTTTGCGATCGCAAAAAAAATATATACTGCGCCACTAGTAATCTAGCCCATTATTGTTTGCTTAATGCAACTCACAACTTTTGATTTTTGCTCTGCCTTATAATCTTAATAATTCAAATGTTGAGCTTTTTGCTGATGAATGAGACCCTGGGTAAGCATGTTCCCTCTTCCTTAAATTGGGGTTATATGCAGTATCTGTGAGGGTAAAGCGCTCAAAGAATATGCTGAGAAATTATGTCAAGGAAACATATAAACCCAAGAATGTCCTTGATTTTCTATATTTAGTTTGGACATTATGTTGTAAACATGATAGCACTGCAAGGTTTTAAACATTTTCATGATTTTTTATGTGAGCAATTTTGCTGATAATTCAATTGCCATTAAAACTATCTATACTACTAGGTATGTTTAAAAAGAAATAGTTACATACTTGTATATACTTGAGCATTACATTCCATAGCAGTCAATGGTTTACATGTGTTCTCTGTATTTAACATTTAAAAAAAAGATGTTTATATGCATGATTAACTTGACAGTGGGTTTAGTGTATAGGAGATAAATATAAAACATATCTGAAATATTCTTGATATGTGCTCTAAGAGTAGACATTGATCACTTAATTTTAGTGGATTACATATAGTAAATGAAACCAGGCTGCATAGTACTTCAAGGATGCTTGAACAATGCTTCCAAATTAATTCCAGCTGTACGTAGAAGATCTGATGAAGCTTTTTTTCTTGTTTTTTTTCTCTATCTCAAGGAATGGAAATTTGATTCTCCATGCTGTAGTAATTGTAATACTGGTTGTATATGTAACCTAATAGTACATTTGTCTTAGAGTTGGATGTTTCAGTATACAGTTTATCAAACTTCAAGACAATATCTTGGAAGGTCACAAATGGTCAATTGAAAGTGGTCTCTGAAAAACAATTCTTAAAGCTTTGAAGTATGCTGGTTCAGCATCTCCCATCAGTAAATTTTCTGATAGCAGGTCACTACATGATATAAGGTGTAAATTATACTCCGAGTCAGCCTGATAATTATTTTTCTTTCTGTACAACTTTTATCAATATATTAAAGAAACATCACTTTAAAAGATTAAACTTATATTGTTATGTAAATATTGCTTTGATTTAAACTTTAGATTTAGCTGGAATAATTACTATTTATGTATTTATTTTGTATTTTTTTCAACTGATGGACTCTATGTATCCTCCTATTATTTAACCCCTGGCTGTCAGGGAAGTATAAAACATTTATATTTTTCTTTTGTATTATGGGTTTCCCTCAAGGTACTGGTATCTTAGTGTCTAATGTGTCTCCGTGCAAAGACAAAATTGATCAGTTAATTACTTGATAAGGGTTTTTTTTTTTTACTTTTCTCTCTCATCGGGATCCAATTTTTTGGTGAATCTAAGGAATGTGAGCTGCTTTACATTTGGATGATGCAGTAAAGCCAAATTATTTTGAACCTCAAGAATACAGTGTCCAGTTCTAGCATCCATTGCTTTAGTAACATAAAAAAGAATATTGCAAAGTTGGGCAACTACATTAATAGATGCCTTCAAATAAGTTAAACTTGAAACAAAGGGATTACAATCGTGTCCATTCATGAATTGCAATTGGAAGATAAACGAGACATAGAGAAAGTATAAAAGTATCACGAGGAATAATGTATTTATAGGTCCTAAGAATCCTTGTTATCTATACCCACCCAAAATTTCTAATATAACAGCTGGGGCTGGCTGTAATAGACAGTGTATTGCAGTTCAATAGCAGCATCGGAGCAGACAGGTAATGGCTCTGGACCGTCCAGGAATTGTATTATAGTGATTTTGTATTTCACTTTTATGGTTCTGGGAGTGGTTGGACATTCTAGGATACAGTTTTGGTTCTGCGAAAGTTTCCCCTAGGGCACAGTTGGAAAACTATGGCACGAATATTCAAGGTTACACATCTGCTGGTATTGTTTCTGTGCTTTCAGCATACTGCATGGTTTATTGGCTACAATTGTACAATTTTGTTTTATATATATATATATATATATATATATATATATATATATATATATATATATATATATATATATATATGCTATATTAGCAATTAAGTTTATGTATAAATTTAATATTTCTTTACTGTCCATTTAAATTGAAAAAGTATACCTCGAGTGCTTGATATAAGTGTCATTAAATTAAATTTCAACTATAAAAACCCCCATGTAACCTGTAATGGTTTTTGCTATTTTAATCAAATGCAAATATTTTCAAGAGAAATAATTTATTTTTGAACTTGGTACATTAAATCCAAAATATTTATTTCATGATTCAGATAGGGCATACTATAAAAACAACTTTCCAATTTACTTCTACTGTCAAATTTGCTTTATTCTTTGTTTTTATTCTTTATTGAAGGAGCAGGAATGCACTACTGGGTGTATACACTATACACTAGCTAGGTGTATATATCGAGTGAGCTAATACAAAGAGGCAAATATGTGCATCCACCAATCAAAAGCTATCTCCCAGTAGTGTATTGTGGGTACTGAGCCTACCTAGAAGGATACCTAGAATAGAAGCAAATTAGATCATAGAAGTAAATTGCAAAGTTGTTTAAAATGTCATGCTCTATCTAAATCATGAAAGTTTAATTTTGACTTTACTGTCTCTTTAACCACAATATGTCAGTTTTACTAATGCTTATGGTGTTTACCAAGTTTAGTTATAAGCCAAGCATATGTTGTGTGGTGATTATTTGTCTGGGTGACATTTAACTGTATCGATAGTAATAATATATAGTAAGTATATCAGACAAAAAATGGAATGGTAAAATGTTGTGATATACAACCTATTAATATATTCATAGGTTTTCCTTCTCAGGTATCTATTATACAGTTATAATATTGCACTTTAATTAATCCGCATGTCTCCCTTTCAGTTCCTAGTGTTCCAAGAGATGTCACTTTTAAAAGTATTGATTCTACAAGTATAACATTAGGATGGAGTAAACCAGAAATTATAAATGGTTATTTAAGAAACTACAAAATTACTCTACAACTTCTTGCTACTAAATGCAGTGATTGGGATCACCCTAAATGTATTGAGATTACTCAGGATCTTTACTCATTTGAAGATGGAAAAAATGCTGAGAAAACAATATATGGATTAAAGAAATTCAGATGGTATAGAATTCAAATTTCTGCCAGTTCGAGTGCTGGCTATAGTATTCCTTCCGCCTGGTTTCACGTTCAGACCTCCTCTGGTCGTAAGTGGAAAAAAGCTCTTATAAATCTCAGAAGATAACATTCCTAACATGTCACTTATTTAAAACTAACAAAAATAAGTATGGACTTATATTATAATTTGATTTACACTTTATTTGATTAACTTATTATTTCTTATAATAACATTATTAATTAATTATAATTTATTAATATTAATTAATTATATGACAGCAATGTTCTATTGGACGCTCTGAATTAAACAACCTCTTGTTAACTTTGTATTATAGATTGATACTTTCTGTACTGAAACAGGAACTCTATCTGCTGATGAAGGGCGAGATTACATATATACAGCGCGGGCTTCAGCACAAATGCTGAAGACCGCGCCACCTGTAATTTCACCTTGCATAATGGGGTATTACATAAACCCCGCTGGCAGTTCATAAAGTGTCGTAAGTCGGATAAACTAGCGATGTCTAGAAATGAGCGTAAATACAAATTTCTGGAGTCGCTAAAAAAATACGTTTAAATTAAGATAAAACTACAGAAAATAAAAAAGCTAAAACTACAGAAAATAAAAAAATTATCAAAAATAAAAAAATTATACCTAATCCCTATGAAAATAAAAAAGCCCCCCAAAATAAAAACACCCCCTAATGTAATACTAAACTACCAATAGCCCTTAAAAAGGCCTTTTGTAGGGCAGTGCCCTAAGTTAAACAGCTCTTTTCCCCCCTCTAACAGTAAAACCCCCCCACCCACCAAACCCCCCAAAATAAAAAAAAAACTAACACTAAAAAAACCCAAACTACCCATTGCCACTAAATGGGCATTTGTATGGGCATTGCCCTTAAAGGGCATTTAGCTCTTTTAAGAGTGCCTATAACCCTAATCTTAAAAATATTTAAAAAAATAAAAAAAAAGCTTAACTCTAACCCCCAGATAGGTACTCACGGTTCCTGAAGTCCGGCGATGAAGTCTTCTTCCAAGCGGCGACCGGTTTCTCAAGTCCGGCAATGAAGTCTTCTTCCAAGTGGGGACCTCTTCTATCTTCATCCAGGACCGCGGAACTGAAGACCGGCGGCCGTGGAACTGAAGACTGGCGACCGCGGAGCGTGGAGGATCCCCTTCATACGTTCACCGCCATACACTGAATAGTAAATTCAAGGTACGCGATTAAAAATGGCGTCCCTTGAATTCCTATTGGCTGATTTTATTCTTCAAATTCAAATCAGCCAATAGGATGACAGCTACTGAAATCCTATTGGCTGATTTGAACAGTTAATATGATTTCAGTAGCTCTCATCCTATTGGCTGATTTGAATTTGAAGAATCAAATCAGCCAATAGGAATTCAAGGGACGCCATTTTTAATTGCATACCTTAAATTTGCTATTCAGTGTACAGCGGTGATCGTAAGAAGAGGATCCTCCATGCACCATGGCTCTGCGGTCGCGGTCTTCAGTTCCGCAGTCCTGGATGAAGATAGAAGAGCTTGCCGATTGGAAGAAGACTTCACTGCCGGACTTCAGGAACCAGTCGCCGCTTGGAAGAAGACTTCACTGCCGGACTTCAGGAACAGTGAGTACCTATCTGGGGGTTAGTTAGGCGTTTTTAAAAAAAAATATATATATATATTTTTTAGATTAGGGTTATGGGCACTCTTAAAAGAGCTGTAAGCCCTTTTAAGGGCAGTAAAAGAGCTGATTGTCCTTTTAAGGACAAAGCCCATACAAATGCCCCTTTAAGGGCAATGGGTAGTTAAGGTTTTTTTAGTGTTAGGTTTTTATATTTTTGGGGGTGGGGGTTTTACTGTTAGAGGGGGGACTTAGTATTTTTTTTTAAGGAAAAGAGCTGTTTAATTTAGGGCACTGCCCTACAAAAGGCCCTTTTAAGGGCTATTGGTAGTTTAGTATTAGATTAGGGGGTGTTTTTATTTTCATAGGGGTTAGGTATAATTTTTTTATTTTTGATCATTTTGTTTTCTATTTTCTGTAATGTTAGACTTTTTTATTTTCTGTAATGTTAGCTTAATTTAAACAGTTTTTTTATTTTTAAAATAATGTTAGGTTTTTTATTTTAACTGTAATTTTAGTTTTATTTTAATTTATGTAATGGGTTAATTTAGGGGGTGTTAGGTTAGGGGGCTTAGTGATTAGTTATTTGTGTTGTGGGGTTTGGCAGTTAAAGGGTTAATAGATTTATTAGCATCATTGCGTTGTTGGGGTTTGGCGGATTAGGGGTTAATAATTTAATAGGTTTATTGCTTTGTGGGTTAATGGCGGATTAGGGGTTAATAGTTTTAATAGGTAGTTTGCGATGTTGGGGTTGGCAGATTTAGGGGTAAATACTTTTATTAGGTAGATCGTGATGTGGGTGAATTGTGGATTAGGGGTTAAAAGTTTAATTAGGCATATTGCGTTGTGGGGGGTTGTCAGTTTAGGGGTTAATATTTTTATTATTAGTTCCGATGTGGGTTTGATGGCGGATTAATATACTTTATTAGTTATTGCGGTGGGGGATTGCGGTTTACAGGTATAGATATTGCACATGCGTTAGGTGTTAGTTACTATTTTCAGGGAGTTACAGTGCTCACATACTCAGGGCAAGGCTTGCTGCGCCTGCCTATGTGTGGCAAGGTGAAAATGGAGTAACATTTTTCAATTTTCGCTGCGCAAGTCCTTGCGCTGAATATGTGATACCTATTTGCGACACGATTCTATGTTAGCTTATGGGAGAAAAAATAGTGGCCGACGGGTGAAATATACGTTCCGCATTTATATGCTGCGCCGTATATGTAATACCACAATCGCATAAAAACCGTTGGCACCGGCTTTTGCGGGTGACACCACATATATAATGGAGCCCCTAGTTGTCATTTTATTATTTATGGTCAAAAAAGGCCTGTTGTGCCTGTCTGAGTAGCTTTGCACACAGTCGTTTGTGAATGTTTTTCAAGTATTTACTATATTTAATAGGGGTTGTGTACTTATATTCTGAGTAATATTTACAGGATAAGATAAGGGTGCTTATGGTGAGTTTATTGGAACCAAAGAGGCAGAGGCTGGAAAAAGTTTGGGGACCAATGCTGGTTCTGAACCATGAAAGCTTAATTTTCACTTTTATGAAAAAATTGTATTAGAACATTAGATATCATTAATATTGAATACATTAGCCATTATGTTTTACTTTGGTCTTGACCATCCATGTATCTTTTGCTTGAAGACCTGTGAAATCGACTCTGAAAATCCGGCTGAAAAGCCTGCAAGCCGCCTGTTTCTCTAGTTTTTCACATCTTTAACCAGAGTTTCCAGTTATGTATTGAAGACCTAACTGTTTTCACATGGCTCTTGCAATAAATTGGAATGGAACAGAGAAGGGCTTAAAAAAATGACACAAAGTGATATAGTAAGGTGGGGAGATGGATCTCATAAAATTATTGTATAGCTCTGAAAATGGAAATAACCACTTTAATAAAACAGGGATAGAGACACATAGAATGACATAAAGTCATACGATTACATTTTTTTATTCCTAAGCAATACAATACTGGTTGTTTTTTTTATCTGAATCATTGGGTTACTAACACTGACAGTTGATAGATAGATAGATAGATAGATAGATAGATAGATAGATAGATAAATAGATAGATCAATAGATAGATCACTGTTTCCTGATTCGAAATTGTGTAAAACAAAAACAATCTGCAATTCCTAAGTAAACCCACTTTGTAGTTAAAGAATTTGAGAATGTTTCTTTCTGTAGAATGTTGAAATACTCAGTGAAGCTAGACCAGTGTATTGCAGCTTCATGCTGTTGTAGAGCTTATAAAAATGCATCAGAAAGATAGTGGCCACGAGATACATTAATTCGTATTATCCTTGTGTCAATGTCAATTTGATTAATCTGGTATACATGGAAAGATTTAAAAATGCAGAAAAGACAATCACAGCTTTAACCAAGATGTTTACTTAAGAAAGTCATTCAGTTCTATACTCTTGAGTTATAGCAAGCTTGATTTCCTGTGTTTCATTCCAAGTATTAAACCTAAATGATGGGTTATCCAGATTTTCTGCTGAGAGCACTTTACAGCTACCTTAGTATCAGAACACAGATGGATGGCAAGGATGACCCTGACCTGCATAAGACCCACATTCCCTTGCAAGGATAGAGGCATGTTAATCAGGAAATGATGGTTGTTAGTTACAGAAAATGCATTATTGTAGAAACCTGTAGAACGGAAGTGATTGGATTAGGAGAGAAAAAAGATGGTTCATCCATAGTTAGTAAGCTGTTTTAATCAAATGGAGTTATATGATACCCTTCTCAAAATTATTGTAAAAGCAGAATCAAAATGTACTTTTTTCTGTCTTTTACATATTTTAGTCTTTCTTAAAGGGACATTCTAGTCAAAATTTAATAGAAGCATTTTTGCAATATACTTATATTACCCAGAATTCTTCTAGTAAAAGTTGATTGTGTCTCAGCAGTGGCTCTTTGGAACCGATGCTTATTCTTATTTCAGTTTTGACTAGAATTTTCATTTACATGTTATTATTTTATTACTATGCTGATATTCTTATAGATAAATGTCTAAACTGACGACAAGTAGTAATAATTCAATATGGACTTAATGAAAATGCAAATGATTGTTTAGTAGCCTAAATATCCTCTGTTATCAGAGCTAAACAGATTTTTTACTTACTTTGTTCTCTGCCATGTAAAGGACCCGTGGTGTCCAAAGAGGCTGATATACAGATATAGCACTCTGTTTAAAGGGCATGGAAAGCATAGCCGTTTGATGAAAAAAGTAAATCAAAATGTGTTATATGCAATTAGAAAATGTAGTCTGACCTTATGCCAATAAAACAAACAGCAGTTACTGCTTTATCTCTAGTACGCTTTAACTAAATGTGTGTCAGTGGTTTTAAAGTAAAAACTGCCGAGTAAACATGACCAGCGTGTCTGGATTATAGAAATTATCAAAATAGTATCACTGTAGACACCTTGAAAATAAACTCTATAAATAGATTTTTTTTTCCCTCTCAAATGTTATAATGTATAATATATCATTTTATTTCCAGTGGCCACGACTTTCTACCAACTTTAGTGGAGTGCTTATCAATTATTCCTAACAAACTAACCTATGTCTACTTGCCTTTTAAAGTAAGCGTACTTTATGTAAATTGCAAAAATGAATAAATTATTAATTTGCTATTTGATGTTTTGAACAGCTGCAGATGGACCTCCAGAAAATGTGACAGTGAGAGCCACATCCCCTTATAGCATTAATATAAGCTGGGATGAACCCACAATCATCACAGGCCCAACATCCTTCATAATTAATGTTTCTTCAGTAAGTACATTTATATTTCAAAACTACTGTCGGATTTACTGGATGTGCATGTGTATTGCTTGGTAATCTAAATATAGAAATTTGTCTGGGACATTAAAGGTACACTCTAGTCAAAATGTAAACATTCAGGAGTCAGATAAGGCATGCAATTTTAAACAAATTTCCAATTTTGTTTTTGTCATCAAATTTGCTTTGTGCTCTTGGTATTCTTAGTTGAAAACTAAACCTAGGTAGGTGCATATGCTATTCTCTAAGCCCTTGAAAGGCTGTCTCTTATCTTAGTAAGTTTTGAAAGTTTTTGACAGCTAGTCAGCTCTAGTCCATGTGTGCCATATAAATAGCATTGTGCTCACTCTGTGGAGTCAGCACTGATTTAGCTAAAATGCAAGTCTGTCAAAAGATCTGAAGTAGGAGGGCAGTCTGCAGAGGCTAAACTGGGGAATGGGTAATAAAAAGATTATCTATCTTTTTTTAAACAATAAAAAATAATAATAATAATAATAATAAAGTTTTTGAAAAAACACTTCTCATATTCATTGGTGTAACTTCCTCAATTCAAAAGTTTCTGCATGGGTTGGTAAACACATAATCACGATGAGCAGTGGTATTCATGTTACAAACTGCTTCCAGTGTCAATATTTCAGCATTACATTATTTTCTCAGGCTACTTGTCTGTTGCACCACCAGCTCTTTTTCGTTTCTCCATCATGTTTATATGCCTCTCTAGCATACTGCATCCTTTTGGTTTATTTACTCTTAAAGGAACAGTCTACTCTAAATTGTTATTGTTTAATAAGATAGATAATTCCCTTTATTACCCATTCCCCAGTTTTGCATAACCAACATGGTTATATTAATATACTTTTTACCTCTTTGATAACCTTGCATCTAAACCTCTGCAGACTGCCCCATTATCTCAGTGCTATTTACATAATTGCATTTTAGACAATTAGAGCTGACTCATGAATAACTCCATGAGAGTGGGCACAATGTTTTCTATAGGGCACACATTAACTAGTATTGTATATTTGTGAAAAGCTATATATATGCATGAGATAAAGGCAGCCTGCATGGGCTTAGAGACAGGCAGAGATTTAGAGGTTTAAATGTTATAAAGTATATTAATTTAAGAATGTTGGTTGTGCAAAGCTGGGAAATGGGTTTATCTATCTTTTTAAACAACAAACAATTTGGAATAAACTGTCCCTTTAAGAAAATCTTGACAAGCATTTGCAATATGACTCACAAAATTCACAGCTATTTAATAACATTTCCTTCTAGTCCTGAAAGCATGTGTAGTCAAATGACGTGTAAGAGCAGAATATTAACGCATCCATAACTGTAATCTACAATGTTCTTTCAACATCTGTTTTTCTACAAAAACCTAAAGGACAAGTTCATTTTGCTGGGCAGCTTGCAGTAGAACATATGAGAAGATGATTATAATATGTAAAAAATGGTAACTGAGTTCTGATGCACTGACCCTTCCTGGTGCCATTAATTCATCATAATATTTATGGAGTTTTACAACTACAAATCGAGCGGAATCTTTCTTATGTGCCTTGGCCGGCATTAACTTGTTTAGATTTCTCATGCAGCTTACAATTCTTCACCCAAATTGACTGCAACATAGGTTCTTCCATGACTGTAATACAACCACACCAGTTATTTCCATTTTCCGCCTAATATTCTTCTGTCATTTTTGCTGCTTAACATAACATTTTTATATAATTGACAAAATCTTATATCGCTCTACATAATTTTCTTTAATGCATTTTTAAATATCTTTTCACAAATCCCTAAGCACATTCCTTGTTTAATTGCCTCCTTACAGCCAGCAACCATCCCCCAAGATCACATAATCACTTTTACACCCTTTAGTTTATCCTTCCATCTGAGGTTTTGTTTTACTCTCTAATTATCCTCTTTCAGTCCTCATTTTCCACCAACTCAGTGGCAAAACTTCCACTCACTTAATCCCTGTTAGACATTTCTTAAACGTAGCATCTACCCTATAATTGATTCTTGAAACATGGCAAACCAATAGCTATCTCTTTTTTTGTTTACATAAAAATATAAATGCAATGAATCTCCTGAGAAGCATTATGCATAAATCTAATTGTACAGTGGGGTCAAAACAGAGAGTTTGACTAAAAAAGATGCACTTGGAAAGCCCTTCCGTCTCCCCTTATATTAAGGACATCCTGTTATGAGGAATAATGAGTTTGGTATTGGTTTAAAACATAACTTTTAATACAATTATAAATAATACAATAAAATGTGTGAAGTTAAAAACACAAATAGGATTCAAACTTGCATGATCACAATTATGTGGAGGTACTGCAGGTGGTTAGGTGATCACTTTGGGAAGGTATCAGTGTAATTTCCCAAAACTGAGTAAATATGGGATAAACTGTGATTCCTGAAACTTAATAAATTTAGGATGAAGGGTTGATCAACATAAAGCCTTTCACAGTTTTATCTGGATACTCTATCTTGGTAATAGTGTGGTGTAGTGTTCCCGTTGGGACCAAAAAATGATCCAGGTTGGGCGTCAATTATATTGTTTATTGTTGAACAATTCTGTATGCACTTGTATGGTATAAACCAGTTGGATTTGAATGTAGAGATCAAAGTGTCATATAAACACTGACGTAAAGACAGTGCACACACTTCAGGCAAATAGTATGTATCATTATATGTTAATGTTCAACATTATATCTGTTCATAGAGTAATTCTAAACTAGTAAACTAGAGTTTCTGAGTCGTGAATGTTGCGATATTGCTGTTTAATTTTGAGTGGTTGAATTCTTTTTGTGTAAAGCTCAAAATTGCGTAAATACAGTAAAAGACATTACTGCGTTATTTAAGTAGTTTTAGAAATCACATAAAATATGTATACAAGTGCAAATGTGATGAGGTCTTATTATTTGCTTTGCCCTCAGTATCAGTTGATTTCACTGGTGCGTGATTGAATATAGTATACCGATCTTATTATTTCAACATAAATTGGTATACACATCACCATATATGTATACTTCAACCTTTAAATGATGGAGTATCGTTAAGTAGCTATACTTAGCGTTAATATATCTAGGTAAAAAATAATCACATATGGGTTTGTCACAAAATAATTTTGAACAGATATTATTTTAACCACTTAAGTTTTATCATGTTGATATCCTTTATTAGTTGGCTTTTGGTCTCCTAATATGTTCCGAATCTGTTTATTTTTATTACTTGTTAGCACAAAATCAATATCATACTTTGTCGCTGTGCACCACTGTGTCTACTAGTAATCTGTTGGGAGCGAATGAAATAAGTGACTAGATCAGTTTATGGTTACTTCGGTTATATTATTGCACATTTTTTCTTGGCGTGATCTGTAGTAATGGCTGCCTGCATGTATATTGGCAGGCTCTAACCCATTAATTATTCAAGTTATTCTATGTGCACACCGTGGGGATATGATTCTTTAAGTAATGTGCTTTAAATAAAGATGGATTCTATCGTTACATAGTTTAATACACCACAATTTCCCAAATAATTTTAGCTCTATTGTAGCGAGTATTTTATTGTATAACTCACCCTGTTTGTATGGTTCCACTTTAAAATAATAATGTATAGCGTGACTGCTGTAATGGTGTTCCGCTATAAAGTGAAATATTAACTCTTACAATTTTACCAAGTGCAGGTTTGGAAAAATTATTTTAAGTAAGTATTAGCATTGAATCCTATTGCTAACTTAAAAAGATAAGATGTTGGACATTCAACAACCCTCCCTTGATATGTTTCGCCGTTTGAATTACATCTTTCTCAAAAGGTGACATGCGCCGGCATCTGCGGGTGTTTGTTACCTTTGCTCCGCCCTTCTTCAATCCTAACCCAATCAGAGCAATTCAAGGTTAGATTGACACAAGGCTTGTAGTAATGTCATTGCTTGACCGGAGGACCTATCACCGATCAGTGTTCGAATAAAAGCAGATGTAATCCATATCCACACATGAATTTGACATTGTTGTCATAGCTATATACTATATTGGTATGACAACAAGGAAATTACATACCAGAATCATGGAACACCTCCAAAATATCCGTAATGCTCCCAAGGATCTGGCTAAAGTTAAAAATTACATCCGTAGCTTTACATTTTTTCAGACATCATCAATCCAAAACATCAGAGCTAAAATGCTATGGCATACAAAAAAGTGTCATTGGGATTAAGAGGAGGAGACCTTGAGAACGCACTATTGAAAGCAGAGACAAGATGGATTTACCTTATGGATAGTGTACATCCTAAAGGTCTAAATGAACAGAATAATTATTCCATGTTCATATGAGTATTTTACTACACCAGATACCAATCAAAATGAACTGTAAACAATATCTAATTGAAGTTCATTTGCTTGTGTCAGATACTCAATTCAGTTCAACCAGAAGTTTGGACTCAATGCAAAATAATATACATCCCTATTGTAAAAATTCAATTTTGCTTTTTAGTATTTTACATAAATGCTGTATACCTTCATAAGGGAACTTTAGAATTTAATAGATCACTATGATAATATTTAATTGTACCTTTTAGCTCACTATCACCTTGATTACAAGTTTTGCGCTATAAAGGGTGCGAAACGAACGCAAGTTATTTCACCCTCCATAGAGCTGCCATTACAAAAAAGTTTCCTTGTCCGTGCGATATGGTGGTGATAAGCTCCATACCGCACAAAATCCAAGGGCTGAAAATACGTGCTTGTGCACACTTTCCACATAGACATCAATGGGGAGAGCATGTTAGAAAAAAACTAACACCTGAAGCGCGGAATGAAAAGCTCTGTAACGCAACCCCATTGATGTCTATGAGGAAAAAAACTATACGTTTAAACCGCAAGCCTAAACACCCCTAATCCGCCTCTCCCGACATCGCCGACACGGAAATAAAGTTATTAAAGGGACAGTACACTGTAAAATAGTTTTTATATGAATGTATTTTCAATGACTTGTTATACCAGATGCAGAGTATAAAATTTATGAGAAATTGCATTTTTCGGTTTATTTGTGTATATGAAGTAGCTGGTTTTGTGCTTTTGAACCACAGCCTATTACAATGGGTGGAGTTTCAGGTAATATATCTCATTATGTTATCACCTTTTATGTACACAGACTTGCTCCCTTATCTTATATTTGTCTAGAAAACTAAAGCTCAATACATAGAGAGAACAATGAAAAATGATCATTTTATTACTTAACTATCCGGCCCCCACAGAGAGTGAAATCTCTTCTGCTGGCTGTGTTTACTTAGGCTATTCAATAGCCTGTACTCCAGTATAGAAACTTTCAGAATAGGTTGGGATACCAGTGGGTAAATCAGCTATTTCAAATGCCAAAATAGGGGTAAAGGAGCTACTTGTAAACAATTTAAAACACTCCAACAGCTAAAACGAATCATTGGGAACAATTTAAAGGGGGGACATTTTTTGGGGTGAACTGTCCCTTTAACTCCAGCATCCAGCATCGCCACCACTAATAAGTTATTAACCCCTATTCCACTGCTCCGCGACATTGCCGCTACTATAATAAAGTTATTAACCTCTATTCCCCCACACCCCACACCCCAACAACACGACACTATAATAAAGCTATTAACCCTTATTCCGCCGCTCCTCAACATTGCTGCCACTAAATAAAGTTATTAACCTGTAAACCTCTGGCCTCCCACATCACCCCCACTAAATAAACCTATTAACCCCGAAACCGCCAGCCCCCCTCATCGCAAAAAACTAAATTAAACTATTAACCCCTAAACCTATCAACCTCCTAACTTTAATTTAAAATTACAATATCCCTATCTTAAAATAAATAAAAATTTACCTGTGAAATAAAAAAAAACTAAGTTTAATTTAACAATTAATCTAACATAACTATTATACTAAACTTAAAATAACTACCAATTAAATAAACTAAATTACACATTAAAAAACCTAACACTACTAAGAAAATGTAATTCTAAAATTACAAAAAAACAACAAACACTAAATTAAAATAAATAACAAACAGTAAATTACAAAAAATAACAAACAACATTATCCAAAATAAAACCAATTACGCCTAATCTAATAGCCCTATAAAAATAAAAAGCCCCCCAAAATAAAAAAATCCCCAGTCTATAATAAACTACCAATAGCCCTTAAAAGGGCCTTTTGTAGGGCATTGCCCTAAATAAATTAGCTCTGTTACCTGTAAAAAAATACAAAGACCCCCCCAACAGTAAAACTCACCACCTAACTAACCCCCCAAAATAAAAAAACTAACTCTAACAAAAACCTAAGCTACCCATTGCCCTGAAAAGGGCATTTGTATGGGCATTGCCCTTAAAAGGGCATTTAGCTCTTTTGCATTGCCCTGAAAAGGGCATTTAGCTCTTTTAAAAAAGTCTAAACCCTAATCTAAAAAAAACCCTCCCAAAAATGTTTTAAAAAAACCTAATACTAACCTCCGATGATCCACTTACAGTTTCTGAAGTCCGGCGAGGTGGCGAGGTCTTCATTCATCCTGGAGGCGTCTTCTATCTTCATCCAGACGGCATCTTCTATCTTCATCCCGTTGGTGTCTTCTATCTTCATCCTGGCGGCGCGGGCCCATCCTTGAAGACATCCGGCGTGGAGCGTCCTCTTCATACGATCACCGCCGTACAGTGAATCTTCAATGCAAGGGAGCCTCTGAAATCCTATTGGCTGTTTAATTCAGCCAATAGGATGAGAGCTACTGAAATTCTATTGGCTGATTTGAAAAGCCAATAGAATTTCAGTAGCTCTCATCATATTTGCTGATTTGAATTTCAAAAATGAAATCAGCCAAAAAGAATGCAAGGGACGCCAATTTGAAAAGGCTCCCTTGCATTGAAGATTCAGTGTACGGCAGTGACCGTATGAAGAGGACGCTCCGCGCCGGATGTCTTCAAGGATGGGCCCGCGCCGCCAGGATGAAGGTTGAAGACACCAACGGGATGAAGATAGAAGATGCCTTAACACTAAACTCATAATTTAGGTGTACTTGTTTTATCACTTATTTCATTTTATTATCACACACTTTTTCTCATATTTAATTCACCATATGATTTCAATTATACTTTCACATCAAGTATTCATCACCAGAACCAACAAATAATTCACTTCTGTATCCACATGCCTCATCATCATTAGTGCAAGTACTCCATGGACTCTTTTCACTTCGTTTTTAACTATAAAGTCTTATGATAATATTCTCACATCATTATAAATCTCAAAGTTTATTGAGTTTATTTCTAATCTTTCATTTGTCACATTGGGTACTACACGTATTACCACATAATTCACCCAACATTTTTCTTCAACCCTTCTAGTTTTTGTTTAAAGTAAACACTCCATATATATGTATTCCCTTTTTGAAACACCACTTTAAGAACCCCGGTAGTTGACTCACAAAAAAATTGTTACACCTAAATAATGTTAATATTATTCAGATCATGCTCTTAATTCACCATTTTTATAACTTTTGATTTTTATATTAGAACCAGGTAGGTTAGAAATATTTTAGAGTATACTTTAACTATCTCATCTCTTTACAATACATTCAAATAATGATTTATGCACAGTATATTATAACAATAATTACTGTCACAAGTATATTATACTCATTGATATGATAATATAAACTATATTATAATCATATAACTGATCCATCTTTATATATGGAACTCCGGATGTTAACCAAGATGTATTATCACAAAGTGTTGTAATCTAGGTAAATATTATGCCTTCTTATATAAAGAATAAGATGCATCTAAAGAAGCTATTAAAGCGCAATACGAACACTTAATAATTTAATACAAACACCCAGCTTATGTGAATATATAATCACATATATCGTTACTGTATATGTCAAATTCATGGGTGGATATGGATTACATCTGCTTTCATTCGAACACTGATTGGTGATAGATCCTCCGGTCAAGCAATGACATCACTAGAAGACTTGTGTCAATCTAACCTTGAATTGCTCTGATTGGGTTAGGATTGAAGAAGGACGGAGCAAAGGTAACAAACACCCGCAGACGCCAGCGTGCGTCATCTTTTGAGACATGTCAAGTGAGGGTTGTTGAATGTCCAACACCTTATCTTTTTAAGTTAGCAAAAGGATTCAATGCTAATACTTACTTACAATAATTTTTCCAAATCTGCACTTGGTAAAATTGTAAGGGTTAATATTACGGCATTACGGCAGTCCCGCTATACTTTATTATTTTATAGTAGAATCATACAAACAGGGTGCTTTATACAAAAAAATTCTTGCTTCAATAGAGCTAGAACTATTTGGAAAATTGTGGTGAATTAAACTATGTAACGATGGAATCCATCTTTATTTAAAGCACATTACTTAAACAATCGTATCCCCACGGTGTGGACATAGAATAACTTGAACAATAAACGGGTCAGAGGCTGCCTATATACACGCAGGCAGCCATTACTACAGATCACAGAACAAGAGAGGCCCAGCACTTACTGCAGAAACCAGGTGTACGCTACAGGGTTCTCTACCTCCCCCAAATAGAATAAATGAACAAGGAGTAGCAGCACCAATCGGTATATTTCAATATACTTTAATATAAGACATATAGAATAAAACAATGTTTCAGTCAGCACCTGACCTTAATCAGGTGTTGACCGAAACGCTGTTTTTTTCTATATGATGTCTCATGTTAAAGGATATTGAAATATACCAATTGGTTCTGCTACTCCTTGTTCATTTATTACTACAGATAACGCCAAGAGAAAATGTGCAATAATATAACCAAAGTAACCATAAACTGATCTAGTCACTTATTTCATTCGCTCCCAACAGATTACTAGTAGACACAGTGGTGCACAGCGACAAAGTATGATATTGATTTTGTGCTAACAAGTAATAAAAATAAACAGATTTGGAACATATTAGGAGCCCAAAAGCCAACTAATAAAGGCTTTAAAGGATATCAACATGATAAAACTTAAGTGGTTAACATAATATCTGTTTAAAATTATTTTGTGACAAACCCATATGTGATTATTTTTTACCTAGATATATTAACGCTAAGTATAGCTACTTAACGATACTCTCATTTAAAGGTTGAAGTATACATATATGGTGAAGTGTATACCAATTTATGTTGAAATAATAAGATCGGTATACTATATTTAATCACGCACCAGTGAAATCAACTGATACTGAGGGCAAAGCAAATAATAAGATCTCATCACATTTGCACTTGTACACATATTTTATGTGATTTCTAAAACTACTTAAATAACGCAGTAATGTCTTTTACTGTATTTACACATTTTTGAGTTTTACGCAAAAAGAATTCAACCACTCAAAATTAAACAGCAATATCACAACATTCACGACTCAGAAACTCAGTTTACTAGTTTAGAAATACTCTATGAACAGATATAATGTTGCACATTAACATAGAATGATACATACTCTATTTGTATGTAGTGTTTATATGACACTTTGATCTCTACATTCAAATCCAACTGGTTTATACCATACAAGTGCATAAAGAATAGTTCAGCAATAAACAATATAATTGATGCCCAACCTGGATAATTTTTTGGTCCCAACGGGAACACTACACCACACTATTACCAAGATAGAGTATCCAGATAAAACTGTGAAAGGCTTTATGTTGATCAACCCTTCATCCTAAATTTATTAAGTTTCAGGAATCACAGTTTATCCCATATTCACTCAGTTTTGGGAAATTACACTGATACCTTCCCAAAGTGATCACCTAACCACCTGCAGTACCTCCACATAATTGTGATCATGCAAGTTTGAATCCTATTTGTGTTTTTAACTTCACACATTTTATTGTATTATTTATAATTGTATTAAAAGTTATGTTTTAAACCAATACCAAACTCATTATCCCTCATAACAGGATGACATTAATATAAGGGGAGACTTAAGGGCTTTCCAAGTGCATCTTTTTTAGTCAAATTCTCTGTTTTGACTCCACTGTATAAATGTCATACATGTACTAGCACTCTAGCCGAAGGTAAATAACAATTAAAACCAGATAAGGCGTCCCTATTCTATTTATGTAGTGCTAATACAACTCTTTGTGTCACATAAATCTAATTGTATTTGTCCCTATCACCCTTATTGGAATACTAGTCATTTTATATATAACCCTTTCTGTAAAGCGGTTCTGCCATATGCAACATAAAAGGACAGTAAACACCTTGACATTTTAATATAAAATGTTTAGTTATGCATAGTGAAACAACTTTACAATATACTTACATTATTTATTTTGTCCCCTTCGTAAGGCTAACCCTGCTACATATATTTCATTTTTCTCCAACATTGGTGTGTCCGGTCCACGGCGTCATCCATAACTTGTGGGGAATATTCTCTTCCCCAACAGGAAATGGCAAAGAGCACAGCAAAAGCTGTCCATATAGTCCCTCCTAGGCTCCGCCCACCCCAGTCATTCTCTTTGCCGCTGAACAAGCAGCATCTCCACGGAGATGGTGAAGAGTATGTGGTGATTAGTTGTAGTTTTTTATTCTACTATCAAGAGTTTGTTATTTTAAAATAGTGCTGGTATGTACTATTTACTCTGAAACAGAAAAAGATGAAGAGTTCTGTTTGTGAGAGGAATATGATTTTAGTAGCAGTAACTAAAATCGTTTGCTTTTTCCACATAGGACTGTTGCGATGAGATAACTTCAGTTGGGGGAAACAGTTGGCAGACTTTTCTGCTTAAGGTATGACTAGCCATATTTCTAACAAGACTGTGTAATGCTGGAAGGCTGTCATTTCCCCTCATGGGGACCGGTAAGCCATTTTCTTAGTCTCAAACAGAATAAAGGGCTTAATATGGGCTATAAAACTGGTAGACACTTTTATGAGCTAGATCGATTGCTTTATTTGGGCATTTTATACAGTTTTATGTTGAAATTCACACTTTATAAACTTTGGGAAACGTTTTTTACGTCAGGCACTGGTTTAGACACCTTCCCAGTCAGGAAGGGCCTTCTCTGTAGTAGGCAGAGCCTTATTTTCGCACCATTACTGCGCAGTTACTTTTGAGAGCAGGACATGCAGCTGCATGTGTGTGGGTCTGAAAGTAGTTGAAAGGGTTCCTAGAAGGCTTCATTTGGTATCGTATACCCCCTGGGTTTGGTAAAGTCGCAGCAAAGGCTGTAGCTGGGACTGTAGAGGGGTTAAAACTGTAACCGGCTCCGGTTTCCTCATTTTAAGGGTTAAAGGTCTGAAATTTGGGGTGCAATACTTTGAATGCTTTAAGACACTGTGGTGAAAATTTGGTTAAATTTGAACAATTCCTTCATAGTTTTTCACATATTCAGTAATAAAGTGTGCCCTGTTTAAAATTTAAAGAGACAGTAACGGTTTTGTTTTAAAACGGTTTTTGTACTTTATTGACAAGTTTAAGCCTGTTTAACATGTCTGTGCCTTCAGTTAAACTATGTTCTGTATGTATGGAAGCCAATGTGTCTCCCCCTTCAAAATTGTGTGATAATTGTGCCATAGCGTCCAAACAAAGTAAGGACAGTACTGCCACAGATAATAAAGTTGCCCAAGATGATTCATCAGATGAAGGGAGTAGACATAGTTCTACATCATCTCCTTCTGTGTCTACACCAGTTTTGCCCACGCAGGAGACCCCTAGTACTTCTAGCGCGCCAATGCTTGTTACTATGCAACAATTGACGGCAGTAATGGATAACTCCATAGCAAATATTTTATCCAAAATGCCTGCATTTCAGAGAAAGCGCGATTGCTCTGTTTTAAACACTGTAGAGCAGGAGGGCGCTGACGATAATTGCTCTGTCATACCCTCACACCAATCTGAAGTGGCCATGAGGGAGGTTTTGTCAGATGGGGAAATTTCTGATTCAGGTAGAATTTCTCAACAGGCAGAACCTGATGTTGTGACATTTAAATTTAAATTAGAGCATCTCCGTGCACTGCTTAAGGAGATTCTATCTACTCTGGATGATTGTGACAACCTGGTCATTCCAGAAAAAATTGTGCAAGATGGACAAGTTCCTAGAGGTTCCGGTGCACCCCGACGCTTTTCCTATACCCAAGCGGGTGGCGGACATAGTGAATAAGGAGTGGGAGAAGCCCGGCATACCTTTTGTCCCCCCTCCTATATTTAAGAAATTATTTCCTATGGTTGACCCCAGAAAGGACTTATGGCAGACAGTCCCTAAGGTCGAGGGGGCAGTTTCTACACTAGCCAAGCGCACTACTATTCCTATCGAGGATAATTGCGCTTTCAAAGATCCTATGGATAAAAAATTGGAGGGTTTGCTTAAAAAGATTTTTGTACAGCAAGGTTACCTCCTGCAACCTATTTCGTGCATTATTCCTGTCACTACAGCAGCGTGGTTCTGGTTCGAGGAACTAGAAAAGTCGCTCAGTAGAGAGACTCCGTATGAGGAGGTTATGGACAGAATTCACGCACTTAAGTTAGCTAATTCCTTTATTTTAGATGCCGCTTTGCAGTTAGCAAGATTAGCGGCGAAAAATTCAGGGTTTGCAATTGTGGCGCGCAGAGCGCTCTGGCTAAAGTCTTGGTCAGCGGATGTATCTTCCAAGACAAAATTGCTTAATATCCCTTTCAAGGGTAAAACCCTTTTTGGGCCAGAATTGAAAGAGATTATCTCAGACATCACTGGGGGTAAGGGCCACGCCCTTCCACAAGATAGGCCTTTCAAGTCTAATTTTCGTTCCTTTCTCAATTTCAGGAACGGACCGGCCTCCAACTCTGCAGCCTCTAGACAAGAGGGTAATGCTTCACAAACCAAACCAGCTTGGAAACCGATGCAAGGCTGGAACAAGGGTAAGCAGGCCAAGAAGCCTGCTGCTGCTACCAAAACAGCATGAAGGAGTAGCCCCCGATCCGGGATCGGATCTAGTAGGGGGCAGACTCTCTCTCTTTGCTCAGGCTTGGGCAAGAGATGTTCAGGACCCCTGGGCATTAGAAATAGTTTCTCAGGGTTATCTTCTGGAATTCAAGGAACTACCCCCAAGGGGAAGGTTCCACATGTCTCACTTATCTTCAAACCAAATAAAGAGACAGGCATTCTTACATTGTGTAGAAGACCTGTTAAAAATGGGAGTGATACACCCAGTTCCAACCGTGGAACAAGGAATGGGTTTTTACTCAAATCTGTTTGTAGTTCCCAAAAAAGAGGGAACTTTCAGACCAATTCTGGATTTAAAGATCCTAAACAAATTTCTCAGAGTGCCATCGTTCAAAATGGAAACTATTCGAACGATTTTACCTACAATCCAGGAGGGTCAATTTATGACCACCGTGGATCTAAAGGATGCGTATCTACATATTCCTATCCACAAAGATCATCATCAGTTCCTAAGGTTCGCCTTTCTGGACAAACATTACCAGTTTGTGGCTCTCCCATTCGGGCTAGCCACTGCTCCAAGGATTTTCACAAAGGTACCCGGGTCCCTTCTAGCGGTTCTAAGACCAAGGGGCATTGCAGTGGCACCTTACTTGGACGACATTCTGATACAAGCGTTGTCTCTTTCAAAGGCAAAGGCTCACACAGACATCGTTCTGGCCTTTCTCAGATCTCACGGATGGAAAGTGAACATAGAAAAAATTTCCCTGTCTCCGTCGACAAGAGTTCCTTTCTTGGGGACAATAATAGATTCTTTAGAAATGAAGATTTTCCTGACAGATGTCAGAAAGTCAAAACTTCTAAACGCTTGTCAAGTTCTTCACTCTGTTCCACGACCTTCCATAGCTCAGTGCATGGAAGTAGTAGGGTTGATGGTTGCAGCAATGGACATAGTTCCTTTTGCGCAAATTCATCTAAGACCATTACAACTGTGCATGCTGAAACAGTGGAATGGGGACTATACAGACTTGTCTCCAGTGATTCAAGTAGATCAGAAGACCAGAGACTCACTCCGTTGGTGGCTAACCCAGGATCACCTGTCCCAGGGAATGAGCTTCCGCAGACCAGAGTGGGTCATCGTCACGACCGACGCCAGTCTAGTGGGCTGGGGTGCGGTCTGGGACTCCCTGAAAGCTCACGGGCTATGGTCTCGGGAAGAGTCTCTTCTCCCGATAAACATTCTGGAACTGAGAGCAATATTCAATACTCTCAGGGCTTGGCCTCAACTAGCAAAGGCCAGATTCATAAGATTCCAATCAGACATCATGACGACTGTCGCTTACATCAACCATCAGGGGGGAACAAGGAGTTCCCTGGCGATGAGAGAAGTGACCAAAATCATAAAATGGGCGGAGGATCACTCCTGCCACCTATCTGCGATCCACATCCCAGGAGTGGAAAACTGGGAGGCGGATTACCTGAGTCGTCAGACATTCCATCCGGGGGAGTGGGAACTCCACCCGGAGATATTTGCCCAGTTGACTCAATTATGGGGCATTCCAGACATGGATCTGATGGCGTCTCGTCAGAACTTCAAGGTTCCTTGCTACGGGTCCAGATCCAGGGATCCCTTCAACCTAGCTTATGTGTTTCCACCGTTTCCTCTCATTACCAGGCTGGTAGCCAGGATCAAGCAGGAGAGGGCCTCGGTGATCTTGATAGCTCCTGCGTGGCCACGCAGGACTTGGTATGCAGACCTGGTGAATATGTCATCGGCTCCACCATGGAAGCTACCTTTGAGACGGGATCTTCTAGTACAAGGTCCATTCGAACATCCAAATCTAGTTTCCCTCCAGCTAACGGCTTGGAAATTGAATGCTTGATTTTATCTAAGCGTGGGTTTTCGGATTCTGTAATAGATACTCTGGTACAAGCCAGAAAACCTGTAACTAGAAAAATTTACCATAAAATATGGAAAAGATTTATCTCTTGGTGTGAATCCAAGGGATTCTCATGGAGTAAGATCAAAATTCCTAGGATCCTTTCCTTTCTACAAGAAGGTTTGGATAAGGGATTATCAGCAAGTTCTCTAAAGGGACAGATTTCTGCTTTATCTGTCTTGTTACACAAACGACTGGCAGCTGTGCTTGATGTTCAAGCTTTTGTTCAGGCTTTGGTCAGGATCAAAAATAAAAAATAAAAATTTCAGATAATTATAAAAATTGGGATTTTTTTGTTAAAACTCATTCTGGGCACAGAATTGTTCAACTTAATATGATAAAAAGTGGAAGATATTCTTTCCCTTGCACGATTCACGCCAATCAGATAGCTTAACTCTAGTAAGGAACAACCAATCTGGGTAGGGAACATCCTAGCCCATCAAATTGGTATACAGAATACGCCGCTACAGATTCACGAAATATAAAGCTTGGAACCCAGTTTTATTTTTGATCACCTTCCCATCATAATGATTATATTTGAAACAATGTTTACTCTCTTTCTTCAAGAAAACAAACTTTTCAAAAAATTTTCCTTTTTTCAGTTATTTTAATTACAAGTAAATTAGACACATAAAATAAGTATGTTCAATTACGCTACAGTTTGAAATAAATGAACGAATCCTTTCCTTTGCAGCTATAGATTTGCTATTATACCTCATGTTGACTCATATATATGTCCAGTCCTGCATTAATAACAGATGTGACGATAACATATTGCATGGTCGTCATCAAGTGGGTTGAAACCAGACAATGACGATAGTACACACCTCCCTCGTAACCTATAGAAAGAAAGAAGGGAGGAACCAATCAGATCAGTAGAATAGGGACAAGCCTCTCTGAGACCGGCCAATAAAAAGCCCTAAGAATGGCGGGCGCCCCACCTTTGACAAAGCCGTTTAGGCGAAACATGTCAGGGCTACGGGAGATTATCTCTCCCTTTTAAACAAAACAGCAGTGTGACTTGTTGAGCGAATGTATTATTAGAATTTAATTTAAACCTGTATGTATGTGAGAGTGCCTGGTTGAAATATATTTGCGCTTAAGACAACCTAATAATTTACCTGACCTAAGTATCCTAACAACTACTATCTCTCAGCGGTAGCAAAGATAATAGAGTTACCGGAGGGGAAAATTTAATTTAAACTTACAGCCAGGATTCTAAACCGCTAACTATATACCAGCAGGAACCCATTTATATTTACTTGTATATTGGTCCGCTCACACTGTAAATCCCATTTTAAGAAGAGGGGAGAGTAGTTCCCTCTCATACATACCAGAAAGCTGCACTGTCAGTTACGAATAGAGTGTAATAACTGAACTACGAGTTTGGGGAGTTAATCAAAAATATTCAACGACAAATATTTAAAAGAATTTTTTTTTTTCCCAGCGATATTACAGTGCTAATTATAATAATAATAATAACATATTTAATCCAACAGTGGCATTAGCATAAATCGCGGCACGGTCTTTTGACACTAAGTGCAAGATACCTGTTGAATTAACACACTCGAGATAACCTGTGCACTGAGTAGTCTGGGTATCATTTACATTATCGTAAATAACTCAGTATATATAACTAATCAGATCCGAACAAGGGAAATACTGGTCATATAGGAATAGCGGTTCCCTGATACAAACAGCTCCTCCGGTAATCATATTTTCACCCTCCAATAATAAACCAACTGAGATTGGTATGCATTTAATGTGCAAGTGTCTCTGAAGTCTTACTATACCTAAGTATGTTACACCAAGCATCCCTCAATATCATTATACTGCAATAGTTAACAATACATTAACAGAATAACTTTGGGGTACCGAGTTTTGTGTAATTCTACAAGGGACTTATTTACAACATAAGGAATATTTGCTTTGGAGGCTGTTAAGATTATTTCCCATTTATAGGGGAAACATTGGCAAGCCAGGACTATCTAATTATAATTTAGGCTTAGCCACACTAGCCATATCGACCTCATAGTGGTAAATATTACAACAGTGTCCTATACATTGAGGAGACAAAGGCAATTAGGGTAAAATTATAAATATTTCCTTGAATCATATAATTATTCCATTCCTGTGAATTACTTGATTTTCCAGATATTTCACCCCAATACAACGTGAATTTGCTGTAATAGCGTGGGTACTTTTAGAATCAACACATCCTCAGTGGCTTTATTATCTGATTGGATGATAAAAAGCAGAACTGATATTACAAGTACGTGGTTTGGTAACTGTATTCCTAGTACCATCTATATAATAATCCAAACAATACCAGTACACTATGTTATGCAAGACAAATAAGAGGATAATAGGTGTTGAATCTCACTAGTAACCATTAACTGACTGGTAAATAATAGGAGTATCCTATCTATTCCGGTACCCAATAACAAATTTAACTTTACCAAAACTGTTGTAAGCTCACATCTCCTATAGACAACTGTACCATATAATTTATTCTGGAAGGTGTGACTTTACTTTTGATATCCCCTGACTCAGACAAAGAGTAACAGCAGGGGTATTCTTATTGTGATATTGACACACACCTAAACCAACTTAATTATGAGGTACATCTATATTACTCCTTTTTTATTAAGGGTATTACCTTAGGAGACCATACAGGGGTATTTATATTAGACATATTGTGATTTGGGAGGTAATATCCCCCCCTTGAAATCACCTTCGTTCTCGGTCACACTAGCTGATATTTTTTAGAATTTTATTTTTTAATCGAGTTAATAAAAGTTAAGTTTTAAACTTGCCTTTCATGGGCTTCTTTACCTATGGTACCTAGCTAGTTAAAAACCTGTGCTGCTGAGTGCTATGTAAGTACATTCTTTTCAGTTGCTCCCAGCAATTGATATTTCCTGGTTTGGTCAGGATCAAGCCTGTTTACAGACCTTTGACTCCTCCCTGGAGTCTGAATTTAGTTCTTTCAGTTCTTCAAGGGGTTCCGTTTGAACCTCTACATTCCATAGATATCAAGATGTTATCTTGGAAAGTTCTGTTTTTGGTTGCTATTTCTTCTGCTAGAAGAGTTTCTGAGTTATCTGCTTTGCAGTGTAATCCGCCCTATCTGGTGTTCCATTCAGATAAGGTTGTTTTGCGTACTAAACCTGGTTTCCTTCCAAAGGTTGTTTCCAACAAGAATATTAACCAGGAAATAGTTGTGCCTTCTTTGTGTCCGAATCCAGTTTCAAAGAAGGAACGTTTGTTACACAATTTAGATGTAGTTCGTGCTTTAAAGGTCTATTTAGAAGCAACAAAGGATTTCAGACAAACGTCTTCTCTGTTTGTCGTTTATTCTGGCAAGAGGAGAGGTCAAAAAGCTACTGCTACCTCTCTTTCCTTTTGGCTAAAAAGCATCATCCGATTGGCTTACGAGACTACCGGACGACAGCCTCCTGAACGCATCACAGCTCACTCTACTAGGGCTGTGGCTTCCACATGGGCCTTCAAGAACGAGGCTTCTGTTGATCAGATATGTAAGGCAGCGACTTGGTCTTCCCTGCACACTTTTGCCAAATTCTACAAATTTGATACTTTTGCTTCTTCGGAGGCTATTTTTGGGAGAAAGGTTTTGCAAGCCGTGGTGCCTTCTGTTTAGGTAACCTGATTGGCTCCCTCCCTTCATCCGTGTCCTAAAGCTTTGGTATTGGTTCCCACAAGTTATGGATGACGCCGTGGACCGGACACACCAATGTTGGAGAAAACAGAATTTATGCTTACCTGATAAATTACTTTCTCCAACGGTGTGTCCGGTCCACGGCCAGCCCTGGTTTTTTAATCAGGTTTGATGAATTTCTTTCTTTAACTACAGTCACCACGGCACCTTATGGTTTCTCCTGTTTTTTCTCCTGTCCGTCGGTCGAATGACTGGGGTGGGCGGAGCCTAGGAGGGACTATATGGACAGCTTTTGCTGTGCTCTTTGCCATTTCCTGTTGGGGAAGAGAATATTCCCCACAAGTTATGGATGACGCTGTGGACCGGACACACCGTTGGAGAAAGTAATTTATCAGGTAAGCATAAATTCTGTTTTTTTGTCTTTAACAGGTAACATTTTCAAAACAATGCACTTCCCACTAGCAACATGACAGTGGCAAGTGGTGAATGGAGTTTTGCTATTGAAATACAAATGTAGCAAACAGCATGTTGATTTGTTTAAAAGAAAAACATGTTTAGACATGACTGATAAGTTATTCTATAGCAAGGCAGCAGAACTGTTTTGTAATTACAGGGTGTTAACTGTCCCTTTAAAGTTACGCTTCCTTAGAACATCTTTAGCAGTTCCTCCTATCTCTTTCTTTTATCTTATTCATTATTTTCTTTAATTTGACGCTGCATGATATGTAACAAAATTTAAAGGTCATCTGTGAAGAGGCAATTTTCATTTAACTGCATGTAATAGACACTACTACAATTAATAATATACACAGATACTGATATAAAAATCCAGTATAAAACCTTTTAAAAAGTCTTATTTAGAAGCTCCCAATAAAGCACTGTTGATGAGGTTAGGCTGGGACACCCAATAAAAGGGGCTGAGAGCAGACCCTCTCCCTGCATATGAAAGGACACATTATACAAACAGAAGCAATCTGAAGTCTGTATACATTGGTATACATTTAAAGCTTTGGGGCTTAGGAGTTTGAAAATTAGCACAATGTTATTTAAAAATAAGCAAAACTATATGTTGTTACAAAAACACCCCTAGAAGAGCTATATAAAAGATCATCTACAACACATTTATGCAAAGAAAAATCTAGTGTACAATTGTTGCCAGTAACACATTTAACATGTATTCTTACCTAAAATGTGCAGTTTGCAAACATCTATGCAACCTGTATGTTTATGTAGCACTAAAACGTTTACTATATTACATGCTTATTTTATCTACCTTTTCTTTATTCTAAACGCCTGGTAGCTCATTCAGATAACACAGTAATACAACTCCATCAATCTCCTCCTGTAACCTAGAGAAAGGAGGTGGAATAATATTAATCATTTATATAGATGAAGTTGGGTATGTGATAAGAAAATATAAGTTATAAAAACACAGTTACAGATTGAAATGATATAAGGGCAGACAGATGACATATGAGACACATAAGGGAATTGGCAGACCTCAAATGATAAGCTAAGCAATATTAGGCAACATTTGATAAAGATAATTGGGGGATACGAGGTTAAGATATAGAAAGGAGTAAAAACAAAGAAGATAAATTAAAAAATGATAAAGAGATTACTATGTTTGTGTATATTATTTGCTATATTAATTTGTAATGTGGTGCAACATTTTAGATTGTCAAGACATAATTTTCACAATTAATATTTTTTCAATTTCCATTTTTTTTTCTCCAGGAAATAAATTGGGCACACTGATTATTAAACCATTTCATATATTTTTTTTAAAGAATATCTTATACAGTAGATTTTTTAAAATGTTTTGGTTATCATTATAGTATATGAACATTCATACAATCAAGATAAAGAAGATATAATTAGCAAAAATGTGTATTTACCTTAGCTGACTAATTAAATAATATTTATCGATACCCAGCTGTAGAGCATTCATTGGTACTGCTTTACCTTAAAGGGACATAAAAATGCAAAAAGAAAATGCTCTAACGAAGTATTGAACTATTATTGTATATGACTGTGTTTAACCCCTGCAGTGCATTATTATGATCTGACAATGACAAGATACATATTAATGCAACCAAGAGAACAAATACAGTTAATAATATAAGCTAATTTAAAATTCTTTTAAAATTGTAATCTGTCTAAACCACAGATATTTTATTATTGTGACTGTCAAGGCTATGGGTTCATTATCAAAATTAGTAGCATAAGTAATGGTATATTTTCCCAGAATATGAATTTACATGCTATATATCTGCACTCTGTATGAAGGATTATTGCCTGTATTTATTCAGCTATGTATAGGAGTGATGCCTACATTCTTGTATTCTCTATGTAGGGTTAGTATCTATATACTTTTCCTATATACAGTTGTATTTAAATATTGAACCCCCATTGCAAATCAGGTTTATTGTCAAAATGTACAAATTAAACAAAAGCAATTTAAATAGCTCAACACAACAAATGCTTCAAGTGGTTTTCTCAAATTCAACTTAAAATGCAACTTTTAATGAATTCTGCAGTCTCAAAATAATTCAACCCCTTCATGGCAAGCATCTTTAGCACTTAGTAGAGCATGCTTTTGCTGTTATGACCTGCTGCAGATAAAATGCATAGCCAGATACCAGCTTTTGGCAGTGTTCCTGAGGAATCATGAGCAATGGCCTCCAGTTCAGTAATATTCTTGGATTTTGCGTGCTGCAACAGTCTTCTTCAAATCCCACCAGAGACCACCAGAGATTTTCTATTGGGTTCAAGTCCGGTGACTGTGATGGCTACTGTAGAATCTTCCAGGACTTCTTCTGCAAACAAGCCTTGGTGGAATTTGAGGTATGCTTGAGATCATTGTCCTGTTGAAAGGTCCATTGACACCCAAGCTTCAGCTTCCTCACAGACGGCATGACATTTTCTCCTAGGCTTTCCTCATACTACAATGAATCCATCTTGCTATCCACACCCTGCAGGTTTCCAGTGCCAGAGGATGCAAAGCAGCCCCAGAGCATAACCGAGCCACCCCCATGCTTAACTGTAGGTAGAGTGTTCTTTTCAGCATATGCTTTATTCTTCTTACAGACATACCACTGATCCATTAAGCCGAAAAGTTCCAGTTTTGTTTCATTGCTCCACAGAACAGAATCCTAAAACTTCTGTGGCTTATTTATATGATTTGAGCATTTTTTGAGCATATTGGAGCTGACTTTGAGACTGCAGAATTTATTAAAAGTTGCATTTTCAGTTGAATTTGGGGAAACCACTTCAAGCATTCATTGCATTGAGCTATTTCAAATGCTTTTGTTTGATCTGTTCATTGCAAACAGCTGAAAGTCTGTAAATTTTGACAATAAACCTGATTTGCAATAGGGGTTGAATAATTTTGATTACAACTGTAGTTGATGGCTGTATATATATATTTATAGACCGCACTCACTGGGTTTCAGACAAACTTCATTATTTCTTTATTCTGGTGACGTTTCGAGGATAATCTCCCATTCCTCAGACCAGGTTTGAAATACTGACATTTGTCTGAAACCAAGCGAGTGCGGACTGTATACTTACTATTTATCACCCCTGCTAGCATCCAGATTGTTGTCATTTTTGGTTAATGAGTGCAGTTCCTAACATTTCTGTGTATATGTGTGTGTGTGTATATATATATATATATATATATATATATATATATATATATATATATATATATATATATACACACAGTATCTCACAAAAGTACAACCCTCACATTTTTGTAAATATTTTATTATATCTTTTCCTGTGACAACACTGAAGAAATGACACTTTGCTTGTAAAGTAGTGAGTGTACAGCCTGTATAACAGTGTAAATTTGCTGTCCCCTCAAAATAACTCAACACACAGCCATTAATGTCTAAACCATTGGCAACAAAAGTGAGTACACCCCTAAGTGGAAATGTCTAAATTGGGCCCAAAGTGTCAATATTTTGTGTGGCCACCATTACTTTACAGCACTGCCTTAACCCTTTTGGGCATGGAGTTCGCCAGAGCTCCACAGGTTGCCACTGGAGTCCTTTTCCACTCCTCAATGATGACATCACAGAGCTGGTGGATGTTAGAGACCTTGCGCTCCCCCACCATCCATTTACAGATGCCCCACAGATGCTCAATAGGGTTTAGGTCTGGAGACATGCTTGGCCAGTACATCACCTTTACCGTCAGCTTCTTTAGCAAGGCACTGGTCATCTTGGAGGTGTGTTTGGATTCGTTATCATGTTGGAATACTGCCCTGCGGCCCAGTTTACAAAGGGAGGGGATCATGCTCTGCTTCAGTATGTCACAGTACATGTTGGCATTCATGGTTCCCTCAATAAACTGTAGCTCCCCAGTACTGGCAGCACTCATGGCAGACCATGACACTCCCACCACCATGCTTGACTGTAGGCAAGACACACTTGTCTTTGTACTCCTCACTGGGTTGCCGCCACACACACTTGACACCATCTGAACCAAATAAGTTTATCTTGGTCTCATCGGACCACAGGATATGGTTCCAGTAATCCATGTCCTTAGTCTGCTTGTCTTCCGCAAACTGTTTGCAGGCTTTCTTGTGCATCATCTTTAGAAGAGGCTTCCTTCTGGTACGACAGCCATGCAGACCATTTTGATGCAGTGTGCAGCATATAGTTTGAGCACTGACAGGCTGACCCCCACCTCTTCAACCTCTGCAGCAATGCTGGCAGCACTCATACGTCTATTTTCCAAAGACAACCTCTGGATATGACGCTGAGCACGTGCACTCAACTTCTTTGGTCGATCATGGCGAGGCCTGTTCTGAGTGGAACCTGTCCTGTGAAACCGCTGTATGGTCTTGCCCACCGTGCTGCAGCTCAGTTTCAGGGTCTTGTCAATCTTCTTATAGCCTAGGCCATCTTTATGTAGAGCAACAGTTCTTTTTTCAGATCCTCAGAGAGTTCTTTGCCATAGGGTGCCATGTTAAACTTCCAGTGACCAGTATGAGAGAGTGTGAGAGCAATAACACCAAATGTAACACACCTGCTCCCCATTTACACCTAAGACTTTGTAACACTAACGAGTCACATGACACCTGGCAGGGAAAATGGCTAATTGGGCCCAATTTGGACATTTCCAATTAGGGGTGTACTCACTTTTGTTACCAACAGTTTAGACATTAATGGCTGTGTGTTGAGTTATTTTGAGGGGACATTAAAATTACACTGTTATACAGGCTGTACACTTACTAATTTACATTGTAGCAAAGTATCATTTCTTCAGTGTTGTCACATTAAAAGATATAATAAAATATTTACAAAAATGTGAGGTGTGTACTCACTTTTGTGAGATACTGTGTATATATATATGACTCTCTACTATGTTACTTCCTTTAATGTGGAAAACAGGTTGTACAACAACTTATATGTGGGATTACTGGTTATGTAGCTTCCTTTTTTCTGTGCTACTTGCTATATTGCTACCTAATTATTCAGAAATATATTTATTTATTATGGTGCATAATTAGGTTTATACATACTCTCGGTTTGTGAGGAGTACTAACCGATAGCACTGGCACCTGCCTTTGTCTGGTACTATATACACATGCATCTATTCTGTATTTGTTATTTACTGCCTATTTAACTGTCCTCAAACTAGAAAAAGAGCAGTACGTTTACAAGCTAGAAATTGAAGAATCAAGAATACCTATGTATACCTATGTATTTTAAAAAAAAACAATTGGGCTTATAGCTCTTTAATGATCATATATAAAGTTCTGATAATACTCCATCATTAAGTACATGTTAGCCTTACATCTGTTAGCTAATAGTTTACCATGGGTATTGATCCGGAGCTGAATTTGAAATTGGCCTCCTCACGTTTGTCCCAATACTGAATATTTTATTCACTATTTATATAAATTTATTTCCAACACAAACTTGCCCATAGCTCTTTCAAATCATAGCAATGACCACCCTGCTGCAACCCCACACAGCATCAGAGTGAGGGTGTTAATATTGATAGATTGCAGTGAGGTGCTGGTGGGATATGTGATAGATGTAGCAGTAAGGATTAAAGGGTGGAGTACAGATATTGCTACTGAGGTAGTAAATATGGAATAAAGGACCCAGCAAAATAAACTGAGCATTGAACTATAGAATAATGTAATTAGTGATCATTTTGCAAAAATATCTGCTCTCTAATGTAATGCAGTAATATTTAATTATAAAATGAGGTACACTTTGAGTATACAGGAGAGAATATTCACACCTTTTCATGATCATACCATATCTACATATATGAAGGATAAATTCTAACTACCCCTCTGGGAACACTACTGCTTAAATGCTTAAATTCCATAGTCATTCTGTACATCACACCATTACATACTTATTGACACCTAAACTCTCATGTCAGAAGTTTTAGGGATTTAGGGAGTTTTAGTATTTTTTTTCAGGAAACTATAAATCAGGATTAGTGTTTTGTTTTAGCATGTCCTGTTTCCTTTATTAAGTGGACAACCATTCTTTTTTATTTCATCCTAGTAGTAGATAGGTTCAATGGATTCCATATGTGAAAGCATTAGCTTCAAGAAAGTCAAAGTTGAAATCAATAGTAGTGCCTACATTATTTAAACATTATCTTACTACTTATAAACAGTGCCCTGCCTTTTTCCTAGTCAGTTAACACTGTGAACGTCTGTTTAGTAGATCAGAAACTTTAGTGGATGGTGTCTCTCAGTGGGGATAAACCAGCTCATCTGTCTGAGAAAAAAAATAGAATAAACCTAAAACCTTAGCAGCTGCATTTAATATGTACTTGCCCCTAAGGAAAACTACTGTATAGCTACTTAATCTACTTATAAAAATTAGGTATTGAAACAATATTGTAAAAGTGATGTCCTACAGTGTTCTCAGAGAAGCTTTCAGAAAGCAATCGTGTTTTTCAGTTGTAATGTTTTGACATGCCACCCACCAACAAAACATTTACATAGCTGCTGTAGATTTACCAAATGTTGTGCTTTTTGCAGCATAAGTGCAAGAAAATGGTTAGGCATTCTTTCTATTGGTATCAATACATGTAAAGGAACTTTATATTTGCATAGTATGCATCACCAGTTGAGCTCTGTGTTGCAAAAGATCAGCATATAAAATAAGTTTTTAAAACACTTGTTTGCACAATTTGTATGTTTTTTTATTAGACATGTGCAACGCTAAAATGTTTGTTTCATTTTGTTTTCATTAGTTAAATAAATAATTTCATTTCGGCAAATTAGTTTAGTCAAGTTTAAAAAAAAAATTTGTTTCGGCAAATTAGTTATGTTAAGTTAAATCATTTTTTAGTATCCGTTCATTTTTTCGGAAACATTCTTTATTCATATGAAACCGATTTAACTTAACATAACCAATATGCCTGCGATTGCCGAAACAAAATTATCTAAATCCGCCGCCAACACTAAATAAAGCTTTTGACCCCTAAACTGCCATCCCCTCACATTGCCATTACTATCCTAACCTATTAATCCCTAAACCGCCGCCCCCCACATCGCCAACACTAAATAAACCTATTAACCCCTAAACCGCCGTTCCCTGACATCGCTGACACTAACTAAACCTATTAACCCCTAAACTGCAGTTCCCTGAAATCACCAACACTAACTTAAACACTAAATAAAGCTATTAACCCCTAAACCGCCGTTCCCAAACATTGGCAACACTAACTAAACCTATTAACCCCTAAACCGCAGTTCTCTGACATTGCAGACACTAACTAAACCTATTAACCCCTAAACTGCAGTTCCCTGAAATCGCCAACACTAACTTAAACACTAAATAAAGCTATTAACCCCTAAACCGCCGTTCCCAAACATTGGCAACACTAACTAAACCTATTAACCCCTAAACAGCAGTTGCCGAACATTGCAACAACCTAAATTAAACTATATTAACCCCTAAACCTAACACCCAATAACTTTAACATAATTGAAATAGACCTAAATTAAAGTTACAATATTTTAATAACTACATATTTAAAAATAAATACAAACTTACCTGTGAAATAAAAATAAAACCTTAGATAGCTACAATATAACTATTTATGAACTACCTAGTTAAAATAAATACAAACTTACCTGTGAAATGAAAATAAAACCTAAGCTTAAACTAATAAAACCTAACATTACTAAAAATAAAATAACCTAAGATTACTAAAAAAATAAAACTACAATTACAAAAAATAAAAAAAACTACCATTACAAAAAATAACAAACAAAATTATCCAAAATAAAAAAAAAAAATATTTCTATTCCAATATCCTGTTTAAAAATGAAAAAAAACAACAACCCCAAAATAAAAAAAAACCCCTAATATATAATAAATGACCAGGGGCCCCTAAAATGGCCTTTTGTAAAGTTAACAGCTCTTTTGCAAAAAAATAACAAACACGCCCTAACATTACAAACCCCCACACCTAACCCACAAAATAAAAATAAACCTAATCTACCCATTGCCCAGAAAAGGGCATTTGTATGGGCATTGTCCTTAAAAGGGCAATTAGCTCTTTTTTCGGCCCATTAAAAATAAAAAGATGCCTAATCTAAAAATAAAAAAAAATACCCCAAAATAAAAAAAATCCCATTACAAAAAATAACAAACAATCGGCTAGATTTAGAGTTCTGTCTGTAATGACCCGCATAGCTAACGCTGTTTTTTTTTCCCTCGCACCTTTTAAATACAGCTGGTATTTAGAGTTCACAGAAGGGCTGCGTTAGGCTCCAAAAAGGGAGCGTATATCATATTTACCGCCACTGCAACTCTAAATACCAGCGGTGCTTACGGACGCGGCCAGCTTCAAAAACGTGCTCGTGCACGATTCCCCCATAGGAAACAATGGGGCAGTTTGAGCTGAAAAAACCTAACACCTGCAAAAAAGCAGCGTTCAGCTCCTAACGCAGCCCCATTGTTTCCTATGGGAAAACACTTCCTATGTCTGCACCTAACACCCTAACATGTACCCTGAGTCTAAACACCCCTAACCTTACACTTATTAACCCCGCTATCGCTGACCCCTACATATTTTTATTAACCCCTAATCTGCCGCTCCGTACACCGCCGCCACCTACGTTATCCCTATGTACCCCTAATCTTCTGCCCCTAACACCGCCGACCCCTATATTATATTTATTAACCCCTAATCTGCCCCCCTCAACGTCGCCGACACCTACCTACACTTATTAACCCCTAATCTACCGACCGGACCTCGCCGCTACTATAATAAAGTTATTAACCCCTAATCCGCCTCACTCCCGCCTCAATAACCCTATAATAAATAGTATTAACCCCTAATCTGCCCTCCCTAACATCGCCGACACCTAACTTCAAGTATTAACCCCTGTCCGGACCTTGCCGCTACTCTAATAAATGTATTAACCCCTAAAGCTAAGTCTAACCCTAACACCCCCCTAAGTTAAATATAATTTTATTCTAACGAAATAAATTAACTCTTATTAAATAAATTATTCCTATTTAAAGCTAAATACTTACCTGTAAAATAAATCCTAATATAGCTACAATATAAATTATAATTATATTGTAGCTATTTTAGGATTAATATTTATTTTACAGGCAACTTTGTATTTATTTTAACCAGGTACAATAGCTATTAAATAGTTAATAACTATTTAATAGCTACCTAGTTAAAATAATTACAAAATTACCAGTAAAATAAATCCTAACCTAAGTTACAATTAAACCTAACACTACACGATCAATAAATTAATTAAATAAAATACCTACAAATAAATACAATTAAATAAACTAACTAAAGTACACCTACTCTAAGCCCCCTAATAAAATAACAAAGTCCCCCAAAATAAAAAAAATCCCTACCCTATTCTAAAATTAAAATAGAAATGCTCTTTTACCTTACCAGCCCTTAAAAGGGCCTTTTGCGGGGCATGCCCCAAAGAATTCAGCTCTTTTGCCTGGAAAAAAAACATACAATACCCCCCCCAACATTACAACCCACCACCCACATACCCCTAATCTAACCCAAACCCCCCTTAAATAAACCTAACACTAAGCCCCTGAAGATCTTCCTACCTTATCTTCACCACACCGGGTATCACCGATCGGTCCAGATCCAAGCCCAAGTGGGAGGCTGAAGACGTCCATCCTCCGGCTGAAGTCTAGATCCAAGCGGCGGCTGAAGAAGTCCATCTTCGGGCAGAAGTCTTCATCCTATCCGGGCAGAAGAGGAGATCCGGACCGGCAAACATCTTGATCCAAGCGGCATCTTCTATGTTCCTCCATCCGATGACGAGCGGCTCCATCTTCAAGACCTCCGGTGCGGATCCATCCTCTTCTTCCGACTACTAGACGACGAATGAAGGTTCCTTTAAGGGACCTCATCCAAGATGGCGTCCCTCGAATTCCGATTGGCTGATAGGATTCTATCAGCCAATCGGAATTAAGGTAGGAAAATTCTGATTGGCTGATGGAATCAGTCAATCAGATTCAAGTTCAATCCGATTGGCTGATCCAATCAGCCAATCAGATTGAGCTCGCATTATATTGGCTGTTCCGATCCGCCAATAGAATGTGAGCTCAATCTGATTGGCTGATCCAATCAGCCAATCGGATTGAACTTGAATCTGATTGAATCAGAATTTTCCTACCTTAATTCCGATTGGCTGATAGAATCCTATCAGCCAATCGGAATTCGAGGGACGCCATCTTGAATGACGTCCCTTAAAGGAACCTTCATTCGTCGTCTAGTCGTCGGAAGAAGAGGATGGATCCGCACCGGAGGTCTTGAAGATGGAGCCGCTCGTCATCGGATGGAAGAACATAGAAGATGCCGCTTGGATCAAGATGTTTGCCGGTCCGGATCTCCTCTTCTGCCCGGATAGGATGAAGACTTCTGCCCGAAGATGGACTTCTTCAGCCGCCGCTTTGATCAAGACTTCAGCCGGAGGATGGACGTCTTCAGAGGTGTGGTGAAGATAAGGTAGGAAGATCTTCAGGGGCTTAGTGTTAGGTTTATTTAAGGGGGGTTTGGGTTAGATTAGGGGTATGTGGGTGGTGGGTTGTAAAGTTGGGGGGGTATTGTATGTTTTTTTTCCCAGGCAAAAGAGCTGAATTCTTTGGGGCATGCCCCGCAAACGGCCCTTTTAAGGGCTGGTAAGGTAAAAGAGCTTTTCTATTTTAATTTTAGAATAGGGTAGGGTTAGACTTAGCTTTAGGGGTTAATAAATTTATTATAGTAGCGGTGAGGTCCGGTCGGCAGATTAGGGGTTAATACTTGAAGTTAGGTGTCGGTGATGTTAGGGAGGGCAGATTAGGGGTTAATACTATTTATTATAGGGTTATTGAGGCGGGAGTGAGGCGGATTAGGGGTTAATACATTTATTAGAGTACCGGTGAGGTCCGGTCGGCAGATTAGGGGTTAATAATTGTAGGTAGGTGGAGGCGACATTGGGGGCGGCAGATTAGGGGTTAATAAATATAATATAGGGGTTGGCGTTGTTAGGGGCAGCAGATTAGGGGTACATAGGGATAATGTAGGTTGCAGCAGTGTGCGGTTGGCAGATTAGGGGTTAAAAAAATTTAATAGAGTGGCGGCGATGTGGGGGGGCCTCGGTTTAGGGGTGCATAGGTAGTTTATGGGTGTTAGTGTACTTTAGAGCACAGTAGTTAAGAGCTTTATGAACCGGCGTTAGCCCAAAAAGTTCTTAACTCCTGACTTTTTTCTGCGGCTGGAGTTTTGTCGTTAGATTTCTAACATTCACTTCCGCCATGACTCTAAATACCGGCGTTAGAAAGATCCCATTGAAAAGACAGGCTACGCAAATGGCGTAGGGGGATCTGCGGTATGGAAAAGTCGCGACTGCAAAGTGAGCGTTAGACCATTTCCTGACTGACTCTAAATACCAGCGGGCGGTAAAAACCAAAATAAAAAAAATAATAATAATAAACTACCAATAGCCCTTTAAAGGGCCTTTTGTAGGGCATTGCCCTAAAGTTTAACAGCTCTTTTGCTAAACAAACCCCCCCTAACATTAACATTACAAATCCCCCCCCATCCCACAAAATAAAAATAAATCTAACTAAAAAAATAATAATCTACCTATTGCCCTGAAAAGGGCATTTGTTTGGGCATTTTTCTTAAAAGGGCATTCAGCTCTTTTACTGCCCTTAAAAGGGCATTCAGCTCTTTTTCGGGCCATTAAAATAAAAAAAAGCCCTAATCTAAAAAAAAAATCTACCCCAAATCAACAACAAAAAATAACTTACACTAACCCCAAAATCGGTACTCACAGTTGCTGAAGTTCGGCAAAAGCTCTTCATCCCAGTGGCAAAGCATCTTCATCCAGGCGGCTCGATCTGTATCCATCGCGGGACCGGCATCTTCTATCTTCATTCTATATTTATTTTTAAATAGGTAGTTAGTTAATAATTATAACTTTAATTTAGGTCTATTTTAATTATGTTAAAGTTAGGGGGTGTTAGGTTTAGGGGTTAATAGGTTTAGTTAGTGTTGGCGATGTTTGGGAACGGCGGTTTAGGGGTTAATAGGCTTAGTAAGTGTCGGCGATGTCGGGGAACTGCAATTTAGGGATTAATAGGTTTAGTTAGTGTCGGCGATGTCGGGGAACTGCAATTTAGGGGTTAATAGGTTTAGTTAGTGTCGGCGATGTCGGGGAACGGCGGTTTAGGGGTTAATAGCTTTATTTAGTTATTTCGTTAGTGTCGGGGAACAGTGGTTTAGGGGTTAATAGCTTTATTTAGTGATTTAGTTAGTGTCGGGGGAACTGCAGATTAGATTAGAACATTGAAAAATTCTGAATATAAATAAGGAATGGATCTGAAAATTCAGAAACTGATTTATTCATTTTCAGAATTTTTCTGGATTTTAGTTATGGTGCTGATTCGGAAATTCAGATGCAAAAACTAAATTTGGCCAAAATTCGGCCAAAACGAATTGCGCAAGTCTATTTTTTTATACATACGGCATGATCAACTTTTCTGTGGCAAATTAGGTACAGCTACATATGAGCTCCTACACTGATCAAACAATTGTTTTGCAGAATATTATATAAAAAAAAATAACAATAATGTCTTGCTATGCATACATTTTTATCAGAAAATCCATTTTGTCTTTGATATCCTGTTATCATCTTTTATATTTAATATATAGCTGTTGTTTATGGTTAAAATTATAAAACGTTCAATTTTTAAACCAGTTAATGTCATAAATCAATAGTCCTACATATTTCTAATACTGTAAAATACTGTAATGCTTGACACAGTTCTATATGTACAGCATAAAAGATTTTTGGAGCCCATAATTTTTTTCAGTACCACTGCATTGTGGCTGCAACAATTTAGCCACTTATGAGTTAGAAGATTTAAAGGGACACTAAATACCTTTCATGCAGCTCCCTCTTTGTAACCTAGGTTACACTGCAGGTATATAAAGGGGAGTTACCTCAGCACTGGAGTAAAGTGACAGATTTCAACGTGGTGGCATCCATGACTAGGGCAGGGAATAACCTTAAAGGGACATAAAACCCAAATTTTTTATTTCATGATTCAGATAGTAAATACAAATTTTTAAAAGTTTCCAATTTACCCTTTTATTATAACATTTTCTTTGTTCTCTTGTTATTCGCTGTTGAAGAGATATCTTGATAGGTAGCGTGCACATGTCTGGAGCACTACATGACAGGAAATAGTGCTGCCATCTAGTGCACTTGCTAATGTATAACATTGTTGCAAAACGGTAATATAGTTCTGAAGACACGTGCACACTCCTGAACTTACCTTCCTGTTTTGCAACAAAGGATAACAAGAAAGCAAAGACAATTTGATAATAGTAGTACATTGGAAAGTTGTTTAAAATTGTATATTCTATCTAAATCATAAAAGGGAAAAAATGGAGTTGATGTCCCTTTAATACAATGCTTTGTCCCTTTAAGTTATCTTAAATCTACTCCCCTGTTTCATAGGAACTAACAGGTTCTATATTTTGGCTGCATTTATTACATCTCAGAATCTGTTGGTGTTCTATAAATAAATAATAACTACTACAATATCCATTATACATTTTTTGTGTCCATTTTCCTACAGGTTGATAGTGATGAGTATAGTACCATGTTTATTATTGGAAGCAATGAGAGCAAGAGCATAGACGTGTTTTATTTGAAGCCTTGCACCAGATATACCGTTTCGGTTACAGCCTTCACTGGACGCCTAGATTTGGCCTTGATGGAGGGAAAAACTAGCATTCCTGTGATGGTTACCACTCATGAAGCAGGTAGGTCTTTTGTTAATTGTATCAGTAAAGTATTCCACAATGATTTATAATGGGGTAACACGATACAAAAATAGGACAAAAACAAGACAAACCTTAGTCTTCTGCTTTTCCACATCATTTTCAAAATCACTTTAAAAAAGGCAGAGAAGAAGAGAAAATCTCTTTCCTCAGTATTCATATCTAATAAAGTATTTATTATCTGGCTTTTGTTTTTAGCACCAAGTGACCCACCTAAAAACATAACAGTTCAGAAGATTCCAAATGAAGTTACAAAATTTCAGATGACCTTTATTCCTCCAGATGATACTAATGGAAAGATTCAAGTTTTTCAAGCAGTGGTTTATAAAGAAGATGACCCTAGTAGCTCCCAAATCCGCAACTTAAGTATCATTGAAAGAAACAATCAGTCTGTAACTGCATTCATAGAAGGGCTGAAAGGGGGATACACATACAACATAACGGTAAGAATTTTAAAGTGGTGTTTTACTGGGCAACAGGTCTTTGTGGCAATGAAGAAAAATATTATCAAAAAATATATTGGTAGAAAATATTGATACAATGGTTCATTTTATATAAGCATTTTAAAGCAGCCTGTGCTTCCTTCATGAATTGTTTGTGTGGTCAAACTTAACATAATATGCTAATTTTATTGTTATTGGGTAATGAATTTAAAGGGACAGTATACATTAATTTTCATATAACTGCATGTAATAGACACTACTATAAAGAAGAATATGCACAGATACTGATTTAAAAATCCAGCATAAAACCTTTTAAATACGTACTTAGAAGCTCATAGTTTAGCACTGTTGATGAGGTTAAGCTGGGACGCCCCTTCCCTGCATATGAAAAGACAGATTATACAAACAAGAGCTGCCGGAATCTGTAGACATCAGTATACATCTAAACCATTTGGACTTGGTTAGGAGTTTGAAAATCAGCACAATGTTATTAAAAATAAGTAAAACTATATGTTTTTACAAAAACACTCCCAGATGGGCTATGTAACTGGATCATCTACAAAACATTTATGCAAAGAAAAATCTAGTGTACAATGTCCATTTAATGCTATTTAAAACCACACTCAGTGGGCTGATAACTTGTAGCTATGATACTTCTTAACGAAATGTAAGACGATTCATGAAATTGTTGTCATGGGAGATGGCAACTAGTGCTCCGTCCCAGCTCTCTTAAAGGACCACTAACGTCAAAATGAAATTTTCATGATTCAGATAGAGCGCACAATTTGTTTATGCACACTCCTACTGAGCATGTGCAAGATTAACTAAACGTATATGCATTTTGTGATTGGCTGGTGGCTGTAACATGATGCAGTGGGAAGGAAAATAAAACTAACTTTGACATTTGTCAGAACAAAACCTACTATTCGTGTGAAGTTTAAACTAAGTTTTTTTTGCATTATCTATTTATTATGCATGTATTGATTTTATTACTCAGTAATAGAGCCGGAAAATTATTAGAACAGATTAACACTTTGGGCAAGATTACAAGTTGCACGTTATATCTTACCCGTGCGCGATATGGTCTTATTGCGCGTAATCTTCATTGCCCTGAAAAATGTCTTGAAAAATCGCTA